>NC_135805.1:29665266-29965266 GCF_964213995.1 Mustelus asterias
GACTTGGTCACTATCAGTGTGGAGTCTGTACGTTCTTCCCATGTTTGGATGAACCTGTATCTGGGGTCACCATTGCAGATGTCAGAGCAGCTTTCTCGAAGGTCAACCCACGGAAACGACTGGCCCAGATGGGGTACTTTGACGAGCACTCAGATCCTGTGCAGATCAGCTGGTGGGGGCATTCGCAGACATCTTCAACCTCTCTTTACAACAATCTGAGGCTCCTATCTGCTTCAAGAAGACGGCCATCATCCCGGTCCTAAGAAAAACCAAGCAGCGTGCCTTAATGACTATTGGCAGGTGGCTCTGACATCCATCATTATGAAGTGCCTTGAAAGGCTAATCATGGCACAAATCAATCCCAGCCTCCCGGACTACCTGGATCCACTACAGTTTGCCTATCGCCGCAACAGGTTCACAGCAGATGCCATCTGCCGGGCCCTGCACTCAACCCTGGAATACCTAGATAACAAGGACACCTATGTTAGACTCCTATTTATTGACTACAGCTCAGTCTTCAACACCATTATTCCCATGAAACTCATCTCCAAATTCCGTGTCCTGGGCCTTGGCACCTCTCTTTGTGACTGGATCCTGAACTTCCTAACTCACAGACCACAATCAGTAAGGATGGGCAACAACACCTCCTCCACGATCATCCTCAATACTGGTGCCCCACAAGGCTATGTTCTCAACCCGTTATACACTAAGTCTTAACTATAGTGTCGGCATGGAGGGAACCAGGACAGGTTGTTGGTGATCTGGACACCTAAAAACTCTAGTCTCCATTGATGTAGACAGAGGCATGTTGTCCTTTACGCTTTCTGAATTATGCTCTTTGATGACAATCTCCTTCATTCAAGCCCACCAATGCCTCTACTTTCTTAGAAGACTAAGACCCCTATACTCCTTATACACCTATGACTGTATGGCCAAATTCCCTTCCAATTCAATTTTCAAGTTTGCTGACGACACCACCATAGTGGGTCAGATCTCAAACAATGACAAGACAGAGTACAGGAATGAGATAGAGAATCTGGTGAACTCGTACGGCAACAATAATCTCTCCCTCAGTGTCAACAAAATGAAGGAGATTGTCATCAAAGAGCATAATTCAGAAAGCGTAAAGGACAGCATGCCTCTGTCTACATCAATGGAGACGAGAGTTTTTAGGTGTCCAGACCACCAACAATCTGTCCTGGTTCCCTCCATGCCGACACTATAGTTAAGAAAGCCCACCAATGCCTCTACTTTCTCAGAAGACTAAGGAAATTTGGCATGTCAGCTATGACTCTCACCAACTTTTACAGATGCACCATAAAAAGCATTCTTTCTGGTTGTATCACAGCTTGGTATGGCTCCTGCTCGGCCCAAGACCGCAAGGAACTACAAAAGGTCGTGAATGTAGCCCAATCCATCACGCAAACCAGCCTCCCATCCATTGACTCTGTCTACACTTCCCACTGCCTCAGCAAAGCAGCCAGCATAATTAAGGACCCCATGGACCCCGAAGATTCTCTCTTCCACCTTCTTCCTTCGGGAAAAAGATACAAAAGTCTGAGGTCACGTACCAACTGACTCAAGAACAGCTTCTTTCCTACTGTTGTCAGACTTTTGAATGGACTTACCTTGCATTAAGTTGATCTTTCTCTACACTCTAGCTATGATTGTAACACTACATTCTGCACTCTCTCGCTTCCTTCTCTATGAAAGGTATGCTTTGTATAGCGTGCAAGAAACAATACTTTTCACTGTATGTTAATACATGTGACAATAATGAATCAAATCAAATCAAATAAAAGCCTGCTTGACAAAATAAACAGGAAATAAGTTGATGTGAATCCCACTCTGAAAGCACTTTATTCCATTCTGAACCTTTTACAGCAGCTCTTTGCCTTTTTAATGAGCATAACTAGACTATTACCTTTAATTTGCATAGCGCAGGCAGGCTACTGATTTTCAGAACCGTCCACTAATATTATCCCAGACTGGCATGATGACGCCAGGAACATGACCCGATGTCATTGCATCGAATAATATGTCGGCATGTGCACGTCTTGCTCCTGTTTTTAGAGTGTATTATTTAGCCCACACTCTCTCACTCTCTTCCATACACACGTACTCTCTCACACACACATACAGGCCAAAATCTTCCATCCTCATTCTGATGCTGCTGAAAGTGAATGGAGTTTTGGCTGGAACACCAAATTTTCCATTCTCGCTTGTAATGGATTCCACCATGGACGAGACTAGAGAATCCCACCACTCACTCTCTCACTCTGTCTTGTACACACACTCTCTCACACATACACTCTCACACATAAACACTCTCTTTCTCGCACACACTCACTCATTTTCTCTCTCTCTTTGACATTCTGTCACACACATACACTCTTTCTCACACATATTGACCGAAACATTTTTGTTCTGATCTTCCGAACAAGGGGAAAACCCGTTGACAGTGGCAGGAGTTGAAGATCCTACCACCGGCCAATGGCGGCACTCTACCACAATACACGCCGCGAGGAGGATGGATCTGGCTCATTCTCTCTCTCACATACACACTCACTCTCTCTCTCCCTCACTCACGTATACACTCACTCTGTCTCTCTCTCCCTCTCTCACATACACACTCACTCTCTGTCTCTCTCTCTCTCTCTCTCTCTCTCACATACACTCACTCTCTGTCTCTCTCTCACACATACACATTCATTCTATGTCTTTCTCTCACATACACACTCATTCTCTGTCTCTCTCACATACACACTGTCTCTCACACATACACATTCTTTGTCTGTCTGTCTCTCTCTCTCTCACACATGCACACACACTCTCTGTCCCTCTCACACACACTCACTCTCTGTCTCTCTCACACACACTCTTTGTCTCTCTCTCTCTCTCACACACACACACACACTCTTTTTCTCTCTCTTTCACACACACACTCTCACTCTCTGTCTGTCTCTCTCTCACACACTCACTTTCTGTCTGTCCCTCACACGCACACACAGTTATTTTTTCTCTCTCTCATACATTCTCTCATCCACTTATTCTTTCTCCCACGCACACAATCACACACTCTCTCTGACGCACCCCACCCCCCCGCCCCCATACACATACATGTTCCCTCTCTCACAGGCAACATACACACACACACGAGGGAAGGCGATGGCCTAGTGGTATTATCACTGGACTATCAATCCAGAAACTCAGTTCATGTTCTGGGGACCTGGATTTGAGTCCCGCCACGGCCGCTGGTGTAATTTACACTCAAGAAAACATATCTTGAATTAAGAATCTACTGATGACCATGAAACCATTGGCAATTGTCGGAAAAACCCATCTGGTTCACTAATGTCCTTTAGGGAAGGAAATCTGCTGTCCTCACCTGGTGTGACCTACATGTGACTCCAGATCCACAGCAATGTGGTTGATTCTCAACTGCCCTCAGGCAACTAGAGATGGGCAATAAATGCTGGCCAACCAGCAACGCCCTTGTCCACAAATGAATAAAATAAAATACTCTTGCTCTCTCCGATACACACAGACTGACACTCTCTTTGCCATTATCCCCCCCCTCCTTTATACAGATAATGCACAGGCTCTCTCTCTCTCACATGCATACCCTCCAGCAGCTAGTTTCTTCACCACCTACCTGGGTCCCACAACCACTTACTTTCACCCCACCCCCATGTGCCTGGCAACTCTCTCCCTCACAGGCCTCTGAGCCCCTTTATCCCAATAGGACCTTGAACCTCTTGGTCCCCACGGGCCCGCAGCCTCTCAGTCTCTATGGACCCCGCATTATCTCAGTCTCCATGGGCCCCGCAGTCTCTCAGTCCCCAGGGGCATCACAGTCTGTCAGCCCCCCTGGGCCCCGCAGTATGCTGGAGGGTGTGCATCTCGGGATTCAAGTAGCCTCTCAGGTCCCACATGGCTTAAGACTGTAAAACATAGGAACATAGTAGGCCATTTGGCCCATCGAGTCTGCTTGGCCATTCAATGTGATCATGGCTGATCTGATATGATAGATTCATAGAGGTTTACAGCATGAAAACAGGCCCTTCAGCCCAACCTGACAATGCGCCTTTTTTAAAAAACCCGTTGATCCTTAACTCCACTTTCCCGCCTTATCCCCATAATCCTTGATTCCCTTACTGATTAAAAATCTGTCTTTCTCACCCTTAAACATACTTAACTACTCAGTCTCCACTGCCCTCTGTGGTACTGAATTCCACAGATTCGCTATCCTCTGAGTGAAGAATTTCCTCCTCATCTACCCTCTGGTCCTAGACTCTCTGACAAGAAAAAACACCCTCTCAGCATTGACCCTGTCATGCTCTCTGAGAAACTTATATGTCTAAATGAGGTTGCCTCTCATTCTTCGTATCTCCAATGAGTTGGGGCCCAACCCTACTCAACCTACTCAGAAGAAAATTTCTCCATACCAGGGAACTACCTAGTGAGCCTTCTCTGGACTGTCTCCAATGTCAGTGTCTAAGGAGGCCAAAATCGACATTTTGAACTGTGGCTCCAGGGATGAGGAATCATTTCCTTGCTCAAAGGGCTTTAAATCTTGGATTTCTGTATCTCAGAGGGATGTGAATGCTATATTTAAGGCTAAGATAGACAGATTTTTGGTGTTTCAGGGAATCAGGGATATGGGGAGTAGGCAGAAAGTGGAATTGAAACCCAACTTCTGCTCCTATTTTGTGTGTTCTTTTGTTCATTCAGGGAGCAGGCTTAGGCTTCCCAACCTTTCACAACTATGGGAATGTGTACCTGAACTGTACCCAAACCATGTTCTTCAAAAACAGCCATTCCAGGAATCCAATTATCTCTAAGGTTTTACTTCCAGATATCAGACTATGGATGAGATTTACTGCGCAACCAACCAAATGTTTCGTGGCGGCTGGAGGCGGCTCGCTATTGGCTGGTGGCAGGATCTTCTGGTCCCTTCATTGTCAACTGGTTTCCCAGTTGAATACACCCCTCACTGCCATGAGATCCAGGGAATTCAATTCTATACTGACAGGTTTATCATGTTTACATTTTGTTGGCCTGGATATGTGGATAGGTTTTACTTGGCCTTTTTGCCTCACTGGTAGATAAATCTTATCTTAGAATACTATGATCTGCTATTATTTGGAACGTCCATTGAATTGCAACTGCAATTGCACTTCAAAAATATTTCATTAGCTGTAAAGCACTTGGAATGTCCTAAGCTCCTGAAAGGTACAATAAAAATGCAAGTCTTTTTTCTTTCTTTGAAATACATGCAAATTAATGGAATATTGATTTAATTCTTCCATGCCTACAAGTGTGTGCTTGCACTGCTCACAATGTCAGAGTGCACTGTGCCTCCTCAAAGCCAACAGGACAGACTCTTCCAAATTGTGTAGATCTGTCTCATATCTATGTGGAAAAACTGATTGTTAAAGCCTTCATTTAAATGCTGCTCACGGTAACATGGTTACAATCTTATGGACAAAATGCAAAGTGCACCCAGAGATAAGAACAAGCTAATTATTCAACCCGAGAATGCATTAGACTCAAGCACTGTGGTTCAATTAGTCACTTGTTAAATCAGATGTCTATAAAAGGAAAACAAATGGACAATATGATCTAAATTAGGAACAAACTGAAAATGTTTAAAACAATTTTGTAACAGGGACATATTTATATGAAATTTATATGGAAAATGAAATGATTAATTGTGTAAGCTGTGGGAAATAAATATTTTATTTATCAGAGCTTATCCATTTATATAGTTAGTACAGGAATTCTGATGTTACATTTTGTAACAAGAATATTTATTATCTAATTTTGCTGATTATTGAACAGAAAGAGATGCTTGTTCAACAATCACAAGAAAATCTATCTACAAATACTGGAACAGATTCCCTGGGGTTACCACTAATCAGTCACAAGAGCGTGACAAGACCAGCTTTACTGAACCAGTGTTTTCCTTTGATTTTTATTCATGTGATTGATCCTTTTAGTAATATTACAAACCATGTAAATGGCCTTAAAGCATTAATATTTTTCCTGAAAGTTATCATGGCGCCAACAACAATCAAATAGATTACAATATTTTCTGATGTGCGAAAGTGGTGTCAGTCTGATAATGAGAAAAATCTTTTTTTAAATTTTCTTTTGTTGGATAACCTTATCAGAGAAATGCTCTATGGAGTTATTCCAATTTCTCACTGCAGAGCTGAGCCTTGCAGAACAGTAATATTTCTGGTTCAATCCCTGGTTTGTGCTGTTAGTCAATCTAAGTTAATGCACTAAAATTAGCCTTACCGTCGCCTTGTTACGGAAGGAAAACTTGGCCACGGTTCCCACTCCAAATGCCTAGAACTGGACATATATTCTCCAGTTAAGCTCAAACCAGTGTTTTATAAAAGTTTATCACAAGTGCCTTTCTTGTACAATCCTTCTGTTTATAAAGCGCAGGATCCCATTTGCCATTTTGAACATTTTTTCCACGTCTTGGCCACCTTCAGTGATTTGTGCACATATATCTCCAGGTTTCTCTGTTGTTGCAGCCCCTTTAAAACTGCCCTTTATTTTATATTGCCTCTCGTTTTGCTTCCAAACAAAATCAATCACACTTCCCCACACAATAAAACAAAAACACAAGAGATAGGAGCAGGAGTAGACTATATAGCCCATCAAGCCTACTCTGGCAGTCAGCACAATCATGGCTAATCTTGGGCTTCAACTCCATTTCCCACCCACTCCAATATCCCTAATTCCCTGAGATATCAATAATCTGTCTATCCCAATCTTAAATGTATTCAGAGATGGAGCATCCACAGCCCTCATGGATAGAAACTTCCAAAGATTCACAACTCTTTGAATGAAGTAATTTTTCCTCATCTCAGTTCAACGATCGACCCCATATCATGAGACTTTATCTAACGTGTCTTAGATTCTATGACCAGCAGAAATAATGTCTCAGTGTCTTCCCTAACAAGCACGTTCAGAATTTTGTAGATTTCAGTGAGGTCACCTCTTCTAAACTCCAGAGAATAGTGGGGCAATTCTCCCACCCTCCATGCTGGTTTTCTAGAGCAGCAGGGCAGGAGAATCTCGTGGCCGGGCATGTGCTGGGTTCATGCATGCGTTCCCGCTGCGAGCGCATCTCCCAGCGCTGGAGTTCTGGCACAGTCAGATCCGCACTAGAAACTGGTAAGAAGATGGTAAGTAATTTCCATCTTTATTTGAGTGTAATTTAAATGTGATTAGCGGGCCCGTGACTGAAGCCTCCAGGCCCGCTAGCCTCTCCCACCCTGCCGGAGTGTTTCATTCCAGTGGGGATTACACTAGCTCCCCACTTTCGGGGAACTATCGGGACCCCGCTGGAGTGAAGTGGGGGGCAATAAGGGCCTCCCAGGGGGTCGGGCGGTGGGGGATTGGTGTCCTTGGGCATGTGCACCCTGGCAGTGCCAGCCTGTGCCCCTAGCACTGCCCAAGGAGCAAAGTGCCCAAGCCCAGGGGGCACCTTGGCACTGTCCATTGGGCAGTGACAAGGGCGTGGGGTATGATTGGGCAAGGCTTAGGGGCAATTGGTGGGGCTGAGGGGTCCGGCTGCCACTCTGCATTGGGATCGGTTGGGGCAGGAGGGAGGCCAGCGATTGGACTGGGGGGAAAGGGGAGGGGGGTGTTCTTCCTGGGGGGGGAGGGGGGGATTGTTTGGGTAGGCTCAAGCTCGGGCCAAGGGGGTTGAGGCTGGCCCGGGAATGGTCGTGGGGGCCTTGATCAGGCCGTGGTGAGGTTGGGGGGGCAGCACTATGCGGGTCCCGAGCTGGCCAGCGATTGAGCTGGCCAGTAAATGGGAGGCTGACAGTTCGGGGCCACTGCGCATGCACAGTGGCCCGCTGATTTCAGCCTCTCAGGCGGGAATAGGCCCCGTTCCTTAAATCCAATGATATTCACGCTGGTGGCCTCTGCAGTGCACAGAGTGGGGGAGATTCTAGTGTGAACTCCCACTAAAAAAATCAGCGTGAATTACTCCAGTTTTCCCACGAATTCGACACGTAGAATTTGTTTGGGAGAATTGCGCCCTAGATGCCCAATTTACTTAGCTTCTCATCATAGGAACCAATTTGCTGTACCGTCTCCAATACAAGTATTCTTAAATTTGGAGACCAAAATTGCGCAGTGTTCCAAATGTGGTCTGATCAAAACCTTGTACAATTGCAGCAAGACGTCTTTATTCTTGTACTCCAATCCCTTTGCAATGAAGGACAACATGCCATTTGCCTTCCTAATTGTTTGCTGCACCTATATACCAACTTTCTGCATTCCTTATTCAAACGCACCCAAACCTGTTTGAACATCAACACTTACAAGTTCCATACCTTTTTAAAAATTCCCATTTATGCATACTCTTGGCTTGCAATCCATTAATCAATCTTCTCGCCATGCTAAGATATCACTCACAACTCCATGAGTTCTTATTTTGTTTGTCAACCTTTTGTGTGGCACTTTATTGAATGCCTTTTGGAAATCCGGGCAGCTACTTCTGATGGTTCTTCTTTATCTACCCCACTAGGTACATCCTCAGAAACCTAGTAAGTTTGTCAAACTGAGGATTTCCCTTTAGTAAAACCATGTTGACTTGTTCTAACCAAACTATGCTTTCCTAAGTGCACTGTTCAGACGTCTTTAATAATCTATTCCCACCTTCCCAACAACAGATGTTAGACCAACTGGCCTGTCGCTCCTTTTTTCCCTTCTCTCTCCTTTCTTGAAAAGTGTGTAATATTTGCTAACTTGCAATCTAATAAGACTGTTCCTGAATCTAAGGAATTTTGGAAAATTATAGCCAGTACATCCACTATCTTTGCAACTCTTTTAAAACCTTAGGTTGTAGTCCATTAGGTCCCGGGGATTTATCGGATTTTAGTCCCTTAAGTTTCACCGATACTTTATCTCTGCTGATATCAATTTCCTTAATTTCCTCACTCGTTTTAGCCTCTGAGGTTACTATCTATTTCTGGTATGAAACCCTGTGTAACGATGGACACAAAATATTTATCAAAGTTCCTGCCATTTCCTCATTCCCCGTGATAATTTCCCCTGTCTCTACTTCTAAAGGACAAGAATTTACTTTAGCTACTCTTTTAAGAACATAAGAACATAAGAAATAGGAGCAGGAGTAGTCCATCTAGCCCCTCGAGCCTGCCCCGCCATTCAATAAGATCATGGCTGATCTGAAGTGAATCAGTTCCACTTACCCGCCTGCTCCCCATAACACTTAATTCCCCTACCGATCAGAAATCCATCTATCCGTGACTTAAACATATTCAACGAGGTAGCCTCCACCACTTCAGTGGGCAGAGAATTCCAGAGATTCACCACCCTCTGAGAGAAGAAGTTCCTCCTCAACTCTGTCCTTTTCTTCTTTGTATACTTATAAAACTTCCTACAATTTGTTTTTATATTCCTGTCTAGTCTACTCGCATTCTATTTTTTCCCTTTCTGCAACTTCTTGTTGGCCCTCTGCTGGTTTCTAAAACACTCCGAATCCTCAGACCCTCTACAGTTTTTGAAACATTGTAAGCCTCTTCCTTTAATCGAGCGCTGTTCTTAATTTCTGAAGGAACCATTGATGGGTCTTCCTGAATTTCTGTTTTTAAATGTGATGCGCGATATAACACACGAGAGGCGTGATCTACTCGGGAAATAAAGGCTTTTATTGCCAACAATAACAGAGCTACCATATACAATCCCAGACTAAAGGGTCACCAGGCAGAGCAGTGACCTTTATACCTCTCCCAGGAGGCGGAGCCGACTGGGGTGTACCATAGTAACTATATTAACAGGTAGAACAGCCCAACCCTAACCCCAACAGTAACATATATACAGACTCATAGTACTGGCCAGACCATGGCTCAGCACTACCTAGTGGGAACCAACAATGGTTCACCACATTCACCCCTCCTTTGAAAACAAAGGCCGGCGGGGTACAAAACACAGAATAATTGTTCGTTTGTCTATAAGTCCAAGCGGTCTGGGGGACCGCACCGTCGTTGTGACCTCCTCAACACCGGCGATGACACCGGTTCAGGCAATCGCGGTGACGTTCTCTCCAAGGCGATGTCCAGCGACTCCTCCAGTGCCTCACGGGCCGGTAGACCCCGAGGTGGTGACAATCCGCTGAACTCGGGCACGCCTTGAAGTGGCGACCATCTCCTGGACTCAGGCAAGCTGTACACGGGAGTAAGAGGGTTAAGTGGTGGTCCCGATACTGCCCGCGCCGTGTCAGGAGGGAAAAAAATGGTTGGGGGGTCCCTAACAGTAGGTGTGGGAGCGACAGGGGTTTCCAAGTCCCCTGCTGGCGCCAGATCTCGAATCGAGACCGTGTCCTCTCGCCCGTCAGGATATGCCACGTAGGCATACTGAGGGTTGGCGTGGAGGAGATGGACCTGTTCAACCAAAGGGTCGGACTTGCGAGTCCTAACATGTCGCCGCAGGAGGACAGGTCCTGAGTACGTCAACCAAGACGGTAATGAGGTCCCAGAGGAAGACTTCCTAGGGAATGAAAACATTCTCTCATGAGGAGTAGCGTTGGTTGCCGTACACAGGAGTGAGCGTATGGAGTGGAGCGCATCAGGGAGTACCTCTTGCCAACGGGAGACTGGAAGACCTTTAGACCTCAACGCCAGTAAGACAGCCTTCCAGACTGTAGCATTCTCTCGTTCGACCTGTCCGTTACCCCTTGGGTTGTAGCTCGTGGTTCTACTAGAGGCAATCCCATATGAGAGCAGGTATTGCCTCAAGTCATCGCTCATGAACGACGAGCCCCTATCGCTGTGGATGTAACATGGGTAACCGAACAGGGTGAAAAGATCACGAAATGCCTTGATAACCGTGGCAGCGGTCATATCGGAGCAGGGAATGACAAAAGGGAATCGTGAGTACTCATCAACCACACTGAGGAAGTACACGTTCCGATTTGTCGAGAGAAGGGGGCCCTTAAAGTCCACACTCAGTCTTTCGAAGGGACGAGTGGCCTTAACGAGTTGTGCCCTGTCAGGTCGGTAAAAGTGCGGTTTGCATTCCGCGCATACCCGGCAGCTTCTGGTTATGGACCTGACATCCTCCACCGAATAGGGTAGATTCCGGGCTTTTATGAAGTGGTAGAGCCGAGTGACCCCCGGATGGCAGAGGTCATTGTGGAGAGCCTGCAATCGATTCTCCTGCATACTAGCGCATGTTCCACACGACAGGGCATCCGAGGGCTCGTTGAGCTTCCCTGGACGATACATGATATCATAATTGTAGGGGGAGAGTTCGATTCTCCACTTCAAGATCTTATCATTCTTGATCTTACCCCGTAACGTGTTGTTGAACATGAACGCCACGGACCGCTGGTCCGTGAGCAGAGTTTGCCCGCCAAGTAAAGGCGCCAATGCCGAACGGCCTCCACAATGGCCTGGGCCTCCTTTTCCACCGCCGAATGTCGAATCTCAGGGCCTTGGAGGGTGCGAGAGAAAAAGGCGACGGGCCTGCCCGCCTGGTTAAGTGTGGCGGCCAGGGCGAAATCAGATGCATCGCTCTCCACCTGGAAGGGGATGGACTCATCGATAGCGTGCATCGTGGCTTTCGCGATGTCGGCTTTTATTCTTGCAAAGGCTAAGCGAGCCTCTGTTGCTAGGGGAAAAGAGGTAGACTTGATGAGCAGACGGGCTTTGTCCGCGTAATTGGGAACCCACTGTGCGTAGTATGAGAAGAAGCCTAAGCATCTTCTCAGTGCTTTGACGCTAGTGGGCAGGGGAAGTTCGAGGAGAGGACGCATACGGTCTGGATCAGGGCCAAGGACCCTGTTTTCCACCACGTATCCGAGGATAGCTAGGCAGCGCGTGCGAAATACACACTTCTCCCTGTTGTAGGTCAGATTCAGGCGAGATGCAGTGCATAAGAATCTAAAAAGGTTGGCATCGTGGTCCTGCTGGTCATGGCCGCAGATGGTGACGTTATCCAGGTACGGGAAGGTAGCCCACAGCCCGTTCTGGTCCACCATTCGGTCCATAGCACGCTGGAAGACCGAGACCCCATTCGTGACACCAAAAGGAACCCTTAAAAAATGGTACAGGCGACCATCCGCCTCAAAAGCCGTGTATTGTCGGTCCTCTGGGCGAAAGGGGAGTTGGTGGTAAGCAGATTTTAAGTCGATGGTGGAGAACACCCGGTACTGCGCAATCTGATTGACCATGTCAGATATGCGCGGGAGGGGAAACGCATCCAGCTGCGTGTATCTGTTGATGGTCTGACTATAGTCTATGACCATCCGGGGTTTGTTCCCATTCTTAACCACCACGACTTGCGCTCTCCAGGGACTAGCGCTAGGTTGGATGATCCCTTCCTTGAGGAGCCGCTGAACTTCAGATCGAATGAAGATCCGATCTTCAGCGCTGTAACGCCTGCTCTTTGTTGCGATGGGCTTGCAGCCTGGCACAAGATTCTGGAATAGGGAGGGTGTGGTAATCCTAAGCGTTGAGAGGCTACATGTGGAGCGCGTCGGGCAATTTAGAGGCTGCGGTTCTCCCACTGAAAGCGGAGGGAGTGGCCCACCGTACTGCAGGGTTACACTCTTCAAGTGGACCATAAAATCTAGTCTTAGGAGTATTGGCGCGCAAAGATGCGGTAACACAAGGAGCTTGAAGTTCTCGTAGACTGTGTCCTGCACCGTCAGATTGACCATGCAACTCCCTAGCACGGTGACAGACCGGGACCTTGACGCCATCGAAATTGTCTGCTTGATAGTCCAAATCTGGAGACCTCACCGCTTCACGGTGTCTGGATGAATGAAGCTCTCCGTGCTCCCGCTGTCAAACAAACAATAAATCGGGCGTTTGTTTACCTGTATGTCCATCATGGACTTGTCGAGTCTGTGAGGCTTGGCCTGGTCCAGGATGATCGACGCCACCGTTGGTTCATGGGCGCAACTGCAGGCAGCTGAGATGGTTGATGATGACCCCTGCTGGTCATTCGCGGACGGTGCCGACCAACATGGCTGCCCCCATAGGTCGCACATGGACGATGGCGCCAAAACCTGCGGCCCCTGCAAGTCTCACGTGTCTTGCGACTCCGTCGTTCGGAATGGCGACGTCCTGGAATCGCACTTGGCAGAAGACCTTGAAGATGCAGAAGACATGGAGGCCGGCTCCGGGGAGTCACACGCCGCACTGCTGGTCTTGGATGGAAGTTTGGACCGGCATACCTTGGAAAAGTGCCCCTTCTTGCCGCAGGCGGAGCACAACACCGCTTTAGCTGGACATCGCTGCCGAGGGTGTTTCACCCCCCCACAGAAGTAACACCGCGGGCCACCTGGAGCTGCTTCCGTCGTCAGGTCCGAGGCTGGGAACGCAATCGCGCAGTTTTTCGGTCCCGCTGAATGAAGTGGGGTCTGTGACTGCCCCTGCCACGCTGTCTCCACGTGGTCGTCGGGGTACATCGCCAGACTTTTGGAGGCCGTTTCTAGAGCGTCAGCTAACTCTATGGATTTAGTGAGGTCGAGGTTACGTTGCTCCAACAGCCGAAGGTGGATTTCCGACGAGCCGATTCCCGCCACGAACGCATCTCGAGCGAGGTCGTTCATGTACTGGTCTGCCGACACTGCCTTGCAGTTGCAGACTCTGGCTAGCTGTTGAAGCTCGCACGCGTACTGTTCCGTCGTTTCGCCGGGTTGCCGCCGTCGAGTGGCGAGAAGATATCGAGCATACATCTCATTCGGCAGTTTGTTGTATCGCTTCTTGAGAAGCTTGAGGGCCCCTTTGTAGTCGGTGGCCACACGGATCGCTAGGTATACAGCGTCGCTTACCCTCGCGTGGAGGACCTGGAGTCTGTCGGCGTCGTTGTTGACCGCTGTGGAGGCGTCGAGGTAATCCTGGAAACACTTCAACCAGTGGTCGAAAGTGTTCGATGCGCCCGCCGCACGTGGGTCCAACGTAAGCCGTTCGGGTTTAAGCATTTGCTCCATGTTTTCTTTGTCGTTTTTTTTTTCACCCAAAAAAAAAGAATTTATTTGTTGGCAATAAAATTGATGCGCGATATAACACACGAGAGGCGTGATGTACTCGGGAAATAAAGGTTTTTATTGCCAACAATAACAGAGCTACCATATACAGTACACGATCCCAGACTAAAGGGTCACCAGGCAGAGCAGTGACCTTTATACCTCTCCCAGGAGGCGGAGCCAACTGGGGTGTACCATAACAACTATATTAACAGGTAGAACAGCCCAACCCTAACCCCAACAGTAACATATATACAGACTCATAGTACTGGCCAGACCATGGCTCAGCACTACCTAGTGGGAACCAACAATGGTTCACCACAAAATGGAATGTATTTCTATTGAAGATTTTGAATTATTCCTTTAAATGTTTTTCACTGTTCATTTGCCTCTATACCTTTTGGTCTGTTTACCCAATTAACCTTAGCCATTTCTATCCTCATTTCTATGTAATTGGCATTGTTGAAGATTCTTACTTGCGATTGAAGTGTGTCACTTTCAAACTAAAGATAGAATTCACTGGTATTATGATCACTATTTATAACAGTAATTAACCCTGCTTCATTACACAATAGTAGATACAAGGTAGGAAGACGTACTGGTTACGTGCATTGGCTGTGCTAAATTCTCCCTAAGTGTACCTGAACAGGCGCCGGAGTGTGGCGGCTAGGGGATTTTCACAGTAGCTTCATTATTGTGTTAATGTGAGCCTACTTGTGACACTGATAAACAAACTTTAAACTTATCCCAGGTTGGTTTCACATCATGTTGCTCCAGGTAGGTGTCACAAAGACATTCAAAAACTCACCTTCTAGACTGCTGTTGTTAATTTGATTGTCCCAGCCTATATGAAGATTAGAGTCCCCCACACTTACTACACTGCCTTTGTTACAAACTCCAATAATTTCTTGTTTAATGTTCTCTCCAATGGTATATCTACTGTGAGGGTGCCTATAAACTACTCCCACTGGTGTTTTCCAACTCTTGCTATTCCTAATTTCCACCCATGCTGATTCTACTTTGTGATCTTCTGAAGCCAGATTACCTTATCCACTACCAGCCTATGCAGGGAAATCTGGGCTAGCCGCTTTGCGTGGGCCTCTTCCATTGCCAGCTAAATGCCAGCAGGAATGGAATGAGGCCCTCAGGTGGATATTCATTACTTCTATTGGCCCACAAGTTGCCTGCTGCCTTCCAGCTCCCCAGCCAGTGGTCTAATTGCAATGGGGAGTGGGGGTTGGTTGTAGGTGACAGGCAGACCCACCCGCTTAACATTCCCACTATTGAGACATGCATACTAATATATGATAAATTTGGATAACTATAGCATCCTGTAATTGGTGCCATTTTTCAAGTTGTTTTTTGTGTTTTTTTGTGGGCCTTTCTCATATCATTTTACACTTTTAACTCGCGTTCTGCTTTTATGGTCTTTACATTGGCTAGTGCTCATAATTCTACTATTAGTTTTGTATTAAATAATTTAGGTAATCAATTTGCTCTCTCAGATTGTAGTATTTAATATTTCACCTTTTAAAACAAACTTGAAGAGCTGAGTGGTCTATTTCTGTTCCATTTTGTTATTCTCTTTTAACATTTGTTAAAAAAATGTTTGCTTATCTTCAGTTTTCAGTTCGCACACAGGAAATGATAACTTACCCTGTCTCTTTTGAGATTTAGACTGACCGGTTTCTGATCAGCAGCTCCTTATTTTCATGCATAGCAGTGTACAGCTGGAGTAGGGGTGCCCAAACTTTCTGTTTTATGTATGTACCATGAAACTTCTCAGGCCTCTGATAAAGTTTAAACTAAGCTATGTTTCTATTAACTTGCATACGTCACCAGCTGTAAACACTTGCTCTCAGCAACTCATTCCTCTCTAGACCTTGCCTGACTGCCTTCAGCACCCCCAGACTATTTATTTGGTTGTGAGGGTGCATCCTTAAAAATGCAGCCCAGGTTCCTCAATCAACCCAAGCAGGGTCACCCCCACCTCCAGCTATGACCGAGGAAACCCTGCTACCTTTGAAAAATCCCAGTTATTATTTCTGAAGATGCATGAAGTTGCAGCAGTTTCATGAAGTGATATTTGCCAAGATGTGGTGATATAAATCATTATAGTTGTTATTAATTTTTCTCCCAGAGGTTAGTCTCTGGAATGCTCTTCCTTAAAAGACGGTGAAAGCAAAGTCTTTGAATACTTTTAAGACAGAGCTGGATAAATTCTTAATAAGCAAGAAGTTGAAAGGTTACTGGGGGTAGCCGGGATTGTGGAATTGAGGTTACAATCAGATCAGCCATGGTGGAGCAGGCTCGAGGGGTCGAGTGACCTACTCCTTCCTGCGCCTGTTTCTATGTGTAAAATAAGGACTGGAATGGACCCACATTTCTTTAACTCTCACTTTATCTCGGCCTCTCAATGACACTGTGGCATGGAAATAACTCAGCTGTTTATAAAAGAAATTATCCGTTTAAGTCACTTTATGCCTGTCATTTTGAGTTATAACTGTTCATGAGATGTGGGCACTGGCAAGGCCGAGATTTATTGCCCATCCTAATTATACTTGAGAATGTAGGAGTGAGCCGCCTTCTTGAATACAACTGAGTGGCTTACTCAGATATTTTAGAGGGCAGTTAAGAATTATCTACATTGCTGTAGATCTGGAGTCGGCTAAGGACAGCAGCTCTCCTTCCCTAAAGGACATCAGTAAATCAGATGGATATTTCTGACAATTCATTAGTTTCATCTTGTAGAATTGGCAGCTTGAATTCTATTTCCTGATAATTGATATAATCTTTGCAAGTTAACCAATGCTTTGGCATATTTAACCAAATTGTGTTGTATTTCTTGTACAGCTAATTAAAAGGATTTTTGACATATTTACCTAAATTGAATTTTTGTCCAAGTACTAAGTTTCAGAATCAAAATAGCAATAATGTGAAATGTATCTTGATGAAAACAGGACTTTTGTAGAAGTCAAAATCATGCTACTATTTTGAACTGTTACTGAGGGACATGTGTGTAGTTTAATACTGATTAACTTCTTTATTTATTCGGTCACAGGGTGTCGGTGTCACTAGTTAGGCCACCATTTATTGTCCATTGCCCATCCCTGATTTCTCTTCAGAAGGTGGTTGGGAACTGCCTTCTTGAACTGCTGCAGTTCATGTGGTGTAGATACACCCACAGAGCTGTCAGGGAGGGATTTTCAATGTCACATTACTGTAGTGTAAATCATGCAAATTATGCTGTTTGATTTCTATTTGTGTATATAATAAAATGGTTTATGATACCTTATTTCACATTTTAGGGATGGGCAATAAATGCTGGCCAGCCAGCAATGCCCATGTCCCACGAATGAATATTAAAAAAATCAAAGCTTGGCGAACCACAGAATGTCTTGATTTGAATGTGGGTCTGTTCTAAAGGCTCAGTTTTGTCCATTCCATTTCTGATTTGAGAGCA
This sequence comes from Mustelus asterias, assembly GCF_964213995.1. NCBI lineage: Eukaryota > Metazoa > Chordata > Chondrichthyes > Carcharhiniformes > Triakidae > Mustelus > Mustelus asterias. The sequence goes on from NC_135805.1 coordinate 29,682,762, forward strand.
CTTGATGCTGATGTTGGGTGCCAAAAATGGAAAAGCATTCAATTTTCCAGCTCTCCATCTCTTTCTTTGATGAGCACAAAAGTTCAACCCACTACTGCCAAAGCTATTTGAATCATTTTTTTCATATATTGAATTAGAGCACTGTTATCTTGACTGCCTTGATTGTAAGTAATATAGTGAAAATCTGATCTAGCATGAAGGAACATAGGTTTTGTCACATCTATGAATTTGCCATTTTTGTTATTTTCCAGCATTAGAGTTGTGCTCATTATTCAGCAGAACATTGGTTTTAATTAGTAAAATTCTTTTAGCTTAGGATGAGATGTTTAAGCTTCCCAAATTCAGCACAAACAGTTCCAGAGAAAATATAACTTAATTGCATATGTTACAATGATATGAAGTATGATAAGAATGTATACAGAGAGAACATTTCCTCTTGTGGGGAAGAGCATAACTAGAGGTTATGAATAATTGTCACCAAGAAAACTATTGAGGGTTCGGAACAAACTTCTTTACCCAGAGTGGTAAGAATGTAGAACCACAGGGAGCGTTTAAAGCAAATAAAATAGATGCATTTAAGGGGAAACTTGACAAACACCTGAGGGAGAAGGGGATAGATGGTTATGATGGTAGATTTAGATGAAAGAAGATGGGAAGAGGCTTGAGTGGAGCTTAAAATAGTGCGGACTGATTGAGCCGACTGGTCTGTTTCTATGATGTAATCCAATGCAATTTTTCTAGGTTTTCCAGCAAAGAAGGAAAATATGTTATTGTTAGAATATGTAACACTTTCATGATGGAAAGATATTAAAATCCTGAACTGACAAATGTCTTCTCAGCTTGTGACCAAGTTTTGATTAGTGGATTTGTGCAATAATCTTTTATTTAGATGTACATGTAGGGAAAAAAAAGCAAAAATTGCTGGATGCACACAGCAGCTGGAATTTTACCGCCCCGTTCACCACGGGATTGGAATGGGCAAGGGGCGGAACATGGGAAGGTCCATTGACCTCAGGCAGGATTTTACGGTTTCGGGACAAGCAAGGCCGTAAAATCCTGCCCTGCGAATCTGCCAGCATCTGTAAAGAGAAAGATCTGCATAACTTTGAAGACAGATTTTACACACATTAATCAATTGGATTAACATGAATTCAGAATCTATTCTATGTAGAGAGAGTCCCGAACATCAAAGAATGCTCCAGCAACCCCAGCAAGCCAAATTGTGTTTTTTTTCCTTCGATCTGAAGATTCTATCAGCTTCCCTCCTTAAATAATTATTTGTTTTTATGTTTCCAGTGCCCTTGCAGTTTCCTATCACCTCATTTGATGGGCGAATTTCAGAGCTTCCAGTGCTCTGATTTGGCTGGCAGCATTGGGAACCAGCCCACCATTCTGAATAAGACAGTCAGCTCAAAGGTAGCCAATTTGGAGGCTGCCTACTGGAATGTTACTGTGTCCATCTTGCTGACAATGACTGCAGGCTTGGGACCCCAATTTGGTCTAGATGTCAGGATTCCGAAGCCTATGGGAAAGTCCTGCCCAATATTTCATATGTGGAATGTTTGGTGACAACAATCTGTGGGAAATGCAAGCTTGGATATTTGTCTTAACAATTTGGTGCAGCATGTTTCAGCTTGAAACCATGATGTGTGCCAAGTAAATACGGAAATTCTTATGGGGAACACTACTCAAACTATTAGATATAAAGATTTGTGGTCCATATTATCCTAATCACTGCTTCTATTTTATCTTTAGTTGTGAAGGATTAATGTGCCTTTCATTCCCTTTTTGTTTTTCTTCCAGAAACCAGCAAATATCCTCGTAATGGGGGAAGGGCCAGAACGAGGCCGTGTAAAAATAGGTAAATCACTACTTCACATTTTCTCATGACGAAGTAAGCTTCCTCTGTGTGTAAAGTTAAATGATTTAGGATTGCCTTTTAGACCAGAAGGAGAAATCTACAAAAATAATTTGTGAACAGGTTAAGGAAACGCAAGAGCCTTCAAGAAGCACAACTGCATGAAAGTTCTATGTATGGCTTCAAGATGTCGTACTAAGTCAAGTCAACTTAAACCAAAACATAAAGCAAAAAAAAAGCAAAATACATTTTGATGTGACATGGAGTTTATACAGCATATGTTTTATGTACCGTAACTGAAAAACAGTAGAAGACAAAGAAGAAACTTCACCCTGGTTTACATCTCTATCACCTTCTATGAAAACTCAATTTGCTTTGCTGACATGGATACCCAAATACAGAATCACAGAAATGTTACAGCGCAGAAGGAGGTCATTTGGCCCATCGTGTCTGCACTGGCCCTCTGAATGAACAACTCGCTTAGTGCCATCCATTTTCCTGCCTTTGTCTTGTAACCCAGCACATTTCTTTCTTTACACATAGCAGTCTAATTGCTTTTTGAATACTTAGATTGAACCTGCTTCCATCACACCCTCTTGCAGTGTATCCCAGACCTTAATCCTTCTCACATCGCTTCTGCTTCTTTTTGCCAATTACTTTAAATCTGTGCCCTCTTGTTCTCCATCTTTTCATGAGTGGGAACAATTTCTCCCTATCTATTTTGTCCAGACCCCTCGTGATTTTGAATGCCACAATCAAATCTCCTCTCCGCCATCTTCAATGAAAACACTGACCCCTGGGGAACAACATGACAAATCTTCCTCCTGCCCAAAAATATATAGGCTGGAATTTCCAGCCATTTATGATGGTGGGAGCTCCTGGTCCCGCCGATGGCCCATACCCAGCTGCAAACGATGCATTTAATGTGAAACTCCATTGAAAATGGCAAGACCAGAAGATCCCGCTGCCAGCCATGGGTGGGTCACCTCCGATTCTGCAGCGGGTTGTGCAGAATATCCGGCCCATATTAACCACTACTCTCTGTTTCCTGTCACTCAGCCAATTTTGTATCCATATTACTACTACCCCTTTTATTCCATGAGCTATGACTTTGCTCACAAGTCTGTTGTGCAGCACTGTATCAAATGCCTTTTTGAAGTCCATATACACCACATCAACAGCATTATCCTCATCAACCCTCTCTGTTACCTCTTCAAAAAACTCCACTAAGTTAGTTAAACACCATTTTCCCTTAAGAAATCCACGCTGACTTTCCTTAATTAACCTGCATTTGTCAAAGTGATGATTAATTTTGTCCCAAATTATTGTTATGAGAATTTTCACCACCACCAAGCTTAAACTGACTGGTCTCTCCTTGTCTACCTTTTTGTGAATGAGCTTGTAATGTTTGCAATTCTCCAGGCACTATACCTGAGTCGGAGGAAAATTGAAAAATTATGGCCAGTGCAACTGCAATTTCCACTCTCACTTCCTGAAGTATCCTTGGGTTGTATTCTCCTATGGCCCCACTGGCGGATTCAAAGGTGGGCATGGATTGAATTTGGCAGGAGTGCAAACATTGGTTTCACATCAGTGTGAACTTTCTGCAGCATCTTACATCGGTGCCCATCATGTTGGATCGGGAAATCTGTTGGAGGCTGGTGTGAAACTGATTTGCATTCTGCTAATAGGATCCAAATGAAGGCCCAACTGAATTTTCTACCCACATCTGATTCTCTGCAATGCAGTAGGAAAACAACTATGCGCCATCAGGCCTGCCACACCACGGAATCATAGAATCTATAGAATCTCTACGGTGCAGAAAGAGGCCATCCAGCCCATCCAGTCTGCACCGACTCTCTGAAAGAGCATCCCTGCTGGGCCCTCCCCACTGTTCTATCCCAGTAATCTCGTGCATTTACCATGGCCAATCCACCTCATCTACACATCTTTGGACTGTGGGATAAAACCAGAGCACCTGGAAGAAACATGGGAGAATGTGCAAACTCCACACAGAAAGTCACCCAAGGCTGGAATTGAACCCAGGTCCCTAGTGCTATGAGGCAGCAATGCTAACCACTGTACCACTGTGCCTCCCGCAAAACATCAAGTTGCATACATAATGAGGTCGGGTCTGGAAGACATGATATAGTTTTCTGCCTTCCAAAGCGGGAAACACAGCGCAAAAGGGTGGGAGGAAGAAGAGGAGAGCAGTAGTGATAGGGGACTCAATGGTCAGAGGTACGGACAGGAGGTTCTGTGGTCGGGACAGAGACTCCCGCATGGTTTGTTGCCTCCCAGGTGCCAAGGTTAGCGATGTCTCTGATCGCGTGCACAGCATTCTAAAGTGGGAAGGTGATCAGCCAGATGTCGTGGTACACATCGGTACAAATGACGTAGGAAGGAAGAGTGAGGAGGTCCTAAAGAGTGAGTACAAAGAGCTTGGAAGGAAGTTAAAAAGCAGGACCCCGAGGGTAGTAATCTCAGGATTGCTACTTGAGCCACATGCCAGTGAGGGCAGGAGTAGGATGCTTGGGCGGATGAACACGTGGCTGAGGAACTGGTGCAGGGGGCAGGGTTTCCAATTCTTGGATCATTGGGACCTCTTCTGGGGCAGGTGGGACCTGTACAAGAGAGACGGGTTACACCTAAACTGCAAGGGGACCAATATACTTGCAGGGAGATTTGCTAGTGTTATTGGGGAGCGTTTAAACTAGATTTGCAGAGGGATGGGAACCAGAGTGCCAGAGCAGATAGTGGAGCAGGGGTAAAAAGACAGGTTAGTTCAAGCAAAATCACAAATGGAAGGGTTGAGTGTGGTGGAAATAATCTTTTGAGGTGTGTCTATTTCAATGCCAGGAGTATTGTGGGGAAGGCAGATGAGCTGAAGGCGTGGATAGACACATGGAAATATGACATTATAGCCATTAGTGAAACTTGGCTACAGGAGGGGCAGGACTGGCAGCTCAATGTTCCAGAGTTCCAATGTTTCAGGCAGGATCGAGGCAGAGGGATAAAAGGTGGGGGGGTGGCATTGTTGGTCAGGGAAAATGTTACAGCGGTACTCAGGCAGGATAGATTAGGGAGCTTGTTTACAGAGGCCCTATGGGTGGAGCTGAGAAACAGGAAAGGTATGACCACATCAATGGGGTTGTATTATAGACCACCCAATAGTCAGCGAGAATTGGAGGAGCAAATCAGCGGAGAGATAGCTGACAACTGCAAGAAACAAAGTTGTGATAGTAGGGGATTTTAATTTTCCACATATAGATTGGGACTCGCATACTGTTAAAGGTTTAGACGGGGTAGAGTTTGTAAAATGTGTTCAGGAGAATTTTCTACATCAGTATATAGAGGTGCCAACTAGAGAGGATGCGATATTGGATCTCCTACTGGGAAATGAGTTAGGGAAGGTGATGGATGTGAGTGTGAGGGAACACTTTGGATCCAGTGATCATAATGCCATTAGTTTCAACCTGATCATGGATAAGGATGGATCTGGTCCTCGGGTTGAAGTTCTGAACTGGAAAAAGGCCAAATTTGATGAAATGAGAAGGGATCTGGGAAGTGTGGATTGGCACAGGCTGTTCTCTGGTAAGGATGTAAATGGAAAGTGGGAGGCCTTCAAAGGAGAAATTTTGAGAGTGCAGAGTTTGTATGTTCCTGTCAGGATTAAAGGCAAAGTAAATAGGAATAAGGAACCTTGGTTCTCGAGGGAGATTGTAACACTGATTAAGAGGAAGAGAGAGTTGTATGAAATGTACAGGCAGCAAGGAACAGATCAGATGCTCTAGGAGTATAAAAAGTGCAAGAAGCTACTTAAGAGGGAAATCAGGAGGGCTAAAAGAAGACATGAGGTTGCTTTGGCAGACAGAGTGAAGGAAAATCCAAAGAGCTTCTATAGGTATGTTAGGAGCAAAAGGATAGTGAGGGATAAAATTGGTCCTCTTGAAGACCAGAGTGGTAGACTGTGTATGGAACCAAAAGAGATGGGGGAGATACTAAATGGTTTTTTTGCATCCGTATTTACTGAGGAAACGGGCATGGAGTCTACGGAAATAGGGCAACAGGTAGGGAGGTCATGGAACCTTTACAGATTAAAGGGGAGGAGGTGCTCGCTGTCTTGAGGCAAATCAGAGTGGATAAATCCCCAGGACCGGACAGGGTATTCCCGCGGACCTTGAGGGAAGCTAGTGTTGAACTTGCAGGGGCCCTGGCAGACATATTTAAAATGTCAGTATTCACGGGGGAGGTGCTGGATGATTGGAGGGTGGCTCATGTTGGTCCGTTGTTTAAAAAAGGTTCCAAAAGAAATCCGGGAAATTATAGGCCAGTAAGTTTGACGTCGGTGGTGGGCAAGTTATTGGAAGGTGTGATAAGGGATAGGATCTACAAATATTTGGATAGACAGGGACTTATTAGGGAGAGTCAACATGGCTTTGTGCGTGGTAGGTCATGTTTGACCAATCTATTAGAGTTTTTCGAGGAGGTTACCAGGAAAGTGGATGAAGGGAAGGCGGTGGATGTTGTCTACCTGGATTTCAGCAAGGCCTTTGACAAGGTCCTTCATGGGAGGTTAGTTAGGAAGGTTCAGTCGCTAGGTATACATGGGGAGGTAGTAAATTAGATTAGCCACTGGCTCAATGGAAGAAGCCAGAGAGTGGTTGTGGAGGATTGCTTCTCTGAGTGGAGGCCTGTGACTAGTGGTGTGCTGCAGGGATCAGTGTTGGGTCCATTGTTGTTTGTCATCTATATCAATGATCTGGATGATAATGTGGTAAATTGGATCAGCAAGTTTGCTGAGGTGTAGTGGACAGTGAGGAAGGTTTTCAAAGCTTGCAGAGGGATTTGGACCAACTAGAAAAATGGGCTCAAAAATGGCAAATGGAATTTAACGCAGACAAGTGTGAGATATTGCACATTGGAAGGACAAACCAAAGTAGAACGTACAGGGTAAATGGTAGGACTCTGAAGAGTGCAGTTGAACAGAGGGATCTGGGAATACAGGTACAGAATTCCCTAAAAGTGACGTCACAGGTGGATAGGGTCGTAAAGAGTGCCTTTGGTACATTGGCCTTTATAAATCGGAGTATCGAGTATAAAAGTTGGAGTGTTATGGTAAGGTTATATAAGGCATTGGTGAGGCCGAATTTGGAGTATTGTGTCCAGTTTTGGTCACCTAGTTACAGGAAGGATGTAAATAAGGTTGAAAGAGTGCAGAGAAGGTTCACAAGGATGTTGCCGGGACTTGAGAAGCTGAGTTACAGAGAGAGATTGAATAGGTTGGGACTTTATTTCCTGGAGCGTAGAAGATTGAGGGGAGATTTGATAGAGGTGTATAAGATTTTGATGGGTATAGATAGAGTGAATGCAAGTAGGCTTTTTCCGCTGAGGCTAGGGGAGAAAAAAACCAGAGGGCATGAGTTAAGGGTGAAAGGAGAAAAGTTTAAAGGGAATATTATGGGGGGGCTTCTTCACGCAGAGAGTGGTGGGAGTGTCGAATGAGCTGCCGGATAAAGTGGTAAATGCGGGGTCACTTTTAACATTTAAGAAAAACTTGGACGGGTTCATGGATGAGAGGGGTGTGGAGGGATACAGCCCAAGTGCAGGTCAGTGGGACTAGGCAAAAAATGGTTCGGCACAGACAAGAAGGGCCAAAAGGCCTGTTTCTGAGCTGTAATTTTCTATGGTTCTATGTTTCCACCCCTGCCACAAGATTTAGTTTCCGATGGGCGAATCCCTCCCCTTGGGTGCATCTCATCCCAGTGCCTTATCAACTTTAAGTGCAGACAGCCTATTAAGTACTTTCTATATCAATTTCAAATCCTTGTAATGTCTGAATTTCCTACTCTTTCACCATGGCCTGGTTAGCATCTTCTTCCTTGGTGAAGACAGATGCAAAGTATTCATTTAACACCTCAACTATGCCCTCTTCATAGGCCAAAACTGGCCCTGCTCTTCCTTTTTCCACCTTTTTACTATTTATATGCGTATTGAAGACTTTGGTATTTCATTCATGTTAGCTGCCAGTCTTTTTTCATACTCGCTGTTTGCTTCTATTAATTGTTTTTCACCTCCACTCCGAACCTTCTATATTCAGCCTGGTACTCAATTTTGTTTTCTATCTGACATGTGTCATAAACACACTTTGTCTTTACCTTAATTTCTATCCGAACTATCTCTTTGAAGGTAGCCCATTGTTTAGCCACTGTTTTTCCTGCCAACTTGACTTTATTCGGCCCAGACCCATGCCTACCCCATTGAAGGTCGCTTTCTCCTGGTTAATTATCCTTACTCTCAGTTGTTTATTGTCCTTTTCCATATTCAGCCTAACTGTTATGGCACAATGATCATTGTTCCTTAAATGTTCTCTTACTGACACTTGATCCACTTGGCTCATTTCATTCCCAAGAACTAGGTCTAGCAGTGCCTTCTCATTGAACTGAAAAAATACTGCGGTAGAAAATTCTCCTCCCCACCGCCCCCGCCCCCCCTCCCCCCCCCTGCAAGGTCCCTTCACACTACAACTATCTGAGTGTATATTCAGCTAATTAAAATTCCCCCTTATGACTCTCTGATAATTTTTGCATCTCTGTAATTTCCTGCAAATTCGTTTCTCTACATTCTTCCTACTAGTTGGTGGCCTATAGATGATACCGAGCAGCGTAATTGCACCTTTTGTTGTTCCTTTGCTCTAGCCAAATAGATTCTGTCCTGACCCCTTTGGGACATCCTCTTCCTCCGGCTCTGCAATGTACTGCATAATCAAAACTGCCACTCTGCCATCCCTAATTGCTCTTGAGAAGGTGGTGGTGAGCCACCTTCTTGAACCACTGCAGCCCATGTGGTGTAGGTACACCCACATGTAAGAAGTTCCAGGATTTTGATCGAACAACAGTGAAGAAATGGGGATAGAGTTTCAAGTCCTCCCCAGTAACATCTGGGGACATGTACCAAAATAGGAAGAAATGGGCCACAGATGAGTCAAGCGGCATAATGACATACTCACAGAATCATATCCCTTAGCCAATGTACCAGACTCTTCCATCATGATTGCTACATACTTCTTGTCTAACCCTGGTGCACTTACCAGAGTGGCAACACAGTGGTATACAAATCATGAGAGAGTGACCCTGGGAAACCTCAGCATTGACTCCGGGCTCCATGAAATCTCATGGAATCAGGTCAAACATGGGCCAGTAAAACTCCTGCTGATTACCACTTCCACCCCTCCCGAAGCTGATAAATCAATACTCCTCCATGTTGAACGCCACTTGGAAGCAGCACTGAGAGCAAAAAGGACACAGAATGTATTCTGGGCGGGATCTTCAGTCTCCATCACCAAGAGTGACCCGGTAATACCACTACTAATCAAGTTTGCCAAATTCTGAAAGACATATCTGCCAGACATGGGCATGTGACAGGTACTGTGAAATAAACTACTTGACCCATCCTCACAGGTCTACCCGTTGCAGATGCATCTGTTCACAACAGATTTTCTGCAATTGAGAGATGGCAGAAATATTAAATAATTATTCCACTTTTCCATTTACTGGGGAGATAGAATAAACATAACATTGGCTGATGAAATGAGTAACAGGATTCAAAATAATGAAAGATGTATTAAACCAACTAAATAAACTCAAAAAGGATAAAGCTCCAAATCCAGATGGATTGCATCCACGTACTTTGAAAGAATCTATGGAAGAGATAGAGGCATTACTACTCATATTTAATAACATGTCACAAAAAAGTGTTATGTCAGAGGACTGACTGACAGACTAATATAATTCTTATATTTATGAAGGGGGACATAACATGTTCAGGGAATTATAGACCAGTCAGCTTAACATTGATAGGAAAAATCATAGAATCCTTACGAAAGGAAAAAATAGATGACTGTTCAGAAATGAAAAGTAGAATAATGAATAGCCAGCATTGATTTCATGACCAACTTTATTCAATTTTTAAGGAGGTAACAAAGAGAACAGACAATGATTATGCAGCAGATGTAATTATCTGGCTTTTCAAAAGGCCTTCAATATGATGTCCTATCATAGACTAATTAAGAAGGATTAAAGAATGTGACATCAGGAGACAAGTGGCAGAAAGTAAAGACTAGAGTAAAGGGCAGTCGTTCAGCGTGGCAGAAGTTGAAAAGTGGTCTTCCACAAGGATCAATGCTGAGACCACTGCTGTTCACAATTTACTTGACCAGTTTGGAATTAAAAATACAATTTCTAAATTTGTGGAAGACACCGAATTGGGAGGGATAAACAATACCGAGGACGATTACAACAAATTACAGGAGGATATTTGTAAACTTACAGGGTGTGAAAATAATTGTCAGCTGAAGTTCAATACATCAGACTGAGGTTATTTTGTAAAACAGAATAGGGACACTTTGCTGGAAGCTGCAAATCTAGGTGGTGGGGGGAAGAAACAAAATGGGGGTGATTCTCCCAAAAAAAGTGCCAAAATCGCATAAAAACTGGAGTAACTCACGCTGGTTCTTTAGTGGGATTTTCAAAATGGAAGTCCCATACTCTGAGCAAAGTGCCTCAGAGAGATTCACACTGAAAATCAGAGGCGAGGCCTATTCCGACTGGAGAGGCCGGCAGCGTAGTGCTGTGTGGGCCACTGCGCATGTGCCTGCTGATGGTGAGCATTACCACTTTGCCCCTTGGGCAGTGCCGGGGGGCAGTGCTGGGGGAGGGGGGGGGGGCAAAGTATCCCCGACCTTCTGGGGTGGCCTCCACGACCTCTTATAACTAGCGGGATTGGGCCACCTGTTCTCCTTTAGTGGAGAGCCGTTGTGAAATCCGCTTGAGTGAACCACTCGTGGCTGGGCAGCGGGGGGGGGGGGGGCTGTGGAGACACTAACGGGCCCGGAGACTTCACTCCCGGGTCTGCTAATTAAATGGTACCGTTGATTTAAATATGGAAATCAGCTCGGTGCCAGTTTCCGGTACAGATCTGATGACGCTAGAAATCCTGGCCCTGGAGACACGCGGAGGCCGTGGCACCCAGCGGGAAGCCCGCTAAACAGCCTCTGTGGATGTCTCCCGGCCCGTTGTGCTCCTAGAGCACCGCAGCAGGCTGGGAGAATCGCCCCAGTGATTTGGAGTACAAATGCATCAATCATTAAAAGTTATGCCACACATTAACAAGGCTATAACAAGAAAATAAAGCACTAGGCTTTATCCCTAGAGAGATAGAATTGAAAAGTAGTGAACCTTGGTACTGTGTGCAGTTCTGATTGCTGTATTATAGAAAGATATATAGGCAGAGGAGTTTTAAAAGGACTATAGCAGAAATATGTGAGTATATACATCAGGAAGGGACTAACAGGCTGGGTCTCTTTCTCTTGAAAAAAGAAGGCTGTGGAGTTACTGAATAGTGGTCTTTAAAATTATGAAAGGTTTTGCTAAAGTAAATACAGAAATATGGGAAATAGTGGGAAATAGCAAAACTAGAAGCCATTGATATAAGATAGTCACCAAGATATCGAATAGTGAATTCAGAAAAAACTTACTTACTGAAATAGTGGAAGAATTTGGAACTCGCTCCACGGGAAGAATTGAAGCAAATAGTATAGATGCATTTAAGGGAAGCTAGACAAGCATTTGATGAAGAAGGGAATCGATGGTTAGAATTGTAGATTTAGAGGAAAAAAGATGGGAGGATGCTCAAGTGGAGCATAAACATTGACATAGACAGTTGTGCTGACAGGATTGTTTCTGTGCTATATATCCTACCTAATCCTTTGTAAACATTGTTCAGCGTGACCTCACACACTGAAGAAGATGAAGTCCTGCTTTTACACTGAAAATAAATGCATTGTGTTGTGTGACATTATCATCATGGTAAATGGATAGATACAGAACAAATCAGATATCCTACCGTACATTGATGTGTGTTTGCAGATATTGCTTCAAGACCAATTTTAGTCAGGGAGGCAGTTCAGGGTTGCCAGCTTCTTTGGGCTAGTGTGAGATTCTTGCTCACTGACCCTGACCTGCAAAGTTCACAGAAGTGAATGTCAGGTGAAGGTTAGTTTGTCTGTGGTCAGGGCACCTGCTGACTCTGCTTGTCTAACACTGATTAAAGATGGATATTTTTGTTTTTCATGTCTGAAGCTTGTTGCTGCCTGTGGAACTATACACCAGTAAGAGCAAGTACCTTCAGGAAAGAGAAATTGGCATTAAAGACACAAGAAGCTTGATGTTATAAATAATTCACTTGTACAAATAATCTGGTTTCTTTCCTATTGTGGACCAGCAATATTAAAAACATAGACATAGAAACATCAAAAATAGGAACAGGAATAGGTCATTTGACCCTTCGAGCCTTTTTTTATTCACTTGTGGGCCATAGACGTCGCTGGCTGACCAGCATTTATTGCCCATCCCTAGTTGCCCGACGGCAGTTGAGAGTCAACCACATTGCTGTGGCTCTGGAGTCACATGTAGGCCAGACCAGGTAAGGACGGCAGATTTCCTTCCCTAAAGGACATTAGTGAATCAGATGGGTTTTTCCAACAATCGACTATGGTTTCATGGTCATCAGTAGATTCTTAATTCCAGATATTTTTCATTAAATTCAAATTCCACCATCTCTGTGGCAGGATTTGAACTCGGATCCCCAGAACATAGCAGAGTTTCTGGATTAATAATCTAGCGATAATACCACGAGGCCATCACCTCTCTTGTTCCACCATTCAGTATGATCATGGCTGATCAACCAACTCAATATCTTGATCCTGGCTTCCCCCATATCCTTTGATCCCTTTCGTCCCAAGAGCTATATGTAAATTCTTCTTGAAAACATACTATATTTTGGCCTCAACTCCTTTCTCTGGTAGTGAATTCTACAGGCTTACCACTCTTTGGGTGAAGAAATTTCTCTTCATCTCAGTCCTAAAAGGTTTACCCTTCATCCTTAGACTATGACACCTGGTTCTGGATTCCCCCACCATCGGGATGCATTTACCCTGTCTAGTTGCGTTAGAATTTTATAGGTTTCTATTCGATCTCCCCTCATTCTTCTGAACTCCACCGAATATAATCCTAGCTGATTCAGTCTCTCCTCATATGTTAGTCCCGCCATCCCAGGAATCAGTCTGATAAACCTACGCTGCACTACCTCTATAGCAAGAACATCTTCCTCAGATCAGGAGGCCAAAACTGCATGCAATACTCCAGGTGTGGCCTCACCAAGGCCCTGTATAATTGAGGCAAGACTTCCCTGCTCCTGTACTCGAATCCTCTTGCTATGAGAGCCAACATACCATTTGCCTTCTTTACTGCCTGCTGCACTTGCATGCTTACCTTCAGTGACTGGTGTACAAGGACATCCAGGTCTGATTGCACATTCCCCGCTCTCAATTTATAGCCATTCGGATAATAATCTGCCTTTCTGTTTTTGCTGCCTGTTGCGGTCCCTCAATGACATTTTAATTAAAAGTCTATGCAGCCTTATTTTTTGGTTTAACCCTTTCACTGGACACAGTTATTGATATGATATGGCTACTATTCTCCTCCATAATTATTAGAATGGGTATTATTCACTTCCACTACCAAAGTGGATAACCTCACATTTATCCACATTATACTGCATTTGGCATGCATTTGCACACTCATTCAACTTGTCCAAATCACATTGAAGCGTCTCTGCATCCACCTCACAGCTCACCCTCCCATCCAGCTTTGTGACATCAGCAAATTCGGGGATATTGCATTTAGTTCCTGTAACTAAATATGTATTGTGGATAGCTGGGGTTCTTGAACTGATCCCTGCAGCACCCCACTAGTCACTGTCTGCCATTCGGAAAAAGGTCCGTTTATTCCTACTCATTGTTTCCTATCTGCCAGCCAGTTTTCTATCCGTCTCAATAACTACCCCAATAACTACCCCAATAAAGCCATGCACTTTAATTTTACACACTACTGGGAAATTTTCATTCATTTTTAAAATCAAAGCAACAGTTGTTTTCTTTAATGTATTAAATCGGCAAGGTAAAAATATTAATACAAAAGCAAAATGCAGCGGATGCTGGAAATCTAAAATAAAAGCAAAATATGCTGGAAATACTCAGCAGGTCAGGTAGCATCTGTGGAGAGAAACAGTTAACGTTTTAGGTTGAGATGACCTTTTATTGTAAGGTAAAAATGTTGCCTTTACACAGAAAGAATTGAACTTAAAAATAATGATTTAACTTGCATTAGGTTCCATCTATTTAATATTCATGCTTTCTCTGGTCTCTGTCATAATCCCAAAATATTAAACATGTGTTCAAGGAATCCTTTGTCTTTTTTTTACTCCTATTTTTAAGTATTGAAAGTAATGGATGATAATTTAGTTTATGGAGCCACACCAAAGGTTTTATGGGAATGTACCTTTATATTCTATATACCATGCATAATTTCTGAAATACCTGTACAATTGAGACTATTCATCTGTCAGTAATTTAAAAAGGAGTCATGTTTTAAATTGTAATTTACATATTTTTAATTTCCAGCGGACATGGGTTTTGCCAGACTGTTTAATTCTCCACTAAAGCCTTTGGCTGATTTGGATCCGGTGGTAGTAACATTTTGGTATCGTGCACCGGAGTTACTGCTGGGAGCCAGACATTACACAAAAGCAATTGGTATGTTACTACATGAGGTTCCTGTGTGAGAAACCAAACTGGATAGTTTCATTTTTCACCATATAATGCTACTTCTTGCTCAGGATATATTCAGTATTCTCACAGCTTACTTTCCTACCAGAAAAGTTAAAGGCTGGGATTCTTCCAAAACTTAGATAAGTGCCCAACAAGTGGGAAAACAGGAGAATATCTCACCTGTTTTTTGGGTATGCTTACCTGAACGAATCTCCAACATTCTGTGCAATGCAGAGTGCTTCAGAGAGATTCACGCTAAAAAGTGTGGGGGGGATGGGGCGCATCCCACTGGAGAGGCCGTCAGCATAGCGCTGAGTGGGCCACTGCGCATGCACCAATCTGTAATTGGAAAGATTGGCGCATGCGCACTAGCCCCCCCATCGCAGGCCATCCTGTCCCGCACCCCCAGGCTAGCCCCAGTCTCCCCTCCCCAGTCCCAACCCTCCCTCCTCCCCCCTGATGGGCAGTCCCAACGCCCTCCCCCCCAGTGACCAGTCCCGATGCCCCTCACTCCGATGCCCCCCCCCACCGATCCCACTTACAGAGTGGCAGTGGATTTACCCTCCACCAGTGATCATCCCCCAATAAGCTCTGCCCCCCAGTATAAAAGTATAATTTGAGTTTGAGAAAAGATATATTGGAAAGTGGTTGTAATGGAAGCATCCTGTTACCATTATACATAAGCTGCATGCTGTAAAATAGTTCATTAACATGTAAATATTATACAAAACAACTGTGCTCTACTTATTAGGCATATCAACCCATCATATTTGTGAAGAAACCACTAAGTGCCCTAAAAAGCCGGTGACTTTCTGAGAGACAGCTTTTTATGAGTATGCTGTTTATTCGTGTGCTACCATTCACATAAACTCACAGTGAATGGATACATATGATTTTACACAGCCTCTGGCCCTGGCCCCTTGGCACTGGCTGGAGCCAGGTGGCCAGTGCCAAGCTGCCCAGTGGGGCACACCCCATTGCCCCTGACCTCCCGATTTCCGACGTAGAGCTGATTGTGCTAAAATCTTCAATGGTAATCTATAATCATTTAGATTAGGAACACAATTTGCTGAAGTAGCAGAATTTAGGATTGAAATGAGCTGTCACAGTGGGTGGAAGTTAATGTTGGTGATGGGGTGGAGGTCTTATCTGCTGGCTGGAGAACTAGTGGGTGCCCCAAGTTCCTCAGTTGGTGAAAGCCTGCTAGAAATAAGTGCTCATCAGGCATTTAACAAGCCAACGTTGGGCCTTCTTTCAGATTTTATTTCATTCAACTTCTTGAATGTTGTTGGAGCCAGTGAGGGGAGGACAGCCCAGAGAGTGAGGGTGAAGTCACAAGTGAGTTTTTCTGCATGGGGCTCAAATGAGGATCTCAGTGAGGTGGCAAACAAGAGAAAGCTGCTGAGAACGATCATAGAGATACTTTATGTGTTGGCAGTCCTGTCACAGAGCATTGTCACCATTAAAATGCATGGAGGAAGTTAGAGTGTGTCTCACAAGAAAGAGTGTAAATAGGCAAGTGTTGCATCTCCTGTAACTTGTATGGGAAAGTGTAAGAACAAGGAGAAATGGTTATACTGGTGGAAGAAATGAATCAAAGTGTTAAGAAAGGAGTGGTCCCTTCACAGAAGAAAGTAAGGTACGTTTGGTGGGATTGTGTCGGAGGTAGCGGAAGATGTGTTGTCAAACAGAGGCTGGATAGTGGATGGCAGAAGACATCATCCTGATTGGAGAACGGGAAGTGGAGTATGCACAGTAAATGCAACAGACCAGTTGGTATGTTTTCATCTGGTATAGAGTACAAGAGAGCTCACTTTACTTTTCATGGTGGCCACAACTTTTATTTCCAGAAGTAAAGGTTGTTATTGACCCATGATTTTATACTTGAAATTTTTTGTGGTGTACAATGAAAAAGGGAAGTTTCCTGTAAAACCTCAAGGTGTTGAATGTTTAGCTACTAGAATGTATTATATCATCTGGGTGCAGTAAATATTAAATAAACATTCTGTTAACAGAGTGATTGAGGTTTGTGTCAGCATAAACAGACAATCCAGCAAAAACAGGAAAGAAAAATTGAAAATCTAAGTCACACAAGGTGATTCAATATTTTGTTTGTGGTGCAACATAGTCAAAAGATATCTATGATGAATTAATTTTAAGCCTCTACAGTGTTTTCAGATAAATTGACTGTAGTTGATCTCCTGTAGAAATTGCATGCTATTTTGAAATTAAAGGTCATTGAAGAATCAGCATGCTAATCCATTCAGTCTGTATGACCTATTTGGATGGAGTTGGTCCTCAATGTTAAGGCCACTGATTTTCACTTTTCATGTAGAAATGAATGAAAAGAAATTCAGAAAGCAATCTCCAGTCACTGTAAGCCAGAAACCTGACAATATATGAACATCAGCCCCTTTGTAGCTTTGTTTTCACAGAAAATAGATGGAACGTTCCACCAGAATCCCATTTAGTTGAAATGGAAATTCAATACGCACAATTTAAAAACCTGCAAATTCCGACAATCTCAAATAAAATAAGAACATGCTGGAAATATACAGCTATCAAGGCAGAGAAGTAAATTTGAAGTCATTTTCTCCAGACTTTGTTTTGAATAATTCTTGTTACCTCAGGAGGAATGGCTTAACAATTTTCATTGATTTACATCATTACAGCAAAACATCCTAAAGTGGACCAAAGAAATGTAATCAGACATAAATGGACTAATTTAAAGACGAGATAAAAAGTATAAAAGTTTGGTAAAAAATGTTGGTTTTACAGGAGGTGATAGAGGTTTCATGGGTTAGGGAAAGAATTTAAAGTACCTACACAGCTGAAGTCACAGTTGGTCAAAGATATTTCATGATATACAAGAGACCAGAGTTGAAAGTTGAAGAACAAAGAATAGTACAGTGCAGGAACAGGCCCTTCAGCCCACCAAGTCTGTGCCGATACAGATGCCTCTCTAATCTAATATTTTCTTGTCTCTACGTGATCCATAATCCCTCTATTCCGGGCCATATTCAGATGCCTCGTGAACGTTGTTATAGAATCTGCTTCCACCAGCTCCTCCGGCAGTGCTTTCCAGGCATTCACCACCCTCTGTATGAAAACCTTGCCCCTTACATCTCTTTTAAAACTTTCCCCCCTCACTTTCAACATATACCTCTGAGCAATTGACCCTTCGACCCTGGGAAAAAGGCTCTGACTATCCACTCTATCCAAGCCCGTCATAATCTTGTAAACCTCTGTCAGATCCCTCCTCATCCTCCGATGCTCCAATGAAAACAATCCAAGTTTGTTCATCCTTTCTTCATAGTCCATATCCTTCAAACCAGGCAACATCCTGGTAAATCTCTTCTGCACCCTTTCCAATGCATCAACACCCTTCCGGTAGTGTGGCGTCCAGATTTGTACACAATACTCCAAATGCGGCCTAACCAAAGTCTTATGCAGCTGCAACATGATTTTCCAATTCCTATACTCAACACCCCAACATATGAAGGCCAGCATGCCATATGCCACCTTGTCCACCTGCATTGCCACCTTCAGGGAACTGTGGATCTGCACACCTAGATTCCTCTGTATGCTAATATTTCTAAGGGCTCTACCATTTACTGTATATTTTCCTTCAGCAATAGACCTTCCAAATCGCATTACCTCACATTTGTCTGGGTTAAATTCCATCTGCCATCTTTCGGCCCAGGTCTCCAGCCGATTTATATCCTGCTGTATCTTCTGACAATCCTCCTCACTATCTGCTACTCCCCCAATTTTTGTATCATTTGCAAATTTACTAATCAGACCACCTACATTTTCCTCCAAATCATTTATATATATTACAAACAACAGAGGTCCCAGCACTGATCCTTGTGGAAAACCACTTGTCACAGACCTCCAGTGCTACTCTCTGCTTTCTATGCCAAAGCCAGTTTTGTATCCATCTTACCAGCTCACCTTGAATCCCATATGACTTCACCTTCTGTATCAGTCTGCCATGAGGAATCTTATCGAAGGCTTTACTAAAGTCCATGTATACAACATCCACTGCCCTGTTGTGGTCAATATTTCTTGTCACTTCCTCAAAGAACTCAATCAAGTTTGTGAGACACGACCTTCCCTTCACAAAACCATGCTGCCTATTAATAATGAGCCTATTCTCTTCCAGATGTGAGTACATCCTGTCCTTAAGAATCTTCTCCAACAATTTCCCCACCACAAATGTAAGGCTCACAAGCCTGTAATTTCCCGGATTGTCTCTTCCGCCCTTCTTAAACAGAGGAACAATGTTAGCTACTCTCCAATCCTTGGGAACCTCACCCATGGCTAACCAAGATATAGAGATTTTGGCCAAGGCCTCAGCAATTTCTTCCCTCACTTCTCTCAGTATTCTGGGATAGACCCTCTCTGGCCCTGGGGACTTGTACACCTTAATGTTTTTCAAACCCTCCAACAGCTCCTCCCTTTTCATCTCAACATGTCCTAGAATGTCAACATCCTCCTTTCTACACTCACCATCCACCACATCCTTCTCCTTTGTGAATACTGATGCAAAGTACTCGTTAAGGACCTCACCCACCTCATCTGGTCTCCATACACAAATTCCCCCCACTGTCCTTGAGTGGACCTACCCTTTCCTTAGCTACCCTCTTCCTTCTTATCTACACATAAAAAGCCTTGGGATTCTCCTTACTCCTGCCTGCCAAGGACATTTCATGGCCCCTTTTTGCCCTTCTAAGTCCCTGTTTAAGCTCTTTCCTACTATCTTTGTATTCCTCAAAAGCCTTATCAGTTTTCAATTTCCTGAAATTGATGCCTTCTCCTTCTTTTTCACTAAGCTTACAATCTCTCTTGTCATCCAAGGTCCCTGAATCTTGCCATCTTTATCCTTCATTTTTACAGTGACCGGGATATATTAATAATTTGGACGAGGGAACTAAATGTAAGATCTCCAGATCTCCAGATGATACAAAGTTGGGTGGGAGGGTGAGCTGTGAGGAGGATATAGAGATACTTCAGTGTGATTTGGACAGGCTGTGTGGGTGAACATATACATGCTGATGCAGTATAATTTGGATAAATGTGAGGTTATCCATTTCGGTAGAAAATATAGGAAGGCAGGTTATTTGAATGGGACATCACTGCACATCAGACATGGCTCACCAGGAGTCTCTCCCACTCTTACTGCCTACCATTGGCACGTTCCTGCCCAATGATTTTTTTCTCTCCTGCCAGATGATCAAATAACCAATTAAACTAAATCAAATAAACTGAGGGATAAATTAAACGGCAAGCCCCTTAAAAGGGGCCTGAAATAAGAAATAAATCACCCTGCCCGATAATGTTTATTGCAATCAAATTCTACAATCTGCGGTGATAGAATTCAAACCAATATCCACAAATATTTGCTGGGTTACTGTTGTAGTGACAATTTCACTAAGCCATCACCTCCTCCACTGCCAGATGATTAACCCACTAGTCTATTAACATTCCTTAACTTTGATAGATGAGCCAATTATGCCACTAACTCAGCCCTGATGTCTGAGTGCCACTGATTTCTGATCAGCAGTTAACCCTTTGCGTTGAACTCCCCATTCTATGATTGCCAAGGTTACCCATCACCATTCGCTGAGAGAGATGACATACAACCTCCCTCACAAGGAGCAATGGCTACGAGGCTCAGCAGGGCGCCCTGCTCCATCCGGTGGAAATGCAATGGTGTCCTTACTGGTCCCCAACGCCAACCATGGGGCAGACCTGCATTTTAAATCAGAGCTCAGTACACAGGAGGGTTTCCAATGTTGTGGCCATTCAGTCAGGCAAAATGAGCAGAGGATGATGCAGGGCCTTGACCACTTTGGGAGACTAAGGAAATGGATCTCGATAAGATGCCTAGCACCGAGACCATCAAAAGGGATCTTACTCCATTGACTGTTCTGCCAGATTTCCCAACTTCTGGGAAAACTACCCTGGAAAAAATTTAAACAAACATCAATTAAAATGGATGCATGCAATTTTCTTAAAATAATTTAGTGACGAAACCACCTCCTGAGAGTGGATTGTTTGCTTGCATATACTCTTATCGCCCCTCACTCCCCACCTGCTTCTCCCACCCCCAAACCAACCACCATTCAAACTGGAAATGGGTATGTTGGTGTCTAGCTTCCCCTCTGCACCTGCCCTGAGCTGGGGTTTAAAATTGTCCCCAGATAATCATATAGTTCTTGAGCTCACATCTAAATATTTCCTATTCAGTACATACTATTTTCTCCACTCCATTAAGTCTCCTTGTACTTGATTAATATATTTTCCTCATATGAGGGAGGGATCAATGATGGCAATGGTGTAATTTCTACCGTCAGTAACCAGTGACTAAATCATCCACTCTCGGGCCAGAAAAAACCTGGCCAGATGCAAATAAACTTTGTACTCCCAAGATCTGTGCCATTTGACTTCCTGAACCCAGGACAGAGCTCACCCTCTCCCACACCCAGACAGAGCTCATCCTCTGCACACCCCAGACAGAGCTCGCGCTCTCCCACACCCAGACCGAGCTCATTCTCTGCACACCCCAGACAGAGCTCGCTCTCTCCCACACCCAGACCGAGCTCATTCTCTGCACACCCCAGACAGAGCTCGCTCTCTCCCACACCCAGACCGAGCTCATTCTCTGCACACCCCAGACAGAGCTCGCTCTCTCCCACACCCAGACAGAGCTCACCCTCTTCCACACCCAGGCTGAGCTCACTCGCTCAACGCACAGATAGAGCTCATTCTCTCCCACACCCAGACAGAACTCACCCTCTCCCACACCCAGACAGAGCTCACCGTCACCTACACCCAGGCAGAGCTCTATCTCTCTCCCACACCCATGCCGAGCTCTATCTCTCTCCCACATCCAGACAGAGCTCAGCCTCTCCACACCCAGACAACAGGGTGAACACTGTTGGTGTGACAGAGGGATGCAAAGAAAGTCGATGGGTGAGCAGTGGGTAAGGAAGAGGCGTCAACATTGTGAAGAGTGAAGGGAAGAGGCATGAACAATTTTGGGGGTGAGAGAGGAGGTGAACATTGTTGGGTGTGAGGGCTTAGCACTGTCAGTGGGGTGAGACTGCATTTAAAATGTGGTTGGTCAATGAACTGAAGACAGACATTAAAAGTTGTGGGCAAAGTGGTGCCACTGGAATTATGCCCGACAATTTGCCTCCTGACTGTATCAGCCTCTGCATCCCTGTTGGAACTGGCATCGGAAGGTGCAAATGCTCCAGGGTTAAATGACATATGGGCAGATGAAATCGCATTCACCATCGGACGCAGCCTCTCTAGCACTGTCCCAAAGATCTGGGCCATTTGTTTTCTTTTCATATATTACAAGGTATGTTCATTGTTTCCTGTAGACTTCCTTTTGGTCACAATTAATTGAAAGCCTACACACTAGAACTTCAAGAATAATGATAACAAACCATGTCATGGATCACAATTAATTTAACATTGTAATTTTCTGTCTCATTTTATTTCTCGTCTTTTACTTCAGACATTTGGGCAATTGGATGCATTTTCGCAGAACTTCTAACATCAGAACCAATCTTTCATTGTCGCCAGGAAGATATCAAAACAAGCAACCCTTTTCACCATGACCAGTTGGATCGTATTTTCAGTGTTATGGGATTTCCTGCTGGTGAGATTATTTACTTGATGCATACTATCATTTCTAGCAGGAAATATGTTTGGTGCAGTTTATAATAAAACTGGTCTTTTTGTTCTGCTAAAGTGAAGCCTGAACTGACCTGATAAGCAGAGGTACTGAAAAGAGGATACTCAGTTGATGTAATACATTGCTGTATCAATGTACTGTTCTATAGAGTAATCGGAGACTGATGTATATGTCAAAGGTTTCTACATTCGTAAGTCTGGTACAATCATTTGATTTTAGATTAATTTTTCCACGTGATGTTTTATATAGGTTACATTCATCTAAATTCACTTACATAGAACAGTACAGTACAGAACAGGCCCTTCGGCCCACGATGTTGTGCCGAGCTTTATCTGAAACCAAGATCAAGCTATCCCACTCCCTATCATCCTGGTGTGCTCCATGTGCCTATCCAATAACCGCTTAAATGTTCCTAAAGTGTCTGACTCCACTATCACTGCAGGCAGTCCATTCCACACCCCAACCACTCTCTGCGTAAAGAACCTACCTCTGATATCCTTCCTATATCTTCCACCATGAACCCTATAGTTATGCCCCCCTGTAATAGCTCCATCCACCCGAGGAAATAGTCTTTGAACATTTTATAAACCTCTATTAAGTCTCCCCTCAGCCTCCTCCGCTCCAGAGAGAACAGCCCTAGCTCCCTCAACCTTTCCTCATAAGACCTACCCTCCAAACCAGGCAGCATCCTGGTAAATCTCCTCTGCACTCTTTCCAGCGCTTCCACATCCTTCTTATAGTGAGGTGACCAGAACTGCACACAATATTCCAAATGTGGTCTCACCAAGGTCCTGTACAGTTGCAGCATAACCCCACGGCTCTTAAACTCCAAACCCCTGTTAATGAAAGCTAACACACTATAGGCCTTCTTCACAGCTCTATCCACTTGAGTGGCAACCTTCAGAGATCTGTGGATATGGACCCCAAGATCTCTCTGTTCCTCCACAGTCTTCAGAACCCTACCTTTGACCCTGTAATCCACATTTAAATTAGTCCTACCAAAAAGAATCACCTCACATTTATCAGGGTTAAACTCCATTTGCCATTTTTCAGCCCAGCTTTGCATCCTATCTATGTCTCTTTGCAGCCTACAACAGCCCTCCACCTCATCCATTACTCCACCAATCTTGGTGTCATCAGCAAATTTACTGATCCACCCTTCAGCCTTACAAATCCAATCTGCTCATAAACCATAAAACAAATCTAGTATCAATAGGACCTTTTTGAAAATGGTTCAATTAAAACATTCCTTTGAAGCATTGTAACAGTTTGATTACAATAATGGTATTTTAAAAATAACTTTTTTGCATGCGCTGTGAAAGAAAGTTTCATTCCCATTTGAGTCAACAGTGTCCCCATTGTCAGATCTTTTATCAGCAGATGTAAATAAACATTAGTTTCAAAATCTAAGGGTATGAATGTGCCTTATACGCAGCACAGGGCTCTCCTCTTTGTCTATAAATGCTATTTTAAAACTGTAGTTATTTTAGTTACAATTCTGGGCGACTGGCCTCTCCCTATGAGCACCCAGTTGTGTTGACACTGTTAAATGTAACTCACATGACCTGGCGACAGAATCACAGAGCCCAGTAAAGTGGGTCAATGAGTCTGTGCTCAGGATAAGAGAGGTACATTCAACAGCTCCAAGCTGGCTCATGGTCTGCTTGAATCTGAACTAAGATGGTCACCAGTACAAGAATGCCTTTGTATTCCCCAACCATGATTTTTTTAAATTGTAAATGTGGTTTCTTTACCAAGAATAATAAGAAACATTTACAGTCACAATGACTGGCAAATGACAGCTGGCTTCAATTTCCTGTCACAGTATAGGTACAATCATATTTCCTGCTGTTTTTGTGTTTTTCTTTCTTGGCTGATTTCCTATTTGGTTAGGCTAATTAACAAAGTAGATTCCTGTGGGATTGGAAGGCAGATTCCAGGGTGGATAAGTGCAAAGGGATGTTATTAATGGTAGTGGTTCTGCATGGAGGCCAATTGCTAGCTGATTACTGTAGGTGTTTGCATTCAATCATTGCCCTTCACTTTAATAATGATCTGGATGAGGGCATTCAAGAAACAGCCAATAAGTTCACAGATGATGCATAAAGTGGGAAATTGGGTTCATTGGCACCCATTTTTTGAATGGTACTCATGTCCTTACGGCTCCAAAATGGTGTTGGCAGTGTACATGCACACTTGTGGGGTATGTCATGCAGGACATCACATTGGTGAATGTGTCGGCAAACAGTGAGCATCTGCTTGGAAGTAAGCAGAGAGGTTGATCATGATATGCCACTCTCGCACTCCAAATCACCCTCAAGACATACACAAAGCAGGTAGTCTTCTTAAGGGGATATGTAATGGTGAACCAGGGACCAGGCTGTGGAGCTACCCCTACACATTGTCAAAGGCTTTATTTGGACACTCATGGCTACTGAAACTTAAATTGAACTGGGGGCTGTAAATAAATTGATCAACTATAAAACTAGTCTACAAGACATCCTAAATGAGTACCACAGTGTTCTCGAAGACACCCTTGGAGAAACTAAAGGAGTCCAGGTTAAACTCAAATTGAAACCAGATAGTCAACGCAAAAGTCTGAAGGAAAACATTGTTCTGTACGCTATCCGCCCAAAAGTAGAAGCCGAATTGCTGAGGCTGGTGGACACTGGCATACTCAAACCAGTGATGACAAGTAATAGGGGAACTCCAATATTATTCGTCTTAAGACACGATGGATCAATCCAAATCTGTGGTGACTTGGGTTAATTCAGTTCTATGTGCAGATGAATACCCAATGCCCTTGATTAAAGATCTGTTCAGTGACCTGGCAAGTGGGCAAAAATTCAAAGGTGGGTCTGTCGCAGATCTACCAGCAGGTGGGAATGGCTGCAGAATCCCCATACCTTCTGACTATAATGACTCATCGCGCTTTGTTTCGCTATAAAAGGCTCCCCTTTGGAATCATGTCAGCCCCAGCATTAATTCAGAGGTCTAGGGACCAAATCCTAAGTGGACTCAATGGGTACAATGCTATGTCAATAATATCTTGGTCACCGGCTCCACAGAGGCAGCAGCTGTGGTGCGCTCCAGAAAATGCTCCAGAAGCCTTACCACGAACATTTCTCACTGAGATAAGTGTATCTGCGCTGTTAAATTTTGCAGGTGAAGGCAGTTTCAAGGATTCTGTGTTGTCCCCGGAGCTTTGGTCCAGGGTGCTCTGAGGAGTTGGACTAGGGGATGCAACATCAGATGGCCTGGGCTCATCGGATGGTGAGCCTAGCAGAGAGAGGACATGTGTTAGCTTTTGGGATCCTCAATGGTGTGGAGAATGTTACATTCACATGCGATATGGATGATTGTGCTTTGGACTCTCACTTTCTCGGGAAATCCTGACCTTGCAATTGGCTACTGACTACTCCTGGCCCAATCCTGCGATTTCCAGGGCCCTTCGAAGGGAGGTAAGAACACTTAGTGAGCGTAGGCCCCTACGGGTTCCCCCTCCCTCCTGGTTATGTGCAGTCTTATTCTTTGAGGAGAGAAAATGGAGACCTTGAGATGGTGGCCAGGTGGGTTTAGGAGCTTAACGTTAGTGCTGTGTGTGAGATCTGGGCAAGCCTGTGAGGGATCTTGATGGGTGTCGGGAGATATGACTAATGAGGACCATTGAGTGGGGGAATAGATTCTGAGGGAGATGCTGGTTGGAGGCTGAAAGTGCTTATTATAACATGCTGCTGCAGGAGAACACGTTTGTACTCTTGCAGCTTTGAGGAGGGCATTAATTTTCTTCCTGCTTTGAATGGATGTCCTCCGGGTCAAACTCCTGCTACTGACAGGCTCAGCCACCACTTCCCAGGTTTCTGCTCCCATGTTAGCATGTAGTCTCCTGCCTATCCTGGGGAGCAGGATGGCCCTCCTCTCTTCGATGACGTCCAACATCCAATCAATGTCTGCATCCAGAAAGCACAGGGCTGGTCTCCTCCTAACCATCTTCCCCGGTGATGTTACATTTCTGGACTGCAGGGAGGACCTTTAATGGCCACCTGTAGCTCATTTGGGTGAATCACGACTCCAGCGATCAGTCATGGCTGGAGTTGGAGGATGTGTGTGTTTCACATGGTGGCCGGACTAGCCTGTGTGAATAGGCAGGGTGGTGAGTGAAAACTGCTGCCAGCGGAAGCACAAACCACTCCCACTTTCCCACTGATGGGAGCACTTAGTCTCAAAACAGGAGAATCGGGCTTCTAAATTTAGCCCTCTGCCCCCCCCCCCCACCTATACAAACACCCAAAGTAATCAGTCCCACCCCCACACACAGTAATTTTCCTTCTCCTCCACTTCAGATTGAGTTGCCAGTGCTTGCAAAGTAAAGTTACTAGCCCAGGGTATGGAGCCTACAACAGACAGGCAGGTGCAGAAACACAGCAAGGTTTGAAACCAACACTCTCCTTTCCAATTTAGCCGCATGACCGTTTTGTCCTGACACTCCAGAATGTAATCAGTCACTGAGTTACACTTACTGCCAATTTGCTGCAACACCAGGAGTGGTGAGTCTGAGTGTTGTGGGACCAACTGAAAGATATGCCGGACAACTGGTGTTTCCAGATTTTGGAGTTCTAGACTGGAGAGGTTACAATGCAGTAGTATCAAAAAGTAAGCTGCTACCTGGTATGCAGTTGTACCACATTATTCAAAGTGCCCAATTTTTGTAGCATGATTCTCAGACTGTTGTGAATGTTAAAAGGGATAATATATTTTGTAGATATTATAGCTGGAATTTTCTAGCCGTTCATGACCCGCCGCCGCTGCAATCGAATTGGGGGAATTTGGCGCTCAACAAAATCTCCATTCACTGTAGCGGGACCAGAAAATCCGCTGGCGTGAATGACCGGAAAATTCCACCCTATATGTATTTGTTCTTGGCACATATTGCATAACTGTTCTTTTTTTGCAAGATAAAGACTGGGAAGATATCCGTAAGATGCCTGAATATCCAACTTTGCAGAAAGACTTCAGGAGAACAACGTAAGTTCTGAAGTCCCTACCAGTGTCTGATTCTGCTGTCTGGGATCGATATTGTATCAGAATGATGTACTGAAGGTTTGTTCACAAAGGGTTTCTGACTTTCTTCAGTGGGAAGCCATGGAACTCTGTTTCTCATATATGAAAACCCAGAATACTATTCAAAACTGACTGCTAAAATATGTTAGTATTCCTCTGCCATCCTGAGGAAATTACAATTGCTTTTCCTCATCGGCAATTTATTTCTCAATGCGGGAAATGCCCATTTTGTAACAAGTTAGCATTATTCAGCACTTTCCTATCCAGTGGCACTAGGTAACAAACACTCCCATTTTGTTTTTAACGTACAGTCAGTAATGTCACAGGACTCCGACACTACTATCAATAACTATCTCCTTATATGTGCTCAAACAAGCATGCAATCAATGCTGTGCTGTCTGCATTTACTTCACCTTAAACTTATGCAACTAACAGTTATGATGCTAGACTAGCTATGCTTGGCACGTTGTGAAACTGTATTCAGTAAATCTTCTAATATGTCAACTAGCACCAGAGAAAATGACCACGCAACGCATGGCCATGATTTAGCGGCAGTGCCAGCTGCAGATACAAACCCTATAATGGCCACTAAATCTCACATAAGGTCAAAAATAGGATTTGCACAGTGAGAATCCCGAGGGGTTCACAAAGTCCCCACCCCCCCACTGATGACGCAATCAGGTTTATGCGTGAACCCTATCAGCATATTTTATAATAAATTTAGATATGATTAGCAGGCTTAATGCCACTACTTCTGCCCTCACCATATGTTCCCACCATCTCCCTCGCCCCTCCCCCCCAGCCTGATGTCATGCAGGTGCAGATCACTACTGATTTTCAAAAACAGTGAAACATAGTCCCTGGGCAGTGCAGGGCCTATTGTGGGGGCTCTCTCTGTGTGTGTGTGAGTTGGTAGGGGTGGGAGGGGGGGCGGGGGTGGTGTGGAGGGAGTGGCGAGGGACTGGTGGCCCTGTGCTTGTGAAGGGGGATGCGGCGCTCTGATCCTGGACGGGGTCTCACCCTGATGCTGTGGGGCCAAGTCGTCCCTTATGTCTGTGTGGGAGTGGGGGTGGGGGGAGAGAGTACCTGATGCTAGGGTTGGGGGTGAAGGTTGAGTCACCCTGATGTTTGCGTGATGAGATGGGGGGGTGGGATGCCCTGATATTCGTATGTAGGGTGCCTTGATGCTTGGGGGGTGATGTCCTGATGTCCATTGGGGTTGCAGCCTTTAATTTAACTTTGAGATCGAGGCACCCTTCTCAGAATCCTTTGGAGAAGGGAATGCACTTATCCAGCCTGGTATAAATGTAACTGTAGTCACACAAAGAACTGTCCTATAAAACAAATTGCTGTCGCAGCTACACCTTCTCAAGATATCTAGGAACGGGCGATAAGTCGAGTCTCCTACATCACCCTCATTGTGAGAACAACATTTTTTCATTTCTGTCTCTCCTTCCTTGTCACAAAGAAGAATATCAAACTCAGCCTCTCATACCATAAGTTTTCCAAGCTTTTTAAAATTTCTTCATGATCAAAGTCATTTTGATCCATTTTCATCAGAACTATTGTAATGGGAGTTAAAACAAGTAAATCAATCAGAGAAGACGTTTGTGTATTATTTTATTTTTTCTTCCTTTCCTTTGGTCCCCCAGGCCACACACAATACCTTGAATGAGAGGGAGGGCAGGCATTTGTGGCTCTTAAACAACTGATAGATGTGTGAGTGTGCACCACATTTGTAGTTTGCTAGTTTTTGGTTATGTCACTCACATGGTGAAGTAAACAATGCAATTAAATTATTATTTTCTTAATAAATTGTCTTCACTAAATATTGCCTTGTTTTGTCCAGTTGGAACTAAATAGGCAAAGAAGCCTAACTTGTTGATCTTCTCTTGTATTCAGCTATGCTAACAGCAGCCTCATTAAATACATGGAGAAACACAAAGTCAAGCCTGACAGTAAAGTATTTCTTCTGGTGAGTTTCTCCTACAAGCTTTTCCAAATAATTGCTCGAAAGGATCTTTGTTATGATTGATAAATGGTAGAGCCTCATGGAAGTTCATTCTTTAATAAAAGTTTCATTTATATCAGGATTAGGAAATGTCCAAAGAGATTGGGGGAACCCAAAATTCCTGAATAGCTGGCAGAATAGAAGTTCAATTCCCACAATGAGGGAGAAATTAGAGTATGAGAGAAAGAAAGCTAGAAATATAAAAACAGATAGTAAGAGTTTCTACCAGAATTTAAAAGATAAAATGAATGTTGGTCTGGTACAGAGTGAAACTGAGGAACCAATAATGGAAAATAAGGAAATGGCCGAAGAATTGAACATTTTGCATCTGTCTTCACTATATAGGATACAAGTAACATCCCATAAATAAGTATCCATCAAGAAGTGAAAGGGAGGGAGAAGCTTAACACAATTACAATCACTGGGGAAAAAAGTACTGAGGAAATTATTCAAACTAAAAGCTGACAAATCCCTAGGTCCTTTTTTGTATATTCCTTTGTGGGACATGGGCGTTGCTGGTTGGCCAGCATTTGTTGCCCATCCCTATTTGCCTTTGAAACTGATTGACTTGCTAGGCCATTTCAGCCTGATGGACTTCATCCTAGTGTCTTAAAAGAAGTAGCTGCTGAAATAGTAGATGCATTATTTTTAAATTTTCCAAAATTCCCTAGCTTCTGGAAAGATCCTATCAAATTGGAAACAGCAAATGTAACTCCTATATTCAAGATAGGAGAGAGACATAAAGCAGGAGAGATGGTGGCATAGTGGTAGCAATTAGGGATGGGCAACAACTGCTGGCCTGGCCTACAATGCCCATGTCCCATGGAAGAATAAATCTTAAAAAAGGAAACTATTGACCAGTTAACATAGGTAAAATGCTGGTATCTATTATTAAGGAGGTTATAGTGGGGCACTTATAAAATTTTAATGCTATCAGGCAAAATTTTGTGAAAGGGGAATCATGTTTGACTAATTGATTAGACTTCTTTGAGGAAGTAACAAGCAATGTGAATAAAGGAGAACCTGTGAATGTGGTGTACTTGGATTTCCAGAAGATATTTGACGAGGTGCCAATTCAAAGGTTACGACACAAAGTAGGAACTCATGGTGTCGGAAGTAACATATCACCATGGGTCATTTTCAGGTTGGCAAGACGTAACAAGTGAAATGTCACAGGGATCAGTGCTGGAGCATCAACCATTATGATCTATGTTAATGAACTGGATGAAGAGACTGTATTGTAGCCAAATTTGATGACAAAAAAAATATAGGTAGGAAAGCAAGTTGTGAGAAGGATACAAAGATTCCACAAAGTGACAAAGATAGATTAAGTTGGTGGGCAAATGTTTGGCAGATGGAGTCTAATGTGGGAAGAAATGGGGTTGTCTGCTTTGGCAGGAAGAAAAACAGAATATTATTTAAATGGACAGAGGGATATGGGTATCTTTGTTCATGGAACATAAGTTAGCATGCCAGTGCTGCAGGTAATGAGGAAGGCAATGGAATATGGTTCTGTTTTGCAAGGGGGCTGGTTTATACCTACCTAGAGCACTTTTCACAGTTTTGGTCTCCTTCCTGCAGAAGGAATATACTTTGATTGGAAATGGCTCAGAGAAGGTTCAGTGGATTAATTTCTGGTCTGAAGGGGTAATCTTATGAAGGAAAGTTGGGCCTATGCTCATTTGAGTTTAAAAGAATGAGAGATGACCTGAATGAATCATTTAAGATTCTAAGGGGCTTGACAGGGTGGGTAACTTCATGGGAAAATCTAGAACTGGGGAAACAATTTTAAAATAAGGGATCTCCCATTTAAAAAGGAGTTGAGGAGAAATTTCTTCTCTCAGATAGTTGTTAGTGTTTGGATTTCTCTACCCCAGAGAGCAGAACCTCTTCCCATTTGTCTCGTGTGAGAACCCCCATATGTTGCTCTGAAGGATATGTTTCTGTAGAGACATCCTGGGGGCAATTCTCCCATTCCAACCCACCAATTTTTTGGCGGGTCAAGCCGGGAGATTCACGCATGCATCGGTGACGGAAATCCGGCATGGTCGAGACCACACAGGAAACCGGCGGGACCAACAGATAAGTACTTTAATTCTTATTTTAATGTCATTTAAATGTAATTATCAGGCCCGGGACTGAATTCTCCAGATCTGATAGCATCTCCCACCCTGCCAGTACAAATTCACTCCAGCGGGGTTTAGAGTAGCTCCCCACTTTTGGGGAACTAATGGGAGACCCCGCTGGAGTGAAGGGCCCCCCCAGGGGTTGGGCAGCAGGGTGGCAGTGCCTGGCAGTGTCAGCCTGTACTCCCTGGCACCGCCCAAGAGGCAAAGTGCCGCCCAGGGGGCACCTTGGCACTGCCCACTGGGCATGGGACAGTGCCAAGGGGCTGGGGCCTGGGGCAGTGGCAAGGGGGTGGGGCTAGGGAGCGGGTCAGCTGGGGTAGGGCCTAGGGGGCATTTGGTGGGGGTGAGGGGTCCTGCTGCCACTCTGCAGACCCCTCACCCCCACCAAAGGCTGGAGGGAGGCCAGCGATCGGGGTGGTTTGTGGGGGAGAGAGGTCTGCCCCCCCTGGTTGGAGGGGGGGATCGTCACTGCTTGGGGTGGGGGATGGGGGCTCGAGATCGGGGCACTCGGATGCGTGGGGTGGGGGTTGGGGGGAGGTGCAGTGGCAGCACTTTGAGGGCCCCGGGCTGGCCAGCGATTGAGCTGGCCAGCAAACTGCAGGCACAGATCAGGGCCACTACGCATGCACAGAGTTCTGGAACTGACAGACTCCGGTATGAATACCCGCCTTTGAGCTTTTAATGATATTCACGATTCTGACCCTGCAATGCAGTGTGGCAGATTCGAGTCTGAACTCCCACTGAAAAAACAATCGTGATTTACACCAGTTTTCCCGCAAATTCAGCATTTTGAACTTTTTTGGGAGAATCGCCCCCTCCCCATTTCTGAATTTCATCTGATCACCTCTCCCTGGAATTCTATCCCACCCCTTTCACGCCAGCACTTGACCCCAAGCCCTGAATAAATTGATCATGTGTGGTGGATCCACAATTCAGGTAATGTGTAGGAGAAGGTTTAATGGGCAGGTCGAACTGCCCTTTCTGCTTCCACATTTTTCAATATAATTGTTTCCAGTTTGTGACCTAGCGATTCCTACTTACAAACAGGAACTCGCTGTTAAGGTAGTTTTGAATAACTTCAAAGATGCGAGAATTTGATTGTCAGTACTTCCGGAGACAATGCTTCCATATCCGTGTGAATTGTAAAATACATTTTATCTTTTCTGGTGAGAGAATTATTTAACTTGATGCAATGGGTACAAGTTTAAATTTCACTACATTCTAACTGACTGCTATAAATTAAGAATGAAGAATTGTTATAAATCAGAATTAGGAAAATGTGCCCAACTAAAAAAACAAGGGAACTGATTGGTTAGCATGCTCTTTTATCTTTGACAGCCATTCTTTTTGGCAAATCAATTAAGCTAAATTAAACAAACTGAGAGACAAAGCAAGAAGGGCAGCCCCTTAAAGGAGAACCACCTGAAACAAAAACAATGCTAAATTAAACTTAAAACATCAAATCAAAAGGTGATTGAAAGGGTTAAAAACACACTCTGATTGCTGCGATCCCCAATAGGTACAGAAGGCCTCAGTGGTGCCCATGGACACCCCATGCTCCTTCTCCAGGGACGCCTGGCCATGAATTGGCCGCAGTAGAGGGGAAGCCCTCAGTTGCCCGCTGCCTGGATCTGTTGATGGCCCAGGAGCAGGTTCACAAGGAGGTCCTCCTCCTTCCCAGTCCCCTTCGACACCAGGTGCCCGTGGATCAGGAGTTCAAAGGAGTTCAAAGGGCGGCACGGTGGCACAGTGGTTAGCACAGCTGCCTCGATGTGGGTTCGATCCCATCTTGGGTCACTGTCTGTGTGGAGTTTGCACATTCTCCCCATGTCTGTGTGGGTTTCCTCCAGGTGCTCTGGTTTCCTTCCACAGAGTAAGAGTTTAACAAACACCAGGTTAAAGTCCAACAGGTTTATTTGGTAGCAAATACCATTAGCTTTGGGAGCGCTGCTCCTTCGTCAGATGGAGTGGAAATGCACATTTCCACTCCATCTGACGAAGGAGCAGTTCTCCCAAAGCTAATGGTATTTGCTACCAAATAAACCTGTTGGACTTTAACCTGGTGTTGTTAAAACTCTTACTGTGTTCACCCCAGTCCAACGCCGGCATCTCCACATCATTTCTTCCACAGGCCAAAAATGTGTGGGTTAGGTGGATTGGCCATGCTAAATTGCCCCTTAGTGTCAGGGGGACCAGGTAGGGTAAATGCTTGGTGTTATGGGGATAGGGCCCTGGGTGGGATTATGGCCAGTGCAGTCTCGATGGGCCGAATGGCCTCCTTCTGCACTGTAGGGATTTTATGATCTTCTATGGTCTGTTTGCCAATTACAGGGGACCTAAGTGAAACTAATCTAGGTTTGCGTAAGGAGCACCTGTCCAAAAACATCAGTCTGTTGAATTGGCAGGCATTGAGAGAGACACAATTATATGATTTGAGTTGTAAGAGCCCTAACAATTATGGTAGAAGGGCAACCATTTTAGAGTTCTGGTTGAAGGAATAGTTCTATGCTCCGGTTGCCCCTTAGTGTAATTGTTCTGAATTTGAATTCAGCAATTATGGTGAAGAAATTTGTTTGCATGAAGTAGAGCTACGTAGACCTAGGTCAGATCCCCAGAGGAAAACAGTATTATCGGTC
Source organism: Mustelus asterias (assembly GCF_964213995.1). Taxonomy (NCBI): domain Eukaryota; kingdom Metazoa; phylum Chordata; class Chondrichthyes; order Carcharhiniformes; family Triakidae; genus Mustelus; species Mustelus asterias. Next base: position 29,716,835 of record NC_135805.1, read on the forward strand.
ATTATGGGCCTGCATGGCTTTCTTCATTAATATAGAAACATAGAAAATAAGAGTAGGAGTATGTCATTCTGCCATTCAAGCCTGCTCCACCATTCAATATGATCATGGCTGATCCTCTATCTCAACGCCATACCCCAGCACTCTCCCTATTTTCCTTGACGCCTTTCGAGTCTAGCAATCCATCTATTTCCTTCTTCAGTCACTTGGCCTCCACAGCCTTCTGTTGTAGAGAATTTCACAGGTTTACCAGCTTCTGAGTGAAGAAGTTTCTCCTCATCTCAGTCCTAAATGACCTACCCCATATCCTGGGACTGTAGCCCCTTGTTCCAAACCCTCCTGCCAGAGGAAGCAATAACCCTGCATTCAGTCTGTCCAGCCTTGTCAGAATTTTATATGTACCAAAGAGATCCTCTCTCATCCTTCTAAACACCAGTGGATAAGGCCTAATCAATATAATTGAAGAAAGCCCCGCGTGAATGTACTTGCACAACCTAAGGGATCCAGTATGGTTTGTGCAGTGCCTCGAGGAGTGGAGTGGCACTATACAAATGAGTTACTTGCCTTACAAGATTTAATAAAATACTTTAAAAAAATTTACCATGAGGCTTCTGTTCCCAAAACAGCACATTTATGGCGATTTGAAAATTATATACAAAAGTATCATATTTTGTAACTTGACTTATGCTTTGTGAAAACAGTGAACAGTTAATGTGTTAATTTTTGGAAGAGAAAATTACTCTGTACCTTATGGATAACCTGCCTGCTTTAGGATTACAGAATCAGCCTAGAATGTTAACCCTAGCTTCTTATCACCATAGATGCTGCATGACCTGCCGGGTGCTTTCACCATTTTCCTTTCAATATTTCCAGCATAAGCAGTATTTTGCTCCCCCATCGTTCAACTTCCACTTTGTTTCAACCTGGATGTTACATTAGTTATGATAATTGATGATTTAGAATTGGTGCATGTAATCCGGTTTCCCAGCACAATTATTATACAGTTCTAGCTGTAGCTCACTTAAGCGATAAGCGGTTACATGTCGAAGTTCCACTCCACTGGAAGCAAACATGAATCATAAAATATGGCATGCAGGCTTTTGTAGCTTTTCAGTGAAGAAAAATACTACAATTATCAAAACAGTGCTGGTGACAAACACAGCTGTTCTTGTATGTACACATTTATTTAAATAAGGCCCATACTGGAACTAGCAGGATCTTGTTGACAGTACATTGGCTCCTAACTTTCAAATGGCAGTCTTATCTGCCAAAAGAAAAACGGCTATTATTTGCCGAAAATGTTTCTTCTTATTAATATATGGCTGTAAAATAACAAACAAAGAAATATGACAGCAAGGGGACAGAAATCTGCCTTACCTTGTGTACCCCAATGATTTTTCTCATTGACCTGTTAGAGTTTCGGGAATCCCTGTTTAGAAATCACAAGACTTGTCACATTTTAATGAGCAGCACTTACAAGGATGCATATATTTCCCAATTTCTGATGTCCAAAGAAGCTGGTGGTGGCCTTCATGAACTTCTCTTGGATAGGTTGCTGTGTACAAGAACTAAATAGGCACAGTTTAACAAAGGTTTAGTTAATCGAGTACAAGTGTTTTGGTTGAGTTCCTAATCTTTAGAAACAGTTTAGCCCAATTTAGCAACCGAAAATCTGTATCCTCTTGATTAATAGAACATAAGAACATAAGAAATAGGAGCAGGAGTAGGCCATCTAGCCCCTCGAGCCTGCCCCGCCATTCAATAAGATCATGGCTGATCTGACGTGGATCAGTACCACCTACCCGCCTGATCCCCATAACCCTTAATTCCCTTACCGATCAGGAATCCATCCATCCGCGCTTTAAACATATTCAGCGAGGTAGCCTCCACCAGCTCAGTGGGCAGAGAATTCCAGAGATTCACCACCCTCTGGGAGAAGAAGTTCCTCCTCAACTCTGTCTTAAACCGACCCCCCTTTATTTTGAGGCTGTGTCCTCTAGTTTTAACTTCCTTACTAAGTGGAAAGAATCTCTCCGCCTCCACCCTATCCAGCCCCCGCATTATCTTATAAGTCTCCATAAGATCCCCCCTCATACAAAACCATTATTTTGAGCCTTGAACATAATTGCTTTAAATTTCACCTTTTCTGTGCTAGCATGTGAAATCCTATTCTGGTGTTGCACAGACCTCATTACTAATGCTTACCTGATTTTTATTTCAGCTACAAAAACTCCTGACTATGGATCCAACGAAAAGGATCACTTCGGAGCAAGCTCTACAGGATCCATACTTCTTGGAAGAACCTTTACCAACTACAGAGTAGGTTTATCTCTTGACTTTATTCAAAAGGTGCTGATATTTGTTGTTTTCAGGCTTGATGTAACTAACATCAACTGAAAACTGTTAATAACTGTTATTAGTTATTCTGAGACTATTGTGAGGAATATTAAATCTTCATAGTTCCAATGCAGCGTTATGGTAAAGTCTTTGGGACGTCAGTTCTGTAGACTAGAATCATATAGCACAGAAGGAGGCCATTCAGCCCATCATGCTTGTGCAGAATGGCATATTTGCTTCCACCCTGGTACACAAGTGAGGAACAGTGAGGGAAAATCAGAGAGTTGCTGCTGACCTGTTTTTATGTGCTTTCTAGTGGCCTTTCCAGGAGCAGATGAACAAACAGAAAAGCTCTGTGGATGGGGGTTTGGAAGGGGAAAATAGTTAGAGTTCTTGCCCATATATTCTCTCAATAACTTCTGCACATATAGATAACTGACTGGCGAAGATGTGATCAGGCACGGCTATGGGAATAATATGGTTGAAAACCTCTCACTGCACTTATCATCAAGGTTCATATAATAATAGTTACTTAAGCAAAGTACTGAGTGGTGCCTGATGAGTGTGGGATTATACCCAAATAATGAGTTAACACCTTCAGTGAGGCAAGGCTGCAGAACTACTTTTGTTTTTTTGGAAAAATTAAATTCAGTGTTGTCAATTATTCAGACTGAATGTGACCAGAATGTTAGGATATGTGGGAAATAACCATATCAAAACATAGATAATCGTATATTAACAGCAACAGAGCTGCATTCCACACGTCCATTAAATTGCAAAATTTTGAACTGCATTTGCACAATATCCATCTTCCTTTTTGTGCATTTACTACCTAGATTAGCTTTGCATTGATATCAGTAAGGAGCCAATTTTGTGGTATTTTACCTGATCTCTACCCAATATCCCAGCTTCCACTTTGCACACGGACAAAACTAAAATGAATAGTGCTCATGTAGGTGAATTATGTGAACCAGGGAAATCTGAATTTGCCATCTGCTCTGGATATTTTCTCATCTCTTTTAAAATGCTGCACATTGATGGGAGAGAATGCAGCTCTTATTATTGACCCAGTACTAAGGCTTGCTTCTTTGACCCATCTCTGGTAGGTTAAATATCTTTTCCTTTTCTTTCTCCAGGTCTTATTCATCATTCAGGCAGACCAATAAATCATTATAATAGTAACTAGATAATAATAATATCCTCTTGCCGCTCAATAGCCTGTTCTAAGATTGGGGGCGAATGGGATCAAGGTTATGGGGAGATCAAGGGGAATGAAGTCTCAGGAGGCAGGATTGAAACCCTTTGTTGAGGCCTGAGTTGGTGCAACTTTTGGAGAGAATTCCAAGGCAAGATCTTCGAAGGTGAAGACTGGAATCGCTCGTGAAAGTGATAGAGTTTCAATGAGATTGGTTGACCAACAGTATTTATTCACATCCAGGGGGTTGTTGAGAAATCCATGGACTCTGTCTTGGTCACATTTGCTATTTGGTGTGCAGCGTGGTGTGTTTGACTACAGTTTTGCCTGTATTGGGTCCTAACCTAATCTTACTAAACCTTGGGTGTCTCGTCTAGGATCATATCACCAGTACATCTTTCAACAACTGTGTCATTTGACAGATTACATCATATCATGGCAGATGGAGTTTAATCCGGACAAATGTGAGGTAATGCATTTTGGAAGGTCTAGTACAGATGGGAAATATACAGTAAATGGCAGAACCCTTAAGAGTATTGATAGGGAGAGGGATCTGGGTATACAGGCACACAGGTCATTGAAAGTGGCAACGTAGGTGCAGAAGATAGTCAAGAAGGCATATGGCATGTTTGCCTTCATCAGTTGGGGCATGGAGTTTAAAAATTGGCAAGTCATGTTGCAGCTTTATAGAACTTGGCCGTACTTGTCATATAGTGTTCAATTCTGGTCGCCACACTACCAGAAGGATGTGGAGGCTTTGGAGAGGGCACAGAAAAGATTTACCAGGATGTTGCCTGGAATGGAGGACATTAGCTATGAGGAGAGGTTGTAGAAACTTGGTTTGTTCTCACTGGAACGTTGGAGGTTGAGGGGCGAGCTGATAGAAGTCTACAAGATTATGAGGAGCATGGACAGAGTGGATAGTCATAAGCTTTTTTCCAGGGTGGAAGAGTCAATTACTAGGGGGCATTGGTTTAAGAGTTGAGGGGTAAGGTTTAAAGGAGATGTACAAGACCAGTTTTTTTATACAGAGGGTGGTGGGTGCCTGGAACTCGCTGCCGGGGGAGGTATTGGAAACAGATATGATAGTGATTTTTAAGGGGCGTCTTGACAAATACACGAATAGGATGGGAATAGAGGGATATGGTCCCTGGAAAGGTAGGGTGTTTTAGTTCAGATGGGCAGCATGGTAGGTGCTGGCTTGGAGGGCTGAAGGGCCTGTTCCTGTGCTGTAATTTTCTTTGTTTTTTAATGATATATGCAGATTATAGACGTAACGACTTAAAGACAAATTACAGCATCTGGCACTCTTCCCTGTCCCCCTTTCCTTAGTACTGCGGGTCCTTCTATCATGCAAATATAAGAGGAAAACTAGTGAGGTTTCAATTGAACCTCAGACTGCCCCTTTTCCATGAAATGTCACAATGTCCACCTGTGCCTCTAACCCATGCTCTCATGAAAGGTGGTTGATATGGTTGCCCTCAATTTAACATTGGAGCCTTGTGAGGGACCTAAAATGGGACCGAGAGGGCCATAAAGAGATTATGCCTCCCTTGCTGGGCATCAACCAACACAGCTACAGCTGCTGGGTTTCTCACAATATGTGGGAAGTATAGGCAGTGAAAAGGATACCACTGGATTTTACATGTTCCCCTCCTTCAAACCAGCTGGCAGGGAAGCATAAAAACCAGCCCAATATTTATATCTTCAAAAAAGTAAGATTTTGTGTCTCATGCATGGTAAGGCTTAATTTATTTCTTAAAATTTTTGATTTGATTTGATTTCTTGGAGGAGAACTTGGTGGTGATGTTCCTATGTATCTGCTGTACTTGTCCTTCTAGGCAGTAGAGGTCACAGGTTTTCACATCTCATTTGCCTGGTGCTGCTGCTGGCGTGCTCTCCTGCACACTTCCTTGAATCAGGGTTCATGCTCCAACTTGATGGTAATGGTAGAGTGGGGGATATGTCCAGCAACGTGGCAGTGCCACACAACACAATGGAGGGTATCCTCAATGTGAAGCTGGAACAGCATCTCCATAGGGATTGTGCAGTGATTATTCCTATCAATACTGTCATAGACAGATGCATCTGCGGCAGTTAGATTGGTGAGGACAAGGTCAAGAAGGATTTCCCACTCACGTGCTGCAGACCCAGCATCCTTTAGGACTCAGACAGCTCTATCAGTAGTGGTGCTACCAAGCCACTCTTCATGATGGATGCTGAAGGCATGGAGCAGTACTAATTCATCAGCTGAGTGGGGGCAGGGGAGGTAATAAGCAGGAGGCTTCCTTATTTGACCCGACGCCATGGGCTCAGATTTCATGGGGTCCAGAGTCAATTTTGAGAACTTCCAGGGCAACTCCCTCTCTACTGTAAACCACTGTGTCATGACAATCGACATTGGTTTCATAGCTACCGAGACTAGCTTTATACTCCAGATTTATTAACTGAATTTAAATTCCATCAGCTGCCATGGTTGGATTTGAACCTGGGGTCGGGAATCGTGGGAAAATCCAACCCAACATGTTTCAGGTTGTTTAATTGCAAACTGTTCTAAATTTGACTGCTCAACCTGGAATAAAGCCTACTAGGCATTGTCCAGTTGGAGATGGTGGATCAATCCAAAATAATTGGATATTGTTCAGGGGTGGTGCCATTTCTTTTTTCACGACAAATGGGCTAAGTAGATTCCCACTTCTGTATTCTGTGTCATTAATGAGAGAGTGGCCTGGGTGATTTCCCCCCCATTTCCTTTTTTCTGCCTATAGTGCACGTTCTTCATCCAGTGCCTTTGAGCTTTGTCTACCATTGCGATTGGATTTTGTTTTTGAAAATGGGTATTCTTAGGTTGAATAGAATCAAGTCAGAATTGCCTATGGTAAATTTTTAATATAAATCAAAACTAAATCCCAAATAGTCAGGAATGGCATTATTTGTGTAACATGACCTGGTCAAATATGCAACAGTAAGTAGAACTGTACAGCATGGATTATTTTTTAATTGCAAAAAATATTGCTGTTGAAGTATACGACACCTCAGCTAGTCTCCAATTATGTGCTAAGATGCATTTGTAACCAGGGCAACAGATTGGAAATGGGAGAAATGGTGGAGACCTTGGAAACTGGACAATGCCCAGTAGGCTTTATTCCAGGTTGAGCAGTCAAATTTAGAACTGTTTGCAAGTGCATTACAAAGTTCTTTACTGTTAGTGCACACATGCATGTGTATGAATTAATGTTATCTCTTAATGTTAATCTACATGTCACTGAGGTGCAAGGCTCTTTTTAAAATAAAAAGTTCTTTGTTGAGCAAGATTTGCTGAGAAATTCTGACCAAGAAATACTGCGGTCCAACCTTTGGTACGTACACAATGAGCTGATCTCAGCCAGCTCAGCTGAGAAGGCAGAATACAATTGGCTACAGTATTCCCAAGTTAAAGAAGAGAAAAATAAGCATTTCCTGCTCCTGAATTGCAACCAAGGCTCAAATTCAGCACGTTTAAATGTCTAGTGAAGATATCACCAGGTTTCACTGCAATAATCCCGTCAGTTGAATTACAAACAGAAAATGCTGGAAATACCCAGTCGTCTAGCTGAGTTTATCTCTCATGTGCACACATGCATGTGTATGAATTAATGTTATCTCTTAATGTTTTGATGCTACATGTCACAGAGGTGCAAGGCTCTTTTTAAAATAAAAAGTTCTTTGTTGAGCAAGATTTGCTAAGGAGAGATAAACAGAGTGAATGTTTCAGGTCATGTCGTTTCATTAGGTCACGACCTGAAACATGTTGGGCTGGATTTTCCCGAGATTCCTGACCCCAGGTTCAAATCCAACTATAGAATTTAAATTCTGTTAATAAATCTGGAATATAAAGCTAGCCTCAGTAATGGGAGCCATGAAACCAATGTCGATTGTAGTTACACAGTGGTTTACAGTAGAGAGGGAATTGCTCTGGGGGAGTTCTCAAAATTGACTCTGGACCCCATGGCATCGGGTCAAATAAGGAAACCTCCTGCTCATTACCATCCCTGCCCCACTCAGCTGATGAATTAGTACTGCTCCATGCCTTCAGCGTCCATCATGAAGAGTGGCTTGGTAGCCCCACTACTGAACCGTGGTGCACCAAAAAAGTTTCTTTGTTGGTTAAAAAGAAAAAGGAGGCTTATGTTCGGATGAGACGTGAGCACTCGGGTAGTGCACTAGAAAGCTTTAGATTGGCTAAGAGGGAGTTGAAGAGCGAGCTTAGAAGGGCTAAAAGGGGACATGAGAAGACTTTGGCGGATAGGGTTAAAGAGAATCCTAAGGCGTTCTATAGGTATGTCAAGAACAGAAGGTTGGTTAGGGCAAGTTTAGGGCCAGTTATAGATGGCAGAGGGAAGTTATGTGTGGAACCGGAGGAGATTGGTGAAGCATTGAACCAATATTTCTCTTCGGTGTTCACGCAAGGGGACATGAATATAGCTGAGGAGGACACTGGGTTGCAAGGGAGTAGAATAGACAGTATTACAGTTGATAAGGAGGATGTGCAGGATATTCTGGAGGGTCTGAAAATAGATAAATCCCCTGGTCCGGATGGGATTTATCCAAGGATTCTCTGGGAGGCAAGAGAAGTGATTGCAGAGCCTCTGGCTCTGATCTTCAGGTCGTCGTTGGCCTCTGGTATAGTACCAGAAGATTGGAGGTTAGCGAATGTTGTCCCATTGTTTAAGAAGGGGAACAGAGACTTCCCCGGGAATTATAGACCGGTGAGTCTCACTTCTGTTGTCGGCAAGATGTTGGAAAAAATTATAAGGGATAGGATTTATAGTTATTTGGAGAGTAATGAATTGATAGGTGATAGTCAGCATGGTTTTGTGGCAGGTAGGTCGTGCCTTACTAACCTTATTGAGTTTTTTGAGAAAGTGACCAAGGAGGTGGATGGGGGCAAGGCAGTGGACGTGGTATATATGGATTTTAGTAAGGCGTTTGATAAGGTTCACCATGGTAGGCTTCTGCAGAAAATGCAGATGTATGGGATTGGGGGTGATCTAGGAAATTGGATCAGGAATTGGCTAGCGGATAGGAAACAGAGGGTGGTGGTTGATAGTAAATATTCATCATGGAGTGCGGTTACAAGTGGTGTACCTCAGGGATCTGTTTTGGGGCCACTGCTGTTTGTAATATTTATTAATGATCTGGATGAGGGTATAGTTGGGTGGATTAGCAAATTTGCTGATGACACCAAAGTCGGTGGTGTGGTAGACAGTGAGGAAGGGTGTCGTAGTTTGCAGGAAGACTTAGACAGGTTGCAAAGTTGGGCCGAGAGGTGGCGGATGGAGTTTAATGCGGAGAAGTGTGAGGTAATTCACTTTGGTAGGAATAACAGATGTGTTGAGTATAGGGCTAACGGGAGGACTTTGAATAGTGTGGAGGAGCAGAGGGATCTAGGTGTATGTGTGCATAGATCCCTGAAAGTTGGGAATCAAGTAGATAAGGTTGTTAAGAAGGCATATGGTGTCTTGGCGTTTATTGGTAGGGGGATTGAATTTAGGAGTCGTAGCGTTATGTTGCAACTGTACACAACTCTGGTGCGGCCGCACTTGGAGTACTGTGTGCAGTTCTGGTCCCCACATTACAGGAAGGATGTGGAGGCTTTGGAGAGGGTGCAGAGGAGGTTTACCAGGATGTTGCCTGGTATGGAGGGGAGATCCTATGAGGAGAGGCTGAGGGATTTGGGATTGTTTTCGCTGGAAAGGCGGCGGCTAAGAGGGGATCTTATTGAAACATATAAGATGATTAGAGGTTTAGATAGGGTGGATAGTGATAGCCTTTTTCCTCTGATGGAGAAATCCAGCACGAGGGGGCATGGCTTTAAATTGAGGGGGGGTAGTTATAGAACCGATGTCAGGGGTAGGTTCTTTACCCAGAGGGTGGTGAGGGATTGGAATGCCCTGCCAGCATCAGTAGTAAATGCGCCTAGTTTGGGGGCGTTTAAGAGATCCGTAGATAGGTTCATGGACGAAAAGAAATTGGTTTAGGTTGGAGGGTCACAGTTTTTTTTTTAACTGGTCGGTGCTACATCGTGGGCCGAAGGGCCTGTTCTGCGCTGTAATGTTCTATGTTCTATGTTCTATGATAGAGCTGTCTGAGTCCTAAAGGATGCTGGGTCTGCAGCACGTGAGTGGGAAATCCTTCTTGACCTTGTCCTCACCAATCTGTTGCATCTGTCTATGACAATAGTGATAGGAATAATCACTGCACAATCCCAATGGAGATGCCGTTCCAGCTTCACATTGAGGATACTGTTCATTGTATTGTGTGGCACTGCTACATTGCCAGGCATATCCCCCACTCTACCATTACCATCAAGTTGGAGCATGAACCCTGATTCAATGAAGGGCCCGATTTTACCACTTTCATTCTAAGTGCTGATTCTGGGCACAATTCAGATCCGACTTGGAAATCTGCTTTCAGGCGCCCCCATACGCACTTAGCCTGAAAAAAAATTGCGGGTCTGAATCGCGCTGTGGGCGGGGCTTAGCACGCCCGAAACGATCGGAGCTCTGAACTGGGCATGCGCAGTGAGGGAAAAAATTTGAAAATCGTGCCGCTGTCACACCGCTTCCGGTCCGTAAAAAGTGGATAAAACAGCCCGGGAGCGAAAAGCAGAATCGATGGCCCCCACAGACATCACCCGCACCCCCACAGCATAACTTTCCCCCTTATCCAACCACCACCACCACCACCACCCCCCCCCCCCCCCCCCCCGCCCCCCGCTACCGAGACCGATCACGACCCTCTGCCCCCTTTCCGCCCCCACCAATCGCCCGCAGAGGGCAGCGGACCCCCCGCCCCCCACCAGAGATCCATCTGGCCTCCCTCCTAGTATATTCCACATACTCACAGCCGAGCACTTTGACAGTTTCACTAATTATGTGCATGAGCCCTATTGTAGCAGTGGAATCCCAACTCTCTGCTGCCTGTACTTGCAAAATCCACTGAGGTACATATCCAGGCCTTTATTGAAGTTGTGTAATGAAACATGTAAGTGCGTGTACAAATAACCGTTGCTTGATTCAACAACCTTTGGAATTGTGTTTAGCAACAGCCAACTTGCAGTAAAGTCTAAGAGCTGCATTTCCAAGTTTAGAAGATAATTTGGAAAATGATAATAAGATAATTTCTACTGAGATTGCTGGTGTAGGGGAACAAAAACAACATTCATGGCAAGTGAAATATAATCGAAGAAGCATTTATAACAAGAATGATCAGAATTAGAAATGTGATGGGATAGAATTAAAACCAAAGATGTGCGGGTTAGGTTGATTGGCCATGCTAAAATTGCCTCTTAGTGTCCTGAGATGTGTAGGTTAGAGGGATTAGCAGGTAAATATGTGGGGGTGGGGCCTGGGTGGGATTGTGGTCGGTGCAGACTCGATGGGCCAAATGGCCTCTTTCTGCACTGTGGGGTTTCTATGATTTCTATGAATTAAGTCCCACCCCACCCCACCAGAGAAAGTTCAGGCCTCCCCCTTCCACCAGACAACAATCTGGCCTCCCTCCTCCCTCCCCCCACCATCAGACAACGATCTGGCCTCCCTCTGCCCCCCCCCCCCCCATCCCAACCAGAGATACATCTGACCCATCTCCTCCCCCCGCCAAACCAGACAACAATCTGGCCTCTCTCTGCCTCACCCCCCCACCAGACAACGATCTGGCCTCCCTCCCCCCCATCCACCAGAGATACATCTGACCCGCCTCTTCCTTCCCCCCCCTCCCCCCCCCGACCAGAGAATGATCTGACCCGCTTCCCTCCTCTCTCCCCCCTCCCCCCACCACCGATGTGAGTCAGAGAGCCATTGGGAGCGCTGAACTTACTTCTTCAGCAGCTGGAGCACCCGAAATAGACCTTTGCCAAGCAGGTCTGTTTCATGCCGAATCTGGACGAGCGAACGCGATGGTAAAGGGGGAAATGCTGATAAAGTTGGGCGGGCAGTTCATTAATTCAATTTAAATGTATGCAAATGCATTTAAATCGCTATTGCGCCCATTCGGACACGAATCGGATCGTGGCCATTTTCGGGCCTTAGTAAAGTGGGGATCTGCACGGACACGGGCGCGGATCGCGTTAATGGCCTCACGCCCGACTTTACCACATTTTCACGCCCGGAAACGGGCGTGACACAATGGTAAAATCGGGTCCGAAGTGTGCAGGAGAGCGAGCACGCCAGCAGCAGCACCAGACAGATGAGATGTCAAAACCTGTGACCTCTACCACCCAGAAGGACAAGTGCAGCAGATACATGGGAACATCACCACCAAGTATCTCCTCCAAGTATCCTGACTGGAAATATATCACCATTGCTAAAATATTGCTGGGTCAAAATCCTGGATCTCCCTCCCTAATAGCACTGTGTGTGCACCTACATCATATGGACTGCACCAGTTCACAAAGGTGGCTCACCTTCATCTTCTCAAGGCTAATAGGGATGGGAAAGAAAAATGCTGGCCCAGCCAGCAATACCCACGTCCCTTGAAAAGAATCAATAAAAGGTCTTTAAGAAAGTGGAAAGTTATTAATTAATGATTTTTTTAAAGCTTTACCACATACTATTGTTGTTATCCAGTCCACTGGTTCTATACAGTGTATAGTGGATGAGTGGCATGGAAGTGCCATTGCTTGGCATTGATGGTATGAGGGTGGATGGAGAGCATGAGGTGGCAGGGATAGAGCTTAGGGAATGTGTGAGGGTGAGGGCTAGAGGGCCTTTCTATTTTTATTATAGGCTGGGACTTGTCGGCCTTTTGGCTAAGATCAAGTGTATGGACGGCAGCCCATGGTCGGCCACACTTGGTCGAGGTCATTAGGTTACACTGAAGCTTCATATGTTTCATATGAAGCAATTTTTAAAAGCGGCATCTCGGCCTTTTGGCTAAGATGCAAATGAGCTCAAGTCTTGGAGGAGGAACCTCCCCCTTCTCCAATCAGCTTGGCTCATGTAGATCAGGCCCAGGACAGGGTGGTTTGGTTGCTCGCCCTGTCTTGTCAGCCTGGATCTGAAATGTCTCAACTTGTTGAGACTCTGAATTGGATTTGATTTGATTGAATTGGAAAAGTATTTAAAAAAATTATAGGCTGGGACAAAGTGAGGTAGGCCTTTTGAACAGCGCGCCTCAGGACCTAGTAGCCACTGTGACTGCCTTTGTACTTTTACCTCTAAATCTCTGACTTCACTGCAGCCTGGCCCTGTCCCCCCAGGAATGAAAATCTTGTCCTTGCAGGCACACCCTCCTGAGGCAGGCTAAGCCTGAAATTTCCCTGAATCCCACTACCCGCCTCAAGGAGGAAAATCAAGCTCAAAAACTTGGCTTCTCTCTCCCCTCAGTTGCTTGACTGCCGATAGTGCCCATCAACTCGCACGGAAGTACAATAGCTGCTTGAACTATGTATTAGATGTCAGTGACATCTTTGACACCTTACTCTAGCACAGAGTCAGCTTCAGAAGGGAGGGAGGTGGAGAAAATTGGCAAGATAAAAAAATGACTTTTAAAATATCATCATGTCGACACATTCCCAGGTTTCAGCATGTAAAGGTTATCTTGCAAAAAGCGCTTTCTAATTTACCCAAATGACACCTCAGAACCCCATCTATGAGATCCTTGATGAAGCTACAAAATGCTTGCAGTAATTACTGTTTTCTAACAAATACTTCAAGTGTATGAAGAATGCATGAGCATTGAAACCAATTTAAAAAATGTAGGTTGAGCAGTGGAAATGGGTCAGCACTGACCTTGGAAACATCTTCAGAATCTCTTAAAAGCATAAGAACCTAGATCATGACTATAGTGGTAATGTTTGGGTATTTTGTATCCTGTATACTGTAAATACAGCTATTTTTCACAGACACTGTTTAGTTTCTTCATTCCATTGTTTTGTTTTTTCGAAGAATTCTACAGGATAGCAAATCAGTGTAATGGAACCACATGTATGTGGTTATTAATAAATTAGAAAAGATTTAACCGTTAAATTAATCAAACCCTCAGATAGCTTTGGTGTTAGATATGAGTAATTCAAACAATTTGGGGAAAATAAGTTGGAGGGGAATGCAGGTGGCAAGAAAGGAAAACTGCGGACATTACAGACATGTCGCATATACTTTTTCAAACCGCTTGTTAACGTCCTATGCCCACCTGTTTTATGTGAAGATTTATTTTCTTGAAGACTGATTGCACCTGCAATTTTAAAATAAGGTGGATGTTCCCTCGTGTCTATATTGAATATGTTTATTAGCCAATACTGATGAGTGAAGTTGGTAGGGTGCTGCATTTTACTTAATATAAATAATTACATTGAGATTTCACTCTGGATTATAATGGACTCCAAAGTGCTAATGTGCATGAAAACAAGTGTCAAACATCATAATGTTTTGATGGGGGTCATACTCCCTAGTAAATAAATCTCAAACTTCAGCATTTACATTCCTCCTTCAGTCCTTTCTGCCAGGCTGACATTTAAAAAACATCTTAAGAGCAGATTAATTAAATTTAAGACATCTACAGATGCGTTTAAATAGCAGTGAGAAGCGGTCTCTGTTGATACATACTTTCTACACTTTACACTAGAGACGAATAAAAATCTCACAAAAACATCTCACATACATTGCTCCTAATAACTGCTCTAAAGAATCTACACAGCACTCAATCTGCATCATGTCATTAGTTGCAAGTTAATTTGACAACTGAACACTGTCTGTTTCTGGTAATACCACATTTTAACAAGAAGGAGATTGAGGCTTTTGTTATTATTTCCATATTTGTTTCTCTGCATGCATATGACCATTAGGGTAAATTGTGATAATCCAGGATTTTTTTTTGATTTAAGATTCAACCCTGATACTTCTAAATTGTCTGATGTTACACACTTGTCTACTTGAGCTGAGAGAGTGTAATGGACAACTTGTTCCATAGATATCTGTCAGTGCGATTGCAAACATTCCTGTAAGAAGTTGGTAGCAGACCCTATCCTAGATAACAGCTTTGGATTTTGTCAGGAGGTGTCTGTTCTGTATTTCACTGTGATGACATAGCTGAGACTGACCGTACAGTGAATTATTTGCTCTGTCTGTGGAATGTGCAGTGGATCAGCACTCTCAATTGGAAGGCCTGGGAAACTGAATACAATGCATGTGCTGACCCATGCTTCTGAATGTTTGATCCTTTGGTAACTGTTCATTCCCTGACCCTGTGAATAATAGGATTGTGTATTGTAGCTCACAAATACTCACTTTTGAAGAATTTTGGAGAACATTGTATAACAAAGTATCAGTAAACATGTGATTACCATCAGTTTATGTCAAAACATTAAAATGATGTTTAATCTCCTAAGAGATTCCACTTGACGTAAAAAACATTTCTCCCCATATTTTTATCTTCTCACACAGAAAGGAATTTTCTTAAGGGAATGGAAAAATTATAGGAATGAATGCAAAGGTTAAAGGCAAATAGTGTTACACAAATGTACTTGTTATTTATTTGACAAGTTTCATTGGGTATTTAAGCAATTTCTCAGTGCCTTGGTGATCTTATCCAATGCGTTACCGTACAGAAAAGTTCTCAATTCTAATCTCTGGGCTGTGCTTAGTTGGGTCATGGTAGCGGATGATTTAACTTCCTACGGGGTTCTGGGCAAAGTTTGGGAAAATCTTCAAATATTTAGCTTTTGATTGTTGGAATATTAATGCACATGGGAATTGAATAGGAAAATGATCAGGTTCACTCATCCCAGTAAATTGCTTGCTTGCTGTAAGATATCAGATGAAAATAATGACCAATTCGACGAGGTACGAGAAGGAAACTGACACTTTTGGAATTGTACGCAGCAGGAGGTCACCATTTTCAATAGAGCAATGGCAGAGGAAATAGGTAGGGGAAAATATAGAAAAAAAAGACATCTCTAATTGTTAAAATAGATATTCCTGACTGAAACTAACCCTCAGAAATGATCAAATAATTCCAAGTGTTAGGGACCAGATCAGAAACTCCAAGGTATATTATGAAGTTAGTCTAGACCCCAACATTTTTCAATTTTGGCATTAGGGCGAACATAAGATATTTCGCTCCAGATATGAGGCATGGCCTAGTGGTATCATCGCTTGACTATTAATCCAGAAACTCAGCTCATGTTCTCGGGACCTGAGTTTAAATCCCACCACGGCAGATGGTGGAATTTGAATTCAATAAGGAAAAAATCTGGAATTAAGAATCTACTGATGACCATGAAACCATTGTTGGAAAAACCTATCGGGTTCACAAATGTCCTTTCGGGAAGGAAATCTGTCATCCTTACCCGGTCTGGCCGACATGTCTTTGACTCTCAACTGAGATGGCCGACCAAGTCACTTAGTTCAAGGGCAACTAGGGATGGGCACTAAATGCTGGCTAGCTAGCGACACCTACGTCCCACAAATGAATTTATTTAAAAAATGATTTGATTGACCCACCAAGAAGCTTTCATTGAAACAAACTTTATTTAACAACACAGTTAAAATATAACAAAAAGAATTAGCATAACTTTTATCAATTGATATATTTAAACCTGACAAGGTATAATTTTGGGTAAAAGCAAATTACTGCAGATGCCGGAATCTGAAACCAAAAGAGAAAATGCTGGAAAATCTCAGCAGGTCTGGCAGCATCTGTAAGGAGAGAAAAAAGCTGACGTTTCGAGTCCAGATGACTCTTTGTCAAAGCTAAAAGGCATTAGAAAGTGGGAGATATTTATACTGCAGGATGAGTGAATGAAGGATGAGTCATAACCACAAAAACAAGGGGAAAGACTGCTAATGGCAGTCCATAGAGAGAATGAAAGGTGTGAATGGTCAAACGACAGAGAAGCTGAAATCAGAGGGCAAACTGTGACAGATGAAGAAGTGGGGAGGGGGGGTGGTGCGATGGGTGGGAGAGAGGTGAAATAGAGAAGAAGGGGGAAAGGGGAAGCAAAGGGGGAGAAAAGGTACGGAAAGGAGGGATAAAATAGGGGGGAAAGAGTGGGGGGAGAAAGAAAAATAAAGAGAGACAATAAAGAAATAAAAAGTAGAGAACAGTTAAAAATTAAAAGAAATGAAAACAAAGGGGTCAAGGCGGGGTAGAACTAATCATCTGAAGATGTTGAATTCGATGTTGAGATCGGAAGGCCTAGCCGGAAGATGAGGTGCTGTTCCTCTTAACAGCTAACTATCCCCACAGAAATAAATACTTCTTCAGACTAAGTTAGCGCAAAAAAAAATCAGCTCACATGGATGCTAGTTTTCTGGCCTTTTGACCCCTCTGGACAGATACAGAAAAACACTTGTCTTCCAACCCCCATACTTCAATCTGCAGAGAAAAAGACTTGTTTCTTGGAATCCTTCGATTCCCGGCTTGGGTCACTGTCTGTGTGGAGTTTGCACATTCTCCTCATGTCTGCGTGGGTTTCCTCCAGGTGCTCCGGTTTCCTCCCACAGTCCAAAGATTTGCGGGTTAGGTTGATTGGCCATGCTAAAAATTGCCCTTCGTGTCCTGAGATGCGTAGGTTAGAGGGATTAGTGGGTAAATATGTTAGGATATGGGGGTAGGGCCTGGGTGGGATTGTGGTCGGTGCAGACTCGATGGGCTGAATGGCCTCTTTCTGTACTGTAGGGTTTCAATGGTTTCTATGCCAGTCTCCAAATCCAGAGAGAGAAAGAGACACAGAGAAAACTTCCTCTCTAAAGATCCCAAGCAGCAACTGAGCTGATTTTTCAGTGTAAGCCTAGTCCCGCCCAGTCACATGATTTTTCCTGTCAATCAATCTAATTAAGCCCTGCTCTGAAAAATCCCAGGGGAAAACACTAAGATAAATGAACTTCATTAACCCAGATTAAAACAAACATTCAAGCAATAAGGAGCAATTATGCTTTTGCAATATCAAAGGGAGCCAGATACAAACAAAGCGGCACTGGTAAATAGAACTGACTGCTAAAACATCCTGCACAAGAATATATTCTCCCTTAGGTAGGAGACCAAAATTGTACAGAATATCTCAGTGCAGTCTCATCAGAGCTCTATACAACTTCAGTAAGACACCTCTACTCCTGTGCTCAAATCCTGTTGCAATAAAGGCTCGGATACCATTTGCCTTCCTCACTGTTTGCTGCACCTGTTTGTTAATTTTCAGTGATTCATGAACAAGGACATCCAGGTATCTTTGGACATCAATACTTCCCAATCTCTCACCATTTAAGAAATACTACATCCTACATCTGAGGAATTTTAGCCTTTGCTCTGAATGCAACCAGCAGTAATACTGAAACAAGGGGTGATTCCCATTGTTCATAACATTCTTTACTTGCATCAGAATTCTTCAGAAGTAGATTTCATCAAGAAAGATCTGCTTTTCAAATACCCTTCCTGCCTAGTTCAATAATCTCTTAAGCAGTCAACTTTCTTATAACAGCAGTACCAGGACAGTGTAAGGAGACACAAGAGTCCCACTTTGGTTTGGAGCCTGTACTCTGAACATAACATGAATGAGTGATGAGTAATGTGTTAAAGCAACAAATTTAATGAATATTGAATTGCAATTATAATAATAGCAATATGAAAATTATAGTTGATAATATAAAAAAGAATAATAAGTAAAAAAGAAGAAAGATAACTTTATTCAAAAGAAAAAGCACAATCTGAAAAAAGACAGATTTTTCTAAAGCAAACAATAATCCCGATTTGGTCTGTTTCACAACAACTTCCCAAATTGGTACATATGTTCCCATCTCCATTACCAAGTCATTGAGACACCTTAACAGATAGCTACTACTGTCAGTCACACCGTTCCTGGCTCTTCCTCCGGTTTTCAGCGGTGATTATCCCACTGTGGCTGCAGCAGCCAGTCCTGAAGGCAACGTCCCTTTTAAACCAAATTTCTGGCTGAATTCCAGCCTTTCGAAGCCTAATACAATCCTTTTCCAAAACAAGGCTCAGTTTTTATCAGTTCTTTTCACAGGCATTGCAAGGCCATCCAGACTTCATAATATCAAAAATCAAGAACAAAGCAGAAATAAAGTGTAACTGTACAAAATTGCAAAAATTTGGGGCTGCAGGCCTCACCCTGAAAGGATAGCACGCTCAACATCAACCATGTAGAAAAAGAACTACAATGGGTTGTGAATGTTGTCCAGTCCATCACGCAAACCAGCCTCCCATCCATTGGCTCCGTCTACACTTCCCACTGCCTCGGAAAAGCAGCCAGCACAATCAAGGACCCCACGAACCCCGGATATACTGGGCCCGATTTTACCATCAAGTTGCGCCCATTTTCACCAGTTCCCCCTTTATCAAGGCCCGAAAATGGCCGCGATCGGGATCGCGACCGAAACGGGCAGGACGGACATTTAAATACATTTGCATGCATTTAAATTGACTTAATGGGCTGCACGCCCAACCTTACCGGCACTTCCCCCTTTACCACCGCGTTCGCCCATCCAGATTCGGCGCGAAACAGACACACTCCACCAAAGTCCAATTCGGGCGCTCCAGTTAGTGAGGGAGGAAGATGCCGAACATCCGGCAGCTCTCTGCTTGAGATTGGTGAGGGGGAGAGGTGGGTCCAAAGGCTCTCTGCGTGAGATCAGTGGTGGGGGGGTGGGGGTGTAGGGGGGTGGGGGGGGGGGGGGTCCACTGCCACTCTGTCTGTGATCAGTGAGGGGAAAGGGGGGGTCCGGTGCCCCTCTGCCTGTGATCAGCAAGGGGGAAGAGGGCATCCGCTGCCACTCTGCCTGAGATCAGTGAGAGGAAAGGGGGGGTCCGCTGCCCCTCTGCCTGTAATCAGCAAGGGGGGGTCCGCTGCCACTCTGCATGTGATCAGTGAGGGGGAGGGGGGGTCTGCTGCCACTCTGCTTGAGATCAGTGGGGGGGGGAAGAGGGGCCCGCTGCCATCTGCCTGACATCGGTGGGGGGAAGGGGGGTCCACTGCCACTCTGCCTGTGATCAGTGAGAGGGAAGGGGGGATTCCATTGCCACTCTGCCAGAGATCAGTGGGGGGGAAGGGGGGAGGGGCCCACAATCAGTCTGGGTGGCGGAGGGGGTGGGGGGATAAGGGGGTCAGTCCTTTTGTGGGGGTGGGGCAATGTCTGTGGGGGCCAGGGGGAGGCATAATCCGGCCCAGGAGCGATGTAGCAGGGGAGCCGCATTCTATCTTTTTTTTCTGCGCATGTGAAGTTGGAGGCGCTGATCGGAGCTGCAGGATTTCGGGCACAGGCTTCTGCAACGCGATTCAGAATTGCTGGTATTTTTTCAGACAGAGTGCATATGGGGGCACCTGAGAACGGATCTAAAAGTCGGATCTGAAACACTCCCAGTTTCAAGTCCGCCCAGCACTTAGAATTAAAATGGTAAAATAGGGCTCTCTCTCTTCCACCTTCTTCCATCAGGAAAAAGATACAAAAGTCAGATCATGTATCAACCGACTCGAGAACAGCTTCTTCCCTGCTGCCATCAGACTTTTGAATGGACCTATCATATATTAAGCTGATCTTTCTCTGCACCCTAGCTGTGTCTGTAACACTATATTCTGCACTCTCTCCTTCCCCACCATGTACTCTATGAACGGTATGTTTTTGTCTGTATAGTGCGGAGGAAACAATATTTTTCACATCCCAATACATTTGACAATAATAAATCAAATCAAAATCGGACTAAGATCACATTTTTACAAAATGCTAATGATAAAGTTTATCATAACTTTGTTTTACTGTGTCTTTGTTCACCATTGTTTATTTTGATGTCTGACATTGCACAATGATGTCTGGAAGAGCTAGTGCAATGGGTAGTGAAGTTGGATTGGTGATAAACACTTGAACATGGGAGGCCTTGTGGCACAGTGATGGGGCCCTACTGTTGGACCAGAAGCTCTGGGTTTGAGTCCAATACAGTAAGAAGTTTAACAACACCAGGTTAAAGTCCAACAGGTTTATTTGGTAGCAAAAACCACAAGCTTTCGGAGCCTTATCGAGTCCAATGCCAGGGCTTGTTGGCCACGGAAGGAGTGTTCAACCCAGTTCAACGGACTGATAATCAGCCCAGAAACTCTTTCATCACTTTTCCCACTATTTCCCAAAGGGTAAAATGAAGGCTGTGATTCTCCCAAAAAATTCTAAGTGCTGAATTTGTGTAAAAATGGGAGTAACGTCCGCTGATTCTTTAAGTGGGATTTTCAAAATGAACCTCCCACACTCTGAGCACTGCAGAGTGCCTCAGAAAGATTCACACTGAAAATCTGGGGGCAGGGCCTATTCCAGCTGAAGAGGCCGGCAGCATAGCGTGGGCCACGGCACATGTGCCGATCTGTCAGAGCGGAGATCAATGCATGCGCAGTAGCCCCGCACTGCTGGCCTGCCAATCGCTGTTCAGCCCTGCGACCCCACATTGCTAGCTTGCAGAGCCCCCCCACCCTCCAATCACTGGCCTCCTAGATGTCTCCGGGCCAGCCCCCCTCCCCACCCGCAGTCCCAATCTGCCGATCCCCCCTTGCCCCGGAGCTGACGATGGAGGAAACCTGGGGTGCGGAGGCCGTGGTGCCCAGCGGGAAGCCTGCTACATGGCCTCCATTGATATCTCCCAGCCCACTGCGCCGCTGGGAGAATCACTCCCAAAGTGTGGATGCGAAGATATACTAGCAATATTTGAATATGCTATTTAATGCGTGCATTAAATTTGTGTTTGAGTTTTAAAAATACATGTAAAACCAGTAACAATGATTTATAGTTATATTTTCTTTTGTGCTGTCCCTTGCAAATTTACAATTTTTTTTAAAATTTTAGTGTCTTTGCAGGTTGCCAGATCCCATATCCTAAGCGAGAATTTCTAAATGAAGATGAACCAGAAGAGAAGGGTGAAAAGGTGAGACAAAAAGCAACATATGGAACTTGCAACTTATTTCAAATCAAAAGTCAACCTAACCTGTGTATCCTTTTGGTGCACCTTTCAATGAAAATTGTTTCCTTCATATTTATCTTGATTTCCAAAAGGCCTTAGATGTGTGAAAAAAGCAAAGTAGTTGTGGTGGGTGACTTTAACTTTCCTCCATATTGACCGGGCCGACTCACTTACAACCAGGGGCTTGGATGGAGAGCAATTTGTTAGATGTGTCCAAGACGTCTTTTTGATACAGTATGTTGACAATCCAACCAGGGAGGGGGCCATACTAGACTTGGTATTGGGGAATGAGACAGGCCAGATGATCGATGTTTCAGTGGGGGAGCATTTTGGGCTTCGCAACCATAATTCCATAAGATTTTGGGTAGTCATGGACAAAAGTGGCCCTTGGGTGAGCGTACTTAGTTGGGCAAGGGCCAATTACATCCAAATTAGACAGGAATTGGGGAATGTGGATTGGGAGCGGCTATTTGAGGGCAAATCCACGTCTGGCATGTGGGAGGCTTTTAAAGGCCAGTTGATTGAAGTGCAGGACAGGCATGTCCCTGCAAAAATGAAGGATAGAAATGGCATGATTCGGGAACCATGGATGACAAGGGGAATTGTAAGCTTAGGAAAAACAAAGCATACAATAGGTCTAGATATCTAAAAGCCTTTGAGGAGCATAGTGAAAGTAGGAAGGAACTTAAAAGTGGAATAGGAGGGCTAAAAGGGGCCATGAAATGTCTTTAGCTAACAGGATCAAGGAGAATCCCAAGGTTTTTATGCATAGATTAGGTGCAAGAGGGTAGCAAGAGAAAGAGTAGGCCTACTCAAGAGCAATGGAGGGAAGTTATGTGTGGAGCCACAGGAAGTGGGTGAGCTCCTTAATGAGTACTTTGTGTCGGTATTCATCAAGGAGAAGGACATGATGGACATTGAGGTCCGGGATAGGTGTGTGAATGCTCTAGAGAATGTCAATGTATCAAAGGAGGAAGTGTTGAGTATCCTAAATTGCATTAAAGTAGACAAGTCCCCGGGGTTAGATGGGATCTATCCCAGGTTGCTGTGTGAAACAAGGGGAGAAATAGCTGGGGCCTTAACAGATATCTTCAGGTTCCAGAGGACTGGAGAATCGCCTTGTTTAAAAAAGGAACCAGGGATAATCCAGGAAATTATAGACCAATGAACCTGACATTAGTGGTGGGGAAACTTTTGGAGAAGATACTGAGGGACAGGATATATACACATTTGGAAGAAAATGGATGAGTTAGTGGCAGGCAGCATGGTTTTGTACAGGGAAGGTCATGTCTCACCAACTTTATTGAGTTTTTTGAAGAGGTGATGAAGATAATTGATGAGGGAAGGGCTGTGGATGTAGTTTATATGGACTTTAGTAAGGTGTTTGACAAGGTCCCACATGGAAGACTGGTAAAAAAATTAATATCACATGGGATTCGAGTGGGCTGGCAAGATGGACACAGATCTGGTTTGGTTATGGAAAACAGAGAGTAAAGTTTAGTTTATTTATTCATGACACAAATATTGCAACAAAATTACAGCGAAAATCCCCTAGTCGCCACACTTGTTCGGGGGTACACTGAGGGAGAATTTAGCATGGCCAATGCACCTAACCAGCACATCTTTTCCGACTGTGGGAGGAAACCGGATCACCTGGAGGAAACCCACGCAGACACAGGGAGAATATACAGACTCCACAAAGACAGTAACCCAAGCCGGGAATCAAACCCGGGTCCTTGGCGCTGTGAGGCAGCAGTGCTAATCACTGTGCCACTGTAAGGATGTTTTTCAGAATGGAGATCTGTTACTAGTGGTGTTCCGCAGGGATCATTGCTGGGACCTCTATTGTTTATAGTATATATAAATGATCTGGAGGAAAATGTGGGTGGTCTGATTTGTAAGTTTGCAGATGACGCAAAGATTGGTGGAGTTGCTGATAATGCCAGTGATTGTCAGAGGATACAACAGGATATAGATAGGTTGGTGACTTGGGCATAGAAATGGCAGATTGAGTTTAACCCGGATAAATGAGAGGTGATGCAATTTGGAGGATCAAATTCAGGTGTGAATTATACTGTAAATGGCAGGACCCTTAGGAATATTAACATACAGAGGGATTGGGGCGTGCAGGTCCACAGTTCCCTAAAAGTGGCAACACGGGTGTCCAAGGAGATTAAGAAGGCAGATGGCATGCTTGCCTTCATCAGCCAGGGCATTGAGTACAAGAGTTGGGAAATCATGTTGCAGCTATATAAAACCTTGGTTAGGCCGCGTTTGGAGTATTGCGTGCAGTTCTGGTCACCACACTACCAGAAGGACATAGAAGCTTTGGAGAGAGTGCAAAGAAGGAAAGAAGGTTCATGAGGATGTTGCCTGGTCTTGCGGGCACTCATTTTAATCCTAGAGAATCATAGAATCCTACAGTGCAGAAGGAGGCTATTTGGCCCATTAAGTCTGCACCGATCACAATCCCACCCAGGCCCTATCCCCATAACCCTTGCACTTACCCTAGCTAGTCCCTCTGATACTAATTTAGCATGGCCAATCCACCTAACCTGCACATCTTTGGACTGTGGGAGGAAACCAGACTACCGGAGGAAATCCATGCAGACACAGGGAGAATGTGCAAACTCCACACAGCCAGTGAAGCCAGGAATCAAACCCAGGTCCCTGGTGCTGTGAGGCAGCAGTGCTAACCACTGTGCCACCGTGCTGGTGTTGGCTGTGAGGAATGGTTGAATAAACTAGGATTGTTTTCACTGGAAAGACAGAGGCTGAGGAGAGATCTGATAGAGGTCTACAAAATTATGAGAGGCATAGAAAGGGTGGATAGTCAGAGGCTTGTTCCGAAGGTGGAAGTGTCAATTACAAGGGGGCACAGGTTCAAGGGGAGAGAGGGAAAATTTAAGGGAGGTGTACGGGGGAAGTTTTTCACACAGAGAGGGGTGGGTGCCTGGAACACGCTGCCAGAGGAGGTGGTGAAAGCAGGCACGTTAGCAACATTTAAGAGGCATTTGGATGTGTACATGAAGAGGGAGGGAATAGAGGGATATGGACCAAGTAAGGGCAGAGGGTTTTTTTTAGTTTAGTTAGGGTATCATGATCGGCACAGGCTTGGAGGGCCAAAGGGCCTGTTCCAGTGCTGTATTTTTCTTTGTTCTTTGTTGTTCTTTGTTCTATAAGGTACACTTAACAGGTTAATAAATAAAATCGGAGCACAGGTTTTCAGGGGTTAAGTAACAGAATGGATAGCTTGCTGACTGCAAGTCAACAGAAGAGTAGAGTTAATGGAGGGGATTTTCCGCCTGCGTTCGCGATGAGCACAAATGGTGATGTGGACCCAAAGTTCCATAACAACTAGAAAACGAGAATTTTGCTGGCAAGATTTCGATTTCTGATTTTCCTCAGGAACACCTCCCCCCCCCCCCCCCCCCCCCGCCCCCCGGCCCCTCCGTCCCCCCGTGATGTAACAAGTTTTCTTGCTAAGGAAGGTTGGAAACCTCATTTCAATTCACTGCCATATTGTCACATCGGCAAGGTTTACAACTGGGTTTTAGAAATGGAAACCCTTTGGCTGGGGAGGGGCATGGCTGAGCACTACCCTGGCACTGCCCCTGCCCCATGGCATATTTTTGTTTCACTATCTGCCATGGTAGGATTCAAACCTGGGTACCCAGAGCAGTATGCTGGGTTTTAGGGTTACCAGTACAGTGACAATACCACTTGGGTGATAACAGCCAAGTCGGCAGCATTGGGACTCACACTTTCACAACCCCAGAGCTCTGGTATCAGATCAGATCTGGATCTTGAACGGGAATGCAGGTTTAGAAGAGTGAAGCAGAGAGAGAAGGTTAGTGAGGGAAAGATAAATTTGGGAAGAGGATATGTCTGGCACAGGAGAAGCTGCTAGTCAGAACTTGAGGAAAGGAAAAGACTGCAAGTCAAAGGTCAGAAAGGGGAGAAGACGGAGGTCGGGGGAGGAAAAGGCTGCAAGTCGGAGATCAGAGAGGGGAGAGGCCACAAATTGAAGGTCAAGGGAGGAAAGGGCTGCAAATTGGAGGGGAACAGTCCGCAGTGACCAAGAGGATTAGGGAGTTAGATTGGCAGCGAGCAGGTGGTACTGTTAGAAAATTACAGTTGTCTGGTATTTTTAATTTAATTGTATTTTAGAAGTTATTTAATTGCCAGTGATGCCCACAACCCAGGAATGAATTTAAAAAAGGCTAACCAAAAGACATGACAAAGTGGTGATGGCATTTCAAATTAAGATTGGGGTGAAAAGAAAACCAGAATTGCTGGAAATCAGAAAAGGACATAAGGACCCATAACTTCCTCGGAGTGGCCATCGCCAGCTGACTGCCACTCTGGAGGGACTTAGACTAGTTTAAATTCCAAGTGCCATCTCCCCTAACCTTCCTCTCTCAGGTTAAAATAGGAGCAGTGAAATGTGCCCCGACTGCATCGCGTGGAGTAACTGGAGCACAGAGAGGAAACACATAACCCCTTTTTATGGCATAGAGGAGTTGGAATGGAAGATGGATTGGAATCAGGTTGGGTGGAGGACGTAACCGATGTCAGGCCGGGTAGGGAACAGGTTCTTGATTGGGGGGTGTGGGTGGGGAGGCCCCTTCAGGGTCGGGCCTGTGGGTGGTGTGGGGGTCCACTGTGAGGGGTGGTAGTTCCCTGGGGGTCTAAGTGTTTAAAATAATTACTCTGGAATTAGAAGTGTTTTTTTTCCTTCTACATTTTTCAGAATAACTATCAGGATAAAACTGGCAGAATCATCTGAAGTTACCAATTTAAATTGCTTTGTCTAATGGCTCCCAGCCCAACGCAGTTCTCCAGGTGAAGATAGCGTTTCTGGATAATTGCTGGTTAAACCCTTACGTGGGAACTTCCAAGAGGGATTCCCCAGCACATATTTGGAGTTCTCCTTCAAATGCATTGCTGGGGAACCAAATCAAACAGAAAATGTTAGAAATATACTACAGAAAAATGTTAAGGTTTAAGGTGCAACATCATTAGAAGATAATTTATTTATAGGTGTTGCCCTTGATGGTGTGCTGACTTCTTGAACCGCTGCAGTCCATGAAATGTAGGTATAGCCAAAGTGCTGCTAGGCATTGAGTTTCAGGATTTTAACCCATTGATAATGAAGGAACAGTGATATATCTCCAAGTCAGGATAGTGTGAGGCTTGGAGGGGACTTGCATTTGGTGGTGGCCCCATGCTTCTGCTGCTCTTGTCCTAGGTCACTGGTATAGTGGGAAATTATGAGGTGCAGGATCTCTAAAAAAATGTGTTGGCCATAGCATTTCAAAATCTACTATTATGTTGTTTTCCTCTGTATCAATCATTTGAGTTCCTAAATGTCAGTCGGACTATGCTTTTTAAAATGAAAAATATTAGTGCCAGTGGCATTTTATTTTGAACTATGTAGTATTTTGAATCATTAGTCTTTAGCACAGCTAGAATTTCATTCTGCATCAATTTAATCATTCAATTCAATACTCTTAACGACATGAATTGCCGAAAATTTCACTTACTTCTGACTGTGGGATGTATGCAGAGTGAACACTGCTTTACTTGATAGGGCACAACTGCAAAAACTGAAGATGATACAAGACTTGGAAGTATTGTAAACTCTGAAGAGGATAGCGATAGACTGCAAGAGGATAGAGAGGCTGGTGGAATGGACAGACGCATAGGAGATTAAATTTAATGTAAGAGGACGATGAAGAGAGGGAATTTGGGAAACTGGGGACAGAAGGGGGAGAATCGAACATGGAAGGGAAAGAGAAAGAATGTGGGGTGGGAGAGGAATGAGAGGTGGAGGAATGGGGAAGGAGAAGGATGTGGAAGGAGGTGAAGAAATGTGGAGAATGTTGTTTGAGGGTAAATCCACATCTGATATGTGGGAGTCTTTTAAAACTCAGTTGTTAACAATTCAGGACAAGTATGTCCCTGTAAAAATGAAGTATAAAGATGGCAAGATTAGGGAACCCTGGATGACATGATAGATTGTGAGCTGAGTGAAAAACAAGAAGGAGGTATACATAAATTTCAGGAAATTGAAAACGTATAAGGTTCTAGAGGAATACAAAGATACCAGGAAAGAGCTTAAACAGGGACTTAAGGCGGCAAAAAGGGGTCATGAAATGTCCTTGATAGTCAGGATTAAGGAGAATCCCAAGGCTTTTTATGCATATGTAAGGAGGAAAAAGGTAGCTAAGGAAAGGGTAGGTCCACTTAAGGACAATGGAGGAAATTTGTGTGTGGAGCCAGATGAGATGGATGAGGTCCTGAACGAATACTTTGCATCAGTATTCACAAAGGAGAAGGATGTGGTGGATGGTGAGTGTAGAAAGGAGGATGTTGACATTCTAGGACATGTTGAGATGAAAAGGGAGGAGTGTTGGAGGTTTTGAAAAACATTAAGGTGGACAAGTCCCCAGGGCCAGTTAGGGTCTATCCCAGAATACTGAGAGAGGTAAGGGAAGAAATTGCTGAGGCCTTGGCCAAAATCTTTGTATCCTCTTTAGCCACGGGCAATGTATCAGAGGATTGGAGAGTTGCTAACATTATTCCCCTGTTTAAGAAGGGCGGAAGAGACAATCTGGGAAATTGGAGGCCTGTTAGCCATACATTAGTGGTGGGGAAATTGTTGGAAAAAATTCTTAGGGACAGGATGTACTCACATCTGGAAGAGAACAGGCTTATAAGCAATAGGCAGCATGGTTTTGTGAAGGGGAGGTCGTGTCGCACAAACTTGATTGAGTTCTTTGTGGAAGTGACAAGAAAAATTGACCAGGGCAGGGCAGTGGATTGTATACATGGACTTTAGTAAAGCCTTCGATAAGGTTCCTCATGACAGGCTGATACAGAAGGTGAAGTCATATGGGATTCAAGGTGAGCTGGTAAGATGGATACAAAACTGGCTTGGACATAGAAGGCAGAGAGTAGCAGTGGAAGGGTACTTTTCTAACTAGAGGTCTGTGACAAGCGGTTTTCCACAAGGATCAGTGCTGGGACCTCTGTTGTTTGTAATATATATAAATGATTTGGAGGAAAATGTAGGTGGTCTGATTAGTAAATTTGCAGATGATACAAAAATTGGGGGAGTAGTGGATAGTGAGGAGGATTGTCTGAGGATACAGCAGGATATAAATCGGCTGGAGACCTGGCCAAAAGGTGACAGATGGAATTTAACCCAGACAAATGTGAGGTGATGCAATTTGGAAGATCTACTGCAGGAGGAAAGTATACAATAAATGGTAGAGCCCTTAGAAATATTTAAAGTTTAAATTTATTTGTTAGTGTCACAAGTAGGCTTACATTAACGTTGCAACGAAGTTGTTCCACTGGAGCAAGCTAAGAGGGAGTGATTGGAGGCAGCAGTGCTGGTGAGAGATTGATTGAATTAATTATTTATTTAATTAGTCAGCTAGTGTGTGTTTTTTTTTGGCCTTTACTTGTTTAAAGTGAAAACCGGAAGTGGGCTGCTAAGGAGTCTGGGAAGGGTTTTTTAAGCGCGCGAAGTATAAAAGGTAGGCTGCAGTATACAGCGGGCAGCGTCGGGAGCGGGCAGTGGAGTGAGTGGGAAGCAGTGTGTGAGCTATAAGGCTTTGGCTCACAGGGCTTCGGGGGACAGGAAGAGCAGGGGTGAGTTTAATTCCTTTTTGCTGTTTCTACCTGGTACTGGCAAGGTATCTAGAGGAGATGGGTGTGCAGGCAGTGCTATGTTCCTCTTGCACTATGTTTGAGGTGAGGGACGACGACAGTGTCCCTGCTGATTACATCTGTGGGAAGTGCACCCATCTGCAGCTCCTCCAAAACCGTGTTAGGGAACTGGAGCTGGAGTTGGATGAACTTAGGATCATTAGGGACGCAGAGGTGGCCGTAGACAGAAGCTTTAGGCATACAGTTACTCCGAGGAATGAAAACAGATGGGTGACGGTGAGAGGGGCTGGGAGGAAGCAGTCCGTGCAGGGATCCCCTGTGGTCATTCCCCTTAGCAACAAGTATTCCGCTTTGGATACGGTTGAGGGGGATGACATACCAGTGGTGAGCCGCAGTGAGAGGATCTCCAGCACTGTGTCCGTCTCTTTGGCTCGGGAGGGTAAGGGGCAGAGCGGGAGGGCAATAGTTATTGGGGACTCGTTAGTTAGAGGGATAGATAGGAGGTTCTGTGGCAGCAAAAGAGACTCACGGATGGTATGTTGCCTACCGGATGCCAAGGTCCGTGACGTCTCAGACCGTGTTTTCCGGATTCTGAAGGGGGAGGAGGAACAGTCACAAGTCGTGGTACACATTAGTACCAACGACATAGGTAAGAGAAGGGACAGGGATTTAAAGCAGGAATTTCTGGAGCTGGGCTGGAAGCTGAGAGCCAAGACAAAACATGTGGTCATCTCTGGTACGTTGCCGGTGCCACGTGATAGCGAGTTGAGGAACAGGGAGAGAGTGCAGTTAAACATGTGGTTGCAGAGATGGTGTAGGAGGGAGGGTTTCAGATACGTGGATAATTGGAACACATTCTGGGGAAGGTGGGACCTGTACAAACAGGACGGGGTGCACCTGAACCAGAGGGGCACCAATATCCGAGGAGGGAAATTTGATACGGCTCTTCAGGGGGGTTTAAACTAATTTGTCAGGGGAGTGGGAAAAGGAGTTGTAGTCCAGAAGTCAGGGAGGGTGGTGAGGTATTGGGGAAGGTATCAGGGTCAAGGGTGGGTACCGGTAGACAGGAAGGTGGGTTGAAGTGTGTCTACTTCAATGCAAGGAGCATCCGGAACAAGGTAGATGAACTTGGGGCGTGGATTGGTACTTGGGACTACGATGTTGTGGCCATTACGGAGACGTGGGTAGAACAAGGACAGGAATGGTTGTTGGACGTTCCGGGCTATAGATGTTTCAGTAAGTGTAGGGAAGCTGGTAAAAGAGGTGGAGGAGTGGCATTGTTAATCAAGGATAGTCTAACGGCTGCGGAAAGGCACTTCGAGGGGGATCTGCACACTGAGGTAATATGGGCTGAGGTTAGAAATAGGAAAGGAGCGGTCACGTTGTTAGGAGTTTACTATAGGCCCCCAAATAGTAATAGAGATGTGGAGGAAGAAATTGCTAAGCAGATTATGGATATGTGTGGGGGTCACAGGGTAGTTGTCATGGGGGACTTTAACTTTCCAAATATTGATTGGAACCTTTGTAGGTCAAATAGTTCGGATGGGGCAGTTTTTGTGCAGTGTGTGCAGGAGGGTTTCCTGACACAATATGTGGATAGGCCGACAGAGGTGAGGCCACATTGGATTTGGTACTGGGAAATGAACCGGGCCAAGTGTCAGATTTGGTTGTGGGAGAGCACTTTGGAGATAGTGACCACAATTCGGTGTCTTTTGTTATTGCAATGGAGAGGGATAGGGCCGTACGGCAGAGCAAGGTTTACAATTGGGGGAGAGGTAATTATGATGCGATTAGGCAAGAATTAGGGGGCATAAGTTGGGAACAGAAACTGTCAGGGAAAGGAACTAATGAAAAGTGGAACTTTTTCAAGGAACAAATACTGGGTGTCCTTGATAGGTATGTCCCTGTCAGGCAGGGAGGAAATGGCCGAGTGAGGGAACCATGGTTCACGAAAGAGGTGGAATGTCTTGTGAAAAGGAAGAGGGAAGCTTATGTAGGGATGAGGAAACAAGGTTCAGATGGCTCGATTGAGGGTTACAAGTTAGCAAGGAATGAGCTGAAAAAGGGGCTTAGGAGAGCAAGGAGGGGACATGAGAAGTCCTTGTCGGGTCGGATCAAGGAAAACCCCAAGGCTTTTTACTCTTATGTGAGGAATAAAAGAATGACCAGGGTGAGGTTAGGGCCGGTCAAGGACAGTAGTGGGAACTTGTGTATGGAGTCAGTAGAGATAGGCGAGGTGATGAATGAATACTTTTCTTCAGTGTTCACCAAGGAGAGGGGCCATGTTTTTGAGGAAGAGAAGGTGTTACAGGCTAATAGGCTGGAGGAAATAGATGTTCGGAGGGAGGATGTCCTGGCAGTTTTGAATAAACTGAAGGTCGATAAGTCCCCTGGGCCTGATGAAATGTATCCTAGGATTCTTTGGGAGGCAAGGGATGAGATTGCAGAGCCTTTGGCTTTGATCTTTGGGTCCTCGCTGTCCACGGGGATAGTGCCAGAGGACTGGAGAATGGCGAATGTTGTTCCTCTGTTTAAGAAAGGGAATAGAAATGACCCTGGTAATTATAGACCGGTTAGTCTTACTTCGGTGGTTGGTAAATTGATGGAAAAGGTCCTTAGGGATGGGATTTACGACCATTTAGAAAGATGCGGATTAATCCGGGATAGTCAGCACGGATTCGTGAAGGGCAAGTCGTGCCTCACAAATTTGATAGAATTTTTTGAGGAGGTAACTAAGTGTGTTGATGAAGGTAGGGCAGTTGATGTCATATACATGGATTTTAGTAAGGCGTTTGATAAGGTCCCCCATGGTTGGCTTATGATGAAAGTGAGGAGGTGTGGGATAGAGGGAAAGTTGGCCGATTGGATAGGTAACAGGCTGTCTGATCGAAGACAGAGGGTGGTGGTGGATGGAAAATTTTTGGATTGGAGGCAGGTTGCTAGCGGAGTGCCACAGGGATCAGTGCTTGGTCCTCTGCTCTTTGTGATTTTTATTAATGACTTAGAGGAGGGGGCTGAAGGGTAGATCAGTAAATTTGCTGATGGCACCAAGATTGGTGGAGTAGTGGATGAGGTGGAGGGCTGTTGTAGGCTGCAAAGAGACATAGATAGGATGCAAAGCTGGGCTGAAAAATGGCAAATGGAGTTTAACCCTGATAAATGTGAGGTGATTCATTTTGGTAGGACTAATTTAAATGTGGATTACAGGGTCAAAGGTAGGGTTCTGAAGACTGTGGAGGAACAGAGAGATCTTGGGGTCCATATCCACAGATCTCTAAAAGTTGCCACTCAAGTGGATAGAGCTGTGAAGAAGGCCTATAGTGTGTTAGCTTTTATTAACAGGGGGTTGGAGTTTAAGAGCCGTGGGGTTATGCTGCAACTGTACAGGACCTTGGTGAGACCACATTTGGAATATTGTGTGCAGTTCTGGTCACCTCACTATAAGAAGGATGTGGAAGCGCTGGAAAGAGTGCAGAGGAGATTTACCAGGATGCTGCCTGGTTTGGAGGGTAGGTCTTATGAGGAAAGGTTGAGGGAGCTAGGGCTGTTCTCTCTGGAGCGGAGGAGGCTGAGGGAAGACATAATAGAGGTTTATAAAATGATGAAGGGGATAGATAGAGTGAATGTTCAAAGACTATTTCCTCGGGTGGATGGAGCTATTACAAGGGGGCATAACTATAGGGTTCGTGGTGGGAGATATAGGAAGGATATCAGAGGTAGGTTCTTTACGCAGAGAGTGGTTGGGGTGTGGAATGGACTGCCTGCAGTGATAGTGGAGTCAGACACTTTAGGAACATTTAAGCGGTTATTGGATAGGCACATGGAGCACACCAGGATGGTAGGGAGTGGGATAGCTTGATCTTGGTTTCAGATAAAGCTCGGCACAACATCGTGGGCCGAAGGGCTTGTTCTGTGCTGTACTGTTCTATGTTCTATGTACTGTGAAAATCCCCTAGTCACCACATTCCTGCACATGTTCGGGTAAATATTAGCATATAGAGGGATTTAGGCATGCAGATCCACAGTTCCCTGAAGATGGCAACTCAGGTGGACAAGGTGGTCAAGAAGGCATATGGCACGCTGGCCTTCATCGGTCAGAGCATTAAGTATAAGAATTGGAAAATCATGTTACAGCTGTATAAGACTTTGGTTAGTCTGCATTTGGAGTGCTGTGTACAATTCTGGATGCCACACTATCGGAAGGATGTTGATGCATTGGAAAGGGTGCAAAAGAGATTTACCAGGATGTTGCCTGGTTTGGAGGATATGGACTATGAAGAAAGATTGAACAAACTTGGATTGTTTTCATTGGAGCATCGGAGGATGAGGGGGGACCTGATAGAGATTTACAAGATTATGACAGGCCTGGATAGAGTGAATAGTCAGAGTCTTTTTCCCAGGGTCAAAGGGTCAATTACTTGGGGGCATAGGTTGAGAGTGAGGGGGTAAAGTTTAAAAGAGATGTAAGGGGCAATTTTTTCACACGGAGGGTGGTGAGTGCCTGGAACGCGCTGCCAGAAGAGGTGGTGGAAGCAGATTCTATAACAATTTTCAAGAGGCTTCTGGATAGATACATGAATAGGCGGGAATAGAGTAATATGGACCACATAGAGGCCAGAAGATATTAGATTAGAGAGGCACCTGTGTTGGCACAGACTTGGTGGGCCGAAGGGCCTGTTCCTGTGCTACACTGTTATTTTTCTTTGATTTGTGGGGGAGGGGAGGAAGAGTGGGAGGAGAAATAGTCGAGCGGAAGGGACAGGGTGGACTCTGATCTGCTTCCCCAGGTTGCTGGATTGGGAGTATGGGGCAGCCTTTCGTAGGGTGAATTTAAATACCGGGTGTGAATCATGCAGTCAGGAGCTAGGGCAGAGGAACTGTCACCTAGCAAGATCCCCTGATGAATCCTCTGACAATAGAATCACAGAAATGTTATGGTGCAGAAAGAGGCCATTTAGCCCATCGTGCACCGCTGTCCAAACAAGCATCATGACTTAGTATTATTCCCTGCCTCTTTTCCGTACCCTTGCACATTGTTTCTATTCAAGTAATTATCTAATGCCGTCATGAATGACACGATTGAACCTGCCTCCAACACACTTCCAGATGGTGCATTCCCTCTTGTCATGTGAAAAAGATTTTTCTCACACCACATTTTCTTCTTCTGCAAATCACTTTAAATCTATGCCCTCTCATTCTCGATCCTTTTACAAATGGGAACAGTTGCTCCCTATCTGCTCTGACCAGCCCTCCCATGATTTTGAACATCTCTATCAAATCTCTTCTTAGGCTTTTTCTTTTCAAGGAGAACAGTCCCAACCTCTCCAATCTATCCTCATTACTGAATTAGTAATTCTCATCCCTGGAACCATTCTTGCAAACCTCTTGTCCAATGCACTCGCATCCTTCCTATAGTGTGGCTCCCAGAACTGTACACAATGTTCTAACTAAGGTCAACATAATCTCCTTGCTCTTGTTCTGTATGCCCTACTAATAAAATCCAGAGTACGATATGCTTTATCAACTGCTCTCTCCACTTGTCCTGTCGCCATCAACGATTTATGCACATATACATCCAGGTCCCTCTGCTCCTGCACCTGTTAAAAAATTTTACCCTTATTTTGTATTGTCTTTCCATGTTCTTCCTACCAAAATGCATAACCTCACACTTCTCCGCATTAAACTTCATCTGTCACCTATCTACCCACTCCACCAACTTGTCTACATCCTTTTGAAGTTCTACACTGTCCTCATCACAGTTTACAATACTTCCATGTCTTATGTCATCTGCAAACTTTGAAATTGTCCTTTGCGCACCAAGATCTAGATCATTAATATGTATCAGGAAAAGCACAGGTCCCAGTATTGACCTTTGGGGAACACTACGACATATCTTCCATGCCCAAATAATATCCATTGACCATTACTCTCTGCTTCCTGTTATTGAGGTAATTTTGTATCCACGTTGCTATTGTGCTTTTTATTCCATGAGCTATAACCATCTTCATCATTTACTGAATGAACAAAGTGCAAGCAGATCAGTGCGAAGTATTGTTCCCCTTAGAGCTAACTCCCCGTCTTAATAACACCAGAGCCAACATGAGAAAAAAAAATGCAAGTACAAAATAGGTGCTGCAATGTTTTTAGAAAACAGGAAATATTCAGCAGGTCTGGAAGCATCTGTGGAGTGAGAAACAGGATGGCTTCAGGTACATGATGGTCGTGGTTTTCCTAAGTATAGTACTGGAAAGTACTGAAGAGAGGCAACAGTTAACACCATATTAGTGCTCGGTTAGGTTAAACTTTTGCAAACATGCTTAATGGAATTATTTTTATATTAAATTGACCAAAAAATGGTCCAGGAATGGATTTAGGTGCTTGAGCAGATCTCCAGAACTGCTGATCTTGGCCATGTAGTCAATCAGTCACATAACACTCACTCAGTGATCAATATATGGATCACAAAGATTAATTGAAATGGAAGATAGCCATAGTAATGAAAGTGATGCCCCCTCATACGCAGTTAGTGCAGTATAAAGTGGTTCATGGGGTGCCAGTCAAACAGCTGCTTTTTCCGGTGTCGAGCTTCTTGAATTTTGAAGCTGAATTCATCCAGGCAAGTGGAGAATATTCCATCACACTCTGAACTTTTGGATGAGTGGACAGGTTTTGGGGAGTCAGCTCCCCAGAATGTCCAGCCTCTGACCTATTCTTGTAACCACAGTATTTGTGTGACTAATCCAGTTCAATTTCTGGTCAATGTTAACACCCAGAATGTTGATAGTGGAGGTTTCAGCGATGGTATGCCACTGAATGTCATGGGGAAATGGTTAGATTCTCTGTTGTTGGAGATGGTCATTGCCTGGCACTTACGTGACGCTAATGCCTCCTAGCAGCCCAAGCCTGAATTTTGTCCAGGTCCTCCTGCATATGAACACGGACAGCTTTTGTATGTGTGGATGAAGCTGAATACTGTGCAATCATCAGTAAACATTCCCATTCTGACCTTATGATGGAGGGAAGGTCATTGATGAAGCAGCTGAAGATGGTTGGACCTATCATAGAAACCAGAAGCAAGAGTAGGCCATTCGGATCTTCGAGCCTACTCCGCCATTCATTTTGATCATGGCTGATTTGATCATCCCTTTCCCCCATATCCCTTGATCCCTTTAGCCCCAAGAGCTATATCTAATTTCTTCTTGAAATCACACAATTTCTTGGCCTCACCTACACTCTGTGGTCGTGAATTCCACACATTCACCACCCTCTGGGTGAAGAAATTTCTCTTCACCTCAGTTCTAAAAGGTTTACCCCTTATCCTCAAACTATGACGCGTAGTTCTGGACTCCCTCACTATTGGGAACATTCTTTCTGAATCTACCCTGACTAACCCTGGTAGAATTTTATAAGTTTCTATGAGATCCTCTCTCACTCTTCTAAACTCCAGTGAACATAATCCTAACTGACTTAGTCTCTCCTCATATGATAGACCTGCCATCCCAGGACCTGGACATTACCTTGAGGATTTTCTGTTGAACTTTTGTCCTGGGACTGAGATGATTAGCCTCCAACAACCACAACCATCTTCCTTTGTGCCAGGTATGACTCCAACCAGCGGAGATTTTTCCCCTGATTTCCACTGACTTCAGTTTTGCTAGGGCTCCTTACTGCCTCACTTGGTGAAATGCTGCCTTAATGTCAAGGGCAGTGACTCTCACCTCACCTCTGGAGTTCAGCTCTTTTGTCCATGTTTGAACCAACAATGTATGAGGTCAGGAGCTGAGTGGCTCTTGCAGAATCCAGGCTGAGCTTCAGTGAGCAGGTTATTGCTGAGTAAGTGCTGCTTGATAGCACTGTTGACACCATTCCATCATTTGGCTGATGATTAAGAGTTGACTGATGGGGCAGTAATTGGCTGTGTTGAATTTGCTCTGCTTTTTGTCTACAGGACATACCTGGGCAATTTCCCACATAGCCAGATAGATACTAGTGTTGTAGCTTAACTGGAATAACTTAGCTAAGGACTAAAATGTGATAATTACATCCTGTCGCATGAAAAATAATTAATGGATTATTTTTCAGCAACCGATTCAGAGTTTAGCTACTTGTGAATTCAAGCTGAAAATTAAAACTGAGGTTTAATTTTCATGAATGGATTTCAGCAACTTGCTCTTTAAAAATATATTCCATATCGAAGAACACCTTCAGTGGCAAACAGGCAGACTTGTTCATTCTTCTGGTGAGTTTGGTTTGACTATCAACATCAGGAAGAAAAATGTCACGATCCAGGATGTTTCCATTTCACCATCACTTTGACAATGTGACACTGGAGTGTTGTTTGCTTCACTCATCTGGGCTTTGCAATCAGCAGCAATCTGGCACTTGATGCTGAAATCAACACACACATTACAAAAGGTCCAAGCTGAGTAAGAGAGTGTGGACCAACAGTAACCTTACTGAGAACACCAAACTGTGAGCCTGCCAAAACTGCAACCTCAGCACACTCCACTATTGTAGTGAGACCTGGACAACAGATGTTGGGCAGGAGAAAAGGCTGAACAGTTTCCACCTTTGCTGTCTGTATGCTCAGTATCTCTTGGCAGGGCAAGGTTACCAACTCAGAGGATTTGGAGAATGCTATTTCCATCAGCATACATACAGCACAAAGCCAAGAATGTTTATGCTGCCTCAGCCATATTTATTGGAAGAATGATGCCCATGGATACCCAATGGTCATTTGTATGGTGAGCTAGGCACTGGTTCATGACCTCCTTGGTCTCCATACCTCCACTACAAGGACTCCTGCTAGCGAGATATGACAACTGAGACAGTCGCTAATGACCATGACATCTGGAGATTGATTGTTTGGAAGGGCATTGGAAGAGGGGGGCAGAAACAGAAAGTTCAGCTGGCTAAGAGGGTCCAGAGAAAACAGGCCAGCAAAACATGCAACTTCTCAGCCCACTATCTTCTGCAAATGTGGCAGAGACAAATGCCAGTGTGGGGCTCCTGTACCACACCAGACAATGCTTAACACAGAGTTGCCCATCACTGCAAGCCATCATCTCGTCGGACTGAAAGCTGCCAATGAACCAATTGCAAAACCAAACTGATTTTCTTTCCGAAGACTACTCAGTGTTCCATTCCATGACAAAGAGGCTTCTTCCAATGCTGCCTACCATTCTGACAAAAACTGTAATGTGCATTTAGTGCACATTAGAAGCACCTGACCTCAGGACAACACTTTTCCCTTTGAGCACAGCTAAGCAGATAGAAATCCCCCATCCTTGAGGAACAAAGCAGATGATGTGAATGGAGAATGTAGTCTTGAGTGAATGATTTTTGATCATTTCCAAAAACTAAGGTCATTCATTACTGTAAAAGTTAAATAAGCAACGAGTGTAATATATTTCCCTTTGCCATCATAATTCTTTCAGGATGCAAAACAATTGCACTGAAGACCATATTGCATATTATGCCAATAGCATTTTACCTTTGTTAACGCAGATCTTATTGAGTAAGCAGGAACTGCACGTGACTGGAACAAAGTAACTGGTATTTCCACAGTTGATTTAGAAACAATAATAAACATTGTGTCAGGGGTTTCTGTTGAAATACTGTACTGTTTATCATAGGCTGGTTGCAGCAGAGAAGGAGGCCGTTTAGCCCTTCAGCCCTCTTGTCCGTTGACTCTGTAAGAGCAAGCCTCAGCTACCTGCCCTTTCCCTGAAGGCCTGCAATTTCTTTCTCTGGTTGTTTAGCCAATTCCATTTTGTAAGTTACAATTGTATGTCCTTCCACCACACTCTCAGGCAGTACATTCCAGATCCTAACCAATTGCTGCAGTTTTAACTTGTATTGTCATTGTTTCTTTGGGCAAACGCCTTGAGTTGTGATCCTCTGGTTCTCAACTCTTTTGCTAAAGGTAACAGTTTCTATATATCTGTCTAGATCCCCTCACGATTTTTAACATCTCTATCAAATCTCCCTCTCAACCTTCTCTTTTCTAAGGAGAACAATCCGAGTTTCTCCAATCAATCAATATAACTGAAGTTTTTCCTACCTTGGATCATTCTCATAAATCTTTTCTGCACCCTCTCTAAAGCCTTCACATCCTCCTGAAAGTGCAGCTACCATTTATATCCTTCATCCTATTGAACAACAAGGTGTTGCACACCACATGAATGACTAAGATATTTGCTTCGTCAGTTTACCCCAGCCAACTTTTAGTTTTGTGCATTCATGTTCAACAAGGCAGTAAATAGATATATAAATAGTATGTTAATCACATTCTTTGCACTTATCAAAATTGCACAGAGTGTCTGATTAGACATCTTGCTGTTTGAAATATGGTCACATGTAAACCTGCAACTGTACCATGGTATGTTATAATGTACTCCAACTGTCCTACTTATCAGCATTCAGCTGACCTTATCAGCAGCCAACAGACCTTTTTATCAGCAGTGTTGGTTGCCCGACAATTGCCCCATTTAAGTAAAGTTTATTTATTAGTCACAAGTAAGGCTTACATTAATACAGCAATGAAGTTACTGTGAAATTCCCCCAGTCGCCACACTTCGGTGCCTGTTCGGGTCAATGCACCTAACCAGCACGTCTTTCAGACTGTGGAAGGAAACCGGAGCACCCGGAGGAAACCGGAGCAGACACGGGGAGAACGTGCAGATTCCGCACAAACAGTGACCCAAGCCAGGAATTGAACCCGGGTCTCTGGTATTGTGAGGCAGCAGTGCTAACTACTGTGCCACCGTGCCACCCCATTTTTACCACCGCTCATTAGTGGATTCCAATTCTGAACAGGCGGGCAACAGACCACAGCGGCAATCTTCCAAGCCATGGCCTCTTTTTTTGCCACAGCAGGCATATATTTCACATACTTCTGGTCCAGCTAGCGGCTTTGCAGCTTTTGGCAGCAGTTGCAGGTGGGCTCTTGTCTCTTTAAAGGGACAGGAGACCTTATGGCAGCTAATTAGTTGCTAGAAGTGTTCAAAATATGGCTCGGGAAGATCCCTAAGCACTTGTTGTAACCCCACTGTTCAAGAAGGGAACAAGAAAAAAGATGGAAAATTATAGGCCAATTAGCCTAACCTCAGTTGTTGGCAAAATTCTAGAATCCATCGTTAAGGATGAGATTTCTAAATTCTTGGAAGTGCAGGGTCGGATTAAGACAAGTCAGCATGGATTTAGTAAGGGGAGGTCGTGCCTGACAAACCTGTTAGAGTTCTTTGAAGAGATAACAAATAGGTTAGACCAAGGAGAGCCAATGGATGTTATCTATCTTGACTTCCAAAAGGCCTTTGACAAGGTGCCTCACGGGAGACTGCTGAGTAAAATAAGGGCCCATGGTATTCGAGGCAAGGTACTAACATGGATTGACGATTGGCTGTCAGACAGAAGGCAGAGAGTTGGGATAAAAGGTTCTTTCTCAGAATGGCAACCGGTGACAAGTGGTGTCCCGCAGGGTTCAGTGTTGGGGCCACAGCTGTTCTCTTTATATATTAACGATCTAGATGACGGGACTGGGAGCATTCTGGCCAAGTTTGCCGATGATACAAAGATAGGTGGAGGGGCAGGTAGTATTGAGGAGGTGGGGAGGCTGCAGAAAGATTTAGACAGTTTAGGAGAGTGGTCCAAGAAGTGGCTGATGAAATTCAACGTGGGCAAGTGCGAGGTCGTACACTTTGGAAAAAAGAATAGAGGCATGGACTATTTTCTAAACGGTGACAAAATTCATAATGCTAAAGTGCAAAGGGACTTGGGAGTCCTAGTCCAGCATTCTCTAAAGGTAAACTTGCAGGTTGAGTCCGTAATTAAGAAAGCAAATGTAATGTTGTCATTTATCTCAAGAGGCTTGGAATACAAAAGCAGGGATGTACTTCTGAGGCTTTATAAAGCACTGGTTAGGCCCCATTTGGAGTACTGTGAGCAATTTTGGGCCCCACACCTCAGGAAGGACATACTGGCACTGGAGCGGGTCCAGCGGAGATTCACACGGATGATCCCAGGAATGGTAGGCCTGACATACGATGAACGTCTGAGGATCGTGGGATTATATTCATTGGAGTTTAGGAGGTTGAGGGGAGATCTGATAGAAACTTACAAGATAATGAACGGCTTAGATAGGATGGACGTAGGGAAGTTGTTTCCATTAACAGGGGAGACTAGGACGCGGGGGCACAGCCTTAGAATAAAAGGGAGTCACTTTAGAACAGAGATGAGGAGAAATTTCTTCAGCCAGAGAGTGGTGGGTCTGTGGAATTCATTGCCACAGAGGGCTGTGGAGGCCGAGACGTTGAGCGTCTTCAAGACAGAAATTGATAAATTCTTGATTTCTCGAGGAATTAAGGGCTATGGGGAGAGAGCGGGTAAATGGAGTTGAAATCAACCATGATTGAATGGTGGAGTGGACTCGATGGGCCGAATGGCCTTACTTCCGCTCCTATGTCTTATGGTCTTATGGTCTTACCGAGAAAGGTAGTTGCTCCTGAGACTGCAAGGAGAAGATATTACCTCTATTTTAGTTGCCCATGCAGGGTGGCAGGAAGTCACTTTTCCAAAGGGCCTGCCAGACAGACCCTATTGAGCAGGAGGGACTCTGTGGGTGACCACTTTACACCATGGAGCATCCGGTTCCAATGGTTCTGCCTTGAAAAGTCGCAGGGAGATCACCTCTTGTAGATGGCAGTTTCACTATGCAGAAATGGGCCACTCTGCCGATGCCCTGGACAGATGGCCTTCAATTGCACATTTAATTAGTTAAAATGACTTAGCTGCTGTCGTTCCGACCACTGTTAAATGACTGCAATGGCACCAACTCCAGGCACCACCCCCAGCCTCCTAGCAGGCCACTCGGGAGCCAGTAAAATTTTGCCTCCATGTACAATGGTGCCACACTACAAATAATTAAAGCTTAAGCAACATGTGGGCACTGGGAACAGAAAATACAGCAAATACTCAGCAGGTCAGGCAGTTTCTGTGGAGAGAGAAACAGTTAACATTTCAGTCTAATGGCCTGAATAACAGCTTGCCAGGTAGCAATATTGACAAAAGATTTATGCTGCATGGACAGTTCCAAAGGAGAAATTCAAAGATAGCATTAATGGTAGGGAAGATTCAATAACCTGCTTGTACTGAGTAGTTTTGCAGTTTGCCAAGGTTACCGTTGTTCTAGAATCTACACAATTAATATTACAATATTGATTTAAACCCAGAGAAAAGCAGAACGGTGAAGACAGTTGATAGTATTTCAGGAAGTCATTTAATACTTTTCAACCTAGCATACTGATTGTCAAGGTGTGTACCCACAGTAAAGAAGTCAGAGAATCAGGCTGGTTTGATGCTTAGCTAGAAACTAGACACTAAAGGATGCTGGTAAGTTGGAGGCATTGAACTGAAAACCGCTTGCCAATGGAGTCACATAGAGTTCATTGTTTATATTTTAATCAATGATTTATAGGATAGAATATTTAAATATGATAATTTAGCTTTGCAAATTTCACAAAATTAGTTCAAAAGCCAATGATGCTAGTCAATGTATGATATTCTGAAGTAAGTTGCAACACAGTGGCACAGTGGTTAGCACTGCTGCCTCACAGCCCCAGGGACCCGGGTTCCATTCCAGCTTTGGGTCACTGTCTTTGTGGCATTTGTACATTCTCCCCATGTCTGCGTGGGTTTCCTCCTGATGCTCCGGTTTCCCCCCACAGTCCAAAGATGTGCGGGTCAGGTTGATTATCCATAAATTGTCCCTTAGTGTTAGGGGGATTAGCAGGGTAATATGTGGAGTAGAGGAGATAAGGCCTGGGTGGGAATTGTTGTCGGTGCAGACTCGATGGGCTGAATGGCCTTCTTCTGCACTGTAGGGATTCTATGATTCTAAGTTGAAGTGGAATTAACTGTGGGAACATTATTGCGAAGTTTAAAGCTAAGTGCCCATTTTGCTGATGTCCATATACACCCAAAGTTTCTGCCAATTTTACTAACATCACCTGTAAATAAAGAGTTGAAACAGGCAGAAATCAGCATAAGCATTCGGACCCAAGGAAAGTGTCAAACTCATTATCATATATTTATTTTTAAAGCCATCTATCATTTGTGCATATAATCATGAAATCTTTTCAATTTTTAATGTGACTCACATTGATTCCCTAAAAATGAATTTAAAGAGCTTAAAAAATTTTGCTAGGATAATGCACAATTAATGGGAGAATACTGAGAGATGTAGAGAAAGTGAGGGACCTTGGGAGTGAATGTTTGCAAATCTCTGACGTAGCTGGACAGGTCAATAAGGTGGTTAAGAAGGCTTTTGGAATCTTTTCCTTTATTAGCGGAAGTATAAAATATAAGAGCAGGGAGATTATGCTCGAACTGTATAAATCATTAGTTAGGCCACGACTTAAGTACCGTGCACGGTTCTGATCACCTCATTACAGAAAAGATGTAATTGCATTAGATAGGATACAGTAGAGATTTATGAGGATATGGCCAGGACTGGAAAAGTGCAGATATGAGGAAAGATTGGATAGGCCTTGGACCTGGAAAAAATTATTAATTTTGCTTCCAATTTCCACCCCTCTATCACTTTCATGGACACTTCTCCTCCCTTCCTTGACCTCTCTGTCTCCATTTCTGGTGATAGACTGTCCACCAGTACCCGTTGCAAGCCCACTGACTCCCACAGCAGTCTTGACCACAGCTCTTTACATCCCACATCCTGCATCAGTTCCCTCGCCTCCATTGCATCTGTTCCGATGATACCACTTTACAAAATGACGCTGCTGATATGCCTTCCTTCTTCCTTAATTGTGGTTTTTCAGCCATTGTGGTTGACAGGTCCTCACTTTTCACTTCACCAGCATCCACATTCAAAGGATCATTCTCCGCCTTTTCCACCAACTCCAGCATGATGCTATTACTAAATACATCTTCCCCTCACTCCCCTGTCAGTATTCCACAGGGACCGTTCCCTCCAGGACACCCTGGTTCACATCCAACATCTCACCCCCTACCCACGGCAACTTAGCATGCAATCGTCTTAAGGTGCAACACCTGCCCTTTTCCTTCCTCCCTGCTCACCATCCCAGGTCCCAGACAATCCTTTTTCAGGTGAAGCAGTGCTTCATATACCCCTCCTTTAATCTGGTCTATTGCATCCATTGCTCCCAGCGTGGTCTACTCTACATCGGAGAGACCAACCACAGACTGGATGATCATTTTGCAGAACATGTTTGGTCCGTCTGCAAGCAGGACCCAGACCTTCCTGTCACTTGGCATTTCAACACACCATCCTGCTCTCGTGTTCACACGTCCGACCTTGGCCTATTGCAATGTTCCAGTGAAGCCCAATGCAAACTGGAGAAACAGCACCTCATCTTCCAATTAGGCATTTTACAACTTTCCGATTTAACATTGAGTTCAACATATTCAGACCATGAACTCTCCTCCA
The DNA here is from genome assembly GCF_964213995.1 of Mustelus asterias. NCBI lineage: Eukaryota > Metazoa > Chordata > Chondrichthyes > Carcharhiniformes > Triakidae > Mustelus > Mustelus asterias. Next base: position 29,761,438 of record NC_135805.1, read on the forward strand.
CATTCAGCCCATTTCCATTTATTATATTTTATTTAATTTCTTTTTATCTTATTAATCCATTTTTATTACTTTATATTCTTCTTCTTATTTTTAATTTTCATTTCTTCCATCATTTCATTTGTCCACTTCTTTAAAATCTCACTTTCCATCTCGTTTTCACCCCCCACTCCCCCCAATCCACTAGGGCTGAACTAACCATCTGCCACATGCCTCAGATTGTCCTTTGACGCTCTGCAACTTTGTTCTGCAACTTACACATTCTGATCTCTTAATGGGCTGCTATTAGTACCATTCTCAGCCTTTACTACAACCATTTGCATTCCCTCTGTCTTTTTGTCCATAACATCTTTGTCAATTACAACCCCCCCGCCCCTTACATTACAAAACTGGTCCTATTTTCTTTGTCTTCAGCTCCGACGAATGGTCGAGAATGAAAACATTAGCTCTATTCTCTCTCCACAGCTGCTGTCTGACCTGATGTGTTTTTCCAGCATTTTCTATTTTTGTTTAGGATAGGTGAGGGTTGCTCTCCTTGGAATAGAGGAAGCTGAGAGGAGATTTGATTGTGGTGTACAAAATTGTGAAGGACCTAGGAAGAGAGGGTGGGAAGGGCTTAGTTATCTTAACATAGAGGTCAGTGACTAGGGGCCATAGATTCAAAGTGATTAGGGGGAGATGAGCAAAGGTTTTTCCATCCGGAAGCAGAAGGAGCAGGGGTGTGGAACTCACTGCCTGAGGGGTGGTAGAGGCAGTAACCCTCAACTTATTTAAAATGTGTCTCGATATGCACCTCAAGTGCCATAACAAGGAAGTCTATGGATCAAATGCTGGGAAGTGGGATTAGTCTCCATTTTTGGAGACCAGTAGTGATTCTCGCCAGGTTCCCGTTGCACCCAAGAGTTGGAGAATCCCAACAGGAACCAAATTATGTCCGGACATGGTTGCTGGGAGAATCCCAATGGAGGTTTGTACTGGCACTAAACAAGCTAGGCCCCCTCACCAGTGTTTCTCCAACCCTGTGTCGCCCCAACGCAATCTGCACAGGGCGCAATGCGGCCAGAAAATCATGGCTATTAAGTTTAAATGGATACACTATATTGACCAGTCGTCATCTGCCAAAACATGGTTGCATTGTTCTTACAGTATGTGGAAAACTTGCACATAGTTAGTTGTTAGCAAGCACTATTTGCAACTTTAAATTTTTAGCTCTCAGTCAGGCCTCTGAACTTCAAATCCCTTATATTGATGATTACAGTCAATGATGAAATTACTGTTATCTGTTATTACTTATGTTTCTTCAATGCAAACCTAAGGTCATTTGTATAAATTATCAGGACTATGAAGCTGTTGGGGTTGTGGATAGATTAATTACTCTGCACCTTATCTTGGATAACAGAATCAGCAGCAAACCCAGCAACACCAGCAGCAGACAACACAACAGAATCAACAGCAACAGCAAGCACCCCAACAACAAAACAGCACACAGACAAACGGAACAGCTACTGGAGGAGGAGGTGGTGGAGGGGCTGGAGGAGGCCTACAGCATAACCAGGACAGTGCTCTCAATCAGGGACCGCCAAACAAGAAACCTCGACTAGGTACATCAGCTACAACCTCTGGTGGCTCGACCGTGCCAACTGATTACCAGGTAATTGCGGTTTTGACAATTCTTGCTTTTCATAATTTCAATAAGAGTCCCTCTCATGCTATCCAAGCATTTAATTTTTAAAAAAATCTATGTTATGGTCATTACTTGTAAACAGGAAAGTGTTCAGCAGTAAACATAGCAATGCATTGTAAGTGCACCAGGAGCAATATCTTGAAAAGAATATTCATCAAAGACACCGAACAAATCTTGAACCCTTTCATCCTAACTCCTTGTCAAGGAACATAAGAACAAAAGAAATGGGAGCAGGAGTAGGCCATTTGGCTGTTTGAACCTGCTCTGCTATTCAAACAAGGTAATGGCTGATCTTCTACCTCAACTCCACCTTCCTGCACTAACCCCATTACCCTGAATTCCCTTAGTACCACAAATTCTATTATCTCTGTCTTAGATATACTCAAAGACAGAGTATCCACTGATGTCTAGCGTAGAGAATTCCAAAGATTCACAATCCTTTCATTGAAGAAATTACTCCTCATCTCATTTCTAAATGGCCAATCCCTTATTCTAAGGTTGTGATGCTGTGTTCTAAATTTCCCAGCAGAGGAAACAAGTATTATATCAAGCCCCTTAAGAGTTTATACTTTTCAATTAGACCAGCTCTCATTCTTCTGAACACCAAATAATAAAGAACATTGGCCGGTCGACTACTGGCCTTGATGTCAAGGCAGCATTTGATCAATTGTGGCATCAAGAAGCCCAAGCAAAATTGAAGTCAATGGGAATCTCTCCTTTAGTTGGAGTCATACCAAGCACAAAGGTAGATGGTTGTGGTTGTTGGAGGTCAGTCATCTCAGTTGCGGGACATTGGTTCAGGAGTTCCACCCAACCCTCTTCAGCTGCTTCACCAATGACCTTCTTCCATCATAAGATCAGAAATGGGAATGTTCACGGATGATTACATAATGTTTAGAACCATTCACAATGTTGATATGCAGCAAGATCTAGACAATATTTGTGGTACGTTGGTGGGAATGGGCTGGAGATGGGTCTGCTACATAAATAATACAGGAGAGCAACTATATCCATGGATAATATACTCTAATGCATTTGAAGACTTTTCCACTTTCACAATGCTGGGTCACTTATCTTTTAAGAACGAAGCCCTATTATCAATCACTGCATTTTAAAAATGTGACTCAGCATAGAGTATTTCAACATGAGGTATAATGTTGGCAACATCTTTTGAACTTACCTTTCAACAGTTTCCACTCTGGACTAGGGTTCCCAATTGTTCACACTGAGCTGCTGTGAACCGTGTTGCCTTCAGAAGCCAGTCGAACTCTGTAAAAATTGCATCGGATCCCCTGCAGTGGAGCCAGCAAGATTGGGACTGCTATATGCTGGTTTACTTCCTATGCTGCTAAAAATTGCCAACAAAGATAATGGGATGGAAATCTTGGATTTGGATCCTGTTCCCTCATGTATTTTGCTGGCCACCTTCGTTCTGACATGGAAGAAGGCATGAAAATTCAGGCTAGAGTATTTATTTTATGTGCCTAATTTCTGAGCTTTAGGGTATCATATTGGGGCTGGGAGTACCCTAAAGATGTGGGGGAGAACCCCCATCCCCTTTCCTGGTATTGGCCAGAAGTGCAATTACCCTGCACTAGGATCCATCCAAAAAGATTTAGATTGCAATCTTTGGATGGTGCTGCCTCTGTTGCATCACTAATTACCCAGAAAAAGTTAGAAAAATTATCATAGAATCACGACAATGCAGAAGGAGCCATTCAGGATATTGAGTCTGCACCAACCTCAATCCCACCCAGGCCCTAGCCCCATAACCCCACATATTTACCCTGTCAATCCCTCTGATACTAAGGGGCAATTTAGCATGGTCAATCCACCTGACACCAAGGGGCAATTTAGCATGGCCAATCCACCTAACCTGCACATCTTTGGAATGTGGGAGGAAACCGGAGCACCCAGTTAACCCATGCAGACACTGGGAGAACAAGGAAACTCCACACAGACTGTCACCCAATGCCAGAATTGAACCCAGCAGTGCTAACCACTATGTCACCGTGCTACCCATTAAAACCTCTTCTCGTAACTAAGTACTTAGTAACTACTGTACAGACCCACACTGAATTCCCCAGGGATTCTGCACAATACCCACAGGGACTGCCCCCCACCTCCTCTGAATACCTCCGTCAAGGGACTACAACTTCTGACAAGATCTCCCCAACCTGAGATTTTCTTCACTCCACAGGGACTGTTTCCTTACCCCACTCGCCAGGTCCAACTCTCACTCCCACCCCTCGCACACGGCCCAACCCAACCCCACCCGAGGTCCAAGTCCACTTCCATCATCCTAGACCTGGCCTTCACCAACCACACTCCCTGACATCTCCTCTCCCCCCCCCCCCCACACCAGATTTCAACCCGCTAATCCAACATCCACCCCCAATCCTACCCAATTACCTTACACATTTATCTTGTCAAGGACCTTTAAACCTGGCTGGACCTTTAAATCTACTTGGTCTATGACAGCTAGTGCTGTTAAAATGTGGACATGTCTTCCCTCCCTTCGACTGTACAGCCCTTTGACGCTAGGCCCCAGGGACATGCTGCACTATCCAGATCATGTCCGTTCTGAGTTTGAAGGTTGGGTGAAATAGGATCACTTGTGTTTTAAGATAAAACATTTCAAGAGGAGTGACAACTTGACTCAATTGCCACTCTATTGGGAGTTACAGTCCATGTCTCTGCCATTTCCTTATTCCCCATTATAATATCACCGTATTCTGCCTCTAATGAATGTCTCTTTCATTAATTTATTTCTGTCTACAAACTTATAGAAATAGTTATGATTTGTTTTTATGTCTTGCTAGTCTACTGTCACATTTTCATTTTTCTTTCCTTTTCAATATCTTGGTTCCTTCTTGCCTGAATTGTAAGATCCTCCCAGTTTTCCGGATTACTACCCTTTTTGGAAAATTATAAGCTTTACTACTCATTTTTGGAAAATTATAAGCTTCAACATTTGATTTAATATTATCTCTTCTTGTTAACAAGTATTGGACCACTTTTTCCATGAGATTTTATGCCTTAAAGGAATGTATATTTGTTAGAAATTATGTATTAATTCAATAAATGATAGACATTGCTTGTCCACCATATAATTTAATGTAGTTTTCCAATCTATATTAGTCAATTTTCCCTTCATTTCTATGTAGCTTGCTTTGTTTAAATTTCTGATTCTATTTTCAGACTGAACTAAATCACTTTTGAACTCATTATTAAATTCTATCCTATATGGTCACTGTTCCCTCGAGGTTTCTTTACTACAGGTTATTAATTAACTCTTTCTGATGGCACAAAATTAGATCCAAAAATAGCTTCTTCCCCTAATTGATGCTTCAACACCGTGTTCTATAAAACTTTCTTGTACATATTCCATGAACTTGTCCTCCACAGTATTACCTCAAATTTAATTTGTCCCAGTCAATAAGAAAAATCCCCCAAAATTACTCTTTTACCCTTATAACTTGCACCTCTATCTTTTTTTTGCAGAGGCCAAGGTGACTGAGTGAGAGAAGGAGTTGAGGGTGTGCGGGGGGGGGTCCAGTGGGAGACTGGTTCACTTACCCTGGCTGAGCGAAGAAGATCATTCATCTTCTTCTGGCACTGCTGCCCAGTCCTCTTCTGCAGTGCACTCGCACTCACCAGAGCTGCCACTGCATCCCAGACGGGGGGGTGGTCACCCTGCTAGATGGCTGTCTCTTGCTGTGAGGGTACAGGGTTTCCCACCTCTGCATCACTCCGTCGAACAGTCTGGTCAGTGCCCCTCCATGAAGGGCGGTGCTGGCTTCTTGGTTGCCATCCCCTGCAGTCACTGTGGAATGGGTGCTGGGGACTGCTGGGATGCCGTTTATATGGAGGTCCCCAGTGCCTGCAGCAGTTAAGTTGTTATGCTGCCCTGCCATGTTTACCTAAGCTTAATCTAATTTTATTTATTTGGCTAATGTTTAATTAATTTCTTAATTTTAATTGGTTTTAATTTAATTACTTAATTGGTTCATTAAAATTATTAATTAATTTAATACAGCAAAGTAATGGCAAGTTCCAGCTTCCTGGCTTGGAGACAAAGAAAAACACTAACTAATGGAGGTAAAAACAACATAACAAACAGCATCCAGCCTCCCCCAAACACTGAGTTCCTACTTGCACTGAATTCCCAACTTTAGCACTCTGTTAACGGAGCAGTCACAACCACTTTGTGCTCTATCATCTGAGGTTTATGCCTATGGGTCAGTGATGTCTAGCTTTGGCTTATTGAACTGTCTTACATCAAATGGCTTGGTTATAAACAGTCAGTTGGTAGGTTAGAATTTGAATATTGCTGAGAAGATAGACATGTTGCTGAAACATAGAAACGAGAAGCAGGAGTGGGTCATTTGGTCCTTCGAGCCTGCTCCGCCATTCATTTTGATCATGGTTTATCATCAAATTCAAATACCCTGATCCCCCATATCCCTTGATCCCTTTAGCCCCAAGAGCTATATCTAATTTCTTCTTGAAATCACACAACATTTTGGCCTCAACTACTTTCTGTGGTGGTGAATTCCACACATTCACCACCCTCTGGGTGAAGAGATTTCTCCTCACCTCAGTCATAAAAGGTTTACCCCTTATCCTCAAACTTTGACCCCTAGTTCTGGACTCCCCCACCATTGGGAACATTCTTTCTGAATCTATTCTGTCTAACCCTGTCAGAATTTTATAAGTTTCTATGAGATCCCCTCTCACTCTTCTAAACTCCAGTGAATATAAGACTAACCGATTTAGTCTCTCCTCACATGACAGACAAAGCTTTTCATTTTGCACTCATCGAGACAAAAGTAGAATGCCAAATTTTAAACAGTCACAACAGTTTATACTACAGGAGAAAAGGGGTGCTGATTGGTTGACAAGTCAACTCTTATTGGAAGAGGCATTGTCATGGAGAAAGTCACAAGGAACCACAGGCTTTGCAAACTTCTGGGGAATTCAAACAAGGCATAAGGCTTGAGCATTTTCCTTCTGTTTAGAGGGAATGGGTCCTTGCATATGAATGTATGTCGCTTCAATCTGCCATTCAGCAACTTCAGATTGTGACCTTTCTCCTCCATCTTATACCCTTATTTTCAAATATCCCACACGCATTACCTCAATGCGACGTCCCCCCACCACCAACCAGTCCATCTGTCTTTTGTTCTTAAAGTTGTTACATTTGTTGCAATCTCTCACGGCTACACTTTAATATCTAACACATTTTCTCTCCCTTCAGTTCTAATGAAGAGCCAAAAGGATCCGAAATGTTAACTCTACTTTCTCTCCTTACAGATGTTACCAGACCTGCTGAGTTTTATCAGCATGCTCTGATCTTGTTTCACACTATGAGCTTGACTTATTATCTTAAATTGATTTTAATGCGACTACTAGCACACTCAAGATTGTTTAGCAAATGTTGTCCAGTTGCGGAATCACGTCTAACAGTAGGTATTTTGTTTTGGGTTTTATAAGCATGAACTCATTGAGTACGGTCTGTACTTTGTCCATTGCATACAGCTGAGGGAACATATTGTTTGACTCAAACAGCCAATCATTGGGATGTATGGCTCACGTACCTGGCAAAGCACCAGCACTGAAATTCATTCATGACATTCCTCAATTGTATTGTTAGGCAGAACGTCTTTTTGGGCTGACAGCACCATCCTGTTAATGAAAATTAAATTGGGAAACTCTTCTGCATAGAAAAGGTGGCAGGAGTTTATAACTCTTTTCTGCATGTCAATTTATGTGAGATCAATTGTTAATTTTAAATCTGAGATTAATAGATTGGTGATTACCAAAGATAGTCAGGGATATAGGGCAAAGTTAGATGCTTGGAGTTAGCCTTGCTGTCATTGAGTGATGGAATAGCTCTGAGAGTCTAAGTGGACTATTCCAATGTTCCGGTATAAAGAACAAAGAAAATTACAGCCCAGGAACAGGCCCTTCGGCCCTCCAAGCCTGCACCGACCATGCTGCCCGACTTAACTAAAAACCCCTACCCTTCTGGGGACCATATCCCCCTATTCTCATCCTATTCATGTATTTGTCAAGACGCCCCTTACAAGGTTCCAGGCACCCACCACCCTCTGTGTAAACAAACTTGTCTTGTACATCTCCTTTAAACCTTGCCCCTCGCACCTTAAGCCTATGCCCCCTGGTAATTTACTCTTCCACCCTAGGAAAAAGCTCTCTATCCACTCTGTCCATGCCCCTCATAATCTTGTAGACTTCTATCTGGTCGCCCCTCAACCTCCGTCGCTCCAGTGAGAACAAACCAAGTTTCTCCAACCTCTCCTCATAGCTAATGCCCTCCATACCAGGCAACATCCTGGTAAATCTTTTCTGTACCCTCTCCAAAACCTCCACATCCTTCTGTTAATGTGGCGACCAGAATTGAACACTATATTCCAAGTGCGGCCTAACTAAGGTTCTATAAAGCTGCAACATGACTTGCCAATCTTTAAACTCAATGCCACGGCCGATGAAGGCATGCATACCGTATGCCTTCTTGACTACTTTCTCCACCTGTGTTGCCACTTTCAGTGACCTGTGTACCTGTACACCCAGATCCCTCTGTCTATCAATACTCTTAAGGCCTCTGCCCTTTACTGTATATTTCCCATCTGTATTAGAACTTCCAGAATGCATTACCTTATATTTGTCTGGATTAAACTCCAACTGCCATCTCTCCACCCAAGTCTCCAACTGATCTATATCCTGCTGTATCCTCTGATGGCCCTCATCGCTATCTGCAATTCCACCAACCTTTGTGTCATCCGCAAGCTTACTAATCAAACCAGTTACAATTTCCTCCAAATTATTTATATATATTACAAACAGCAAAGGTCTCAGCGCTGATCCCTGAGGACCGCGACTAGTCACAGCTCTCTATTCAGAAACGCACCCTTCCAATGCTACCCTCTGTCTTCTATGACCGAACCAGTTCTGTATCTATCTTGCCAGCTCACCTTTGATCCCGTGCGACTTCACCTTGTGTACCAGTCTGCCATGAGGGACTTTGTCAAAGGCCTTACTGAAGTCCATGTGGACAACATCCACTACCCTACCCTCATCAATCATCTTTGTCACTTGCTCGAAAAACTTGATCAAGTTAGTGAGACATGACCTCCCCTTCACAAAACCATGTTGTCTCTTGCTCATACGTCCACTTATTTTGTAAATCCTGTCTTGAAGAATCTTCTCCAATAATATCTCTACCACTGACGTAAGACCTGTAATTACCTGGATTATCCTTGCTACCCTTCTTAAGCAAAGGAACAGCATTGGCTATTCTCCAATCCTCTGGGACCTCCCCTGCAGCCAGTGAGGATACAAAGATTTCTCGCAAGGCCCCAGCAATTTCCTCCCTTGCCTCTCTCAGTATTCTGGGGTATATCCCATCAGGCCCTGGGGATTTGTCTACCTTAATGTTGCTCAAGACCCCCAGTACCTCCTCCTTTTTGATCTTAACATGACCTAAACTATCTACACACCCTTCTCCAGATTCATCAGCCTCCAAGTTTTTCTCTTTGGTGAATACTGACGCAAAGTACTCATTTAATGCCTCGCCCATTTCCTCTGGCTCCACGCCTAGATTCCCTACCCTGTCCTTGAGTGGGTCAAACTTCTCCCTGGCTCCCCTTGCTCTTTATATATGTATAAAAAGCCGTGGCATTTTCCTTAATCCTGCTGGCCAATGACTTTTCGTGACCTCTTTTAGCCCTCCTGACTCCCTGCTTAAGTTTCTTTCTATTTTCCTTGTATTCCACACTTGCTTCATCTGTTCCCAGCCTCCCAGCCTTGACAAATGCTTCCTTTTTCTTTTTGACTAGGCTCACAATATCTCTCATTATCCAAGGTTCCTGAAACTTGCCATATATATCCGTCAGCCTTACAGGAACGTGCTAGTTCTGAATTCCTATCAACTTACACTTTGAAAGCCTCCCACATGCCAGATGTTGATTTGCCCTCAAACATCTGTCCCCAACCTACATTCTTTAGTTCCTGCCTGATAATGTTGTAATTAGTCTTCACCCAATTTAGCACCTTCACTTGAGGACTACACTTATCTTTATCCCTCAGTACCTTAAGTGAATTCCTATGAATTAGGGAAGGATGTTGAAATCCATGCTAATCCCCCTGACACTAAGGGACAATTTAGCATGGCCAATCAACCTAACCCACACATCTTTAGAGTGTGGGAGGAAACTGGAGCACCTGGAGGAAACCCACGCAGACACAGGGAGAACGTGCAAACTCCACACAGACAGTGACCCAAGCAATTGAACCCGGGTCCCTGGCGCTGTGAGGCAGCAGTGCTAATAACCACTGTGCCACCATGTAGCCCAAGTTACTCTCATGATCAAGCAGCAAGGCATTCATTTACACTGCAGCACCCTGGAAGCCCCCTATATGCTATATAGTGTAGTATTCAGTGAGTGTCCTAAAAGAGAGGTAAAGGAAACAATGGACTTGTAAAGTCCACAGAACAGATCCATGGCATAAAATTCAGATCAGTGGCACTCATTGTTGGATTCTACGGCTGCCATTTGGTGATCAAAATGGTGTCATGTATGCACACTTTTGGGGTGAGTCATGCTGGAAACCATGTTGATGAGGGCGACAGTGGACAACTGTTGGAAGTATGCAGAGTAAATAGATCACAGAATCACAATATTGGTGCAGCATTATAGGAGGCCATTCAGCCTGTCATATCTAAGCCAGTTCTCTGAGCAATTCATCTAGTGTCACTCCCCAACCTTCTGCACATTCTTCTTTTTCAGATTCATGTGCCTTTGTTTTACATGCATATCATTTCAGTGATACTGGTAGGGAAAAAGCTACATGGATGGAAATCAGCGGAATGTGGCAACTCTGCGCGTGGGCAACAGTCAACAAAATGTTGACTGAAAGGCTGGCTATACTCAGAGTGGATAAGTCACTTGGTCCAGATGGCTTGTACCTCAGTTGCTAAGGGAAGTGGGAATGAAGAAGGACTTGCCAAATCTTCCAATCTTTCCTAGATACAGGGCAGGTGCCAGAGGATTGGGGAGTGTCAAATGTGACACTCTTATTCAAGAAAGAGGTTAAAGACTACAGGATTTAACATCAGTTGTGGGTAAGCTTTTAAAAACAATAATCATGGGGGAAAATGAACATATATGTGGGGAGGTTTGAGTTAATTGAGGAGAATCAGCACAGATTTATTAAAGGTTAGCTCTTTTTACCCAGTTCAGTCCGCATTATTTCCCACTGCTCACCAAGTGAAATCTCGCTCTCTGATTCCTGATCATTTTCCCTCACCCTAACCCTAACCCTAACCTAACCTTCCAGAAAGAAAATTGGCAGGGCATGAAGAAAAGTCCTCTCTGTCCAACCCCAAAAACCTAACCTTCCAGAAAGCATTCCTGTGTCAGAATTGGATGAGGGCAGGATTGGCCATTCCTTCCTCCGCACACTCACCATCCATACTTTCAAATGGAAACTGACCTGTGGAATTGTGCCCCAACTTAACCTGCTGGTTTAAGGAAAGGTGAGATAATTTTGACAGTAAAAAAGAATATCCCAGTTACATTTGAAACCTCATTTAAACCGAGTTTTCACTCAAGGACATTGAACAAATACAAGGGAGTACAGAAGATAAAACAGATTGTTTTATATTGATTTGCATTCAAACTTGGGCATTTTTAGTTACTTAATTCAGAATTATTTCAAAATATTATCTAATCTTTCGTTTAAAGTATTTCTGGTTCAGTACTAAATGCATATCAGCACAGAGCACATAATGTAATCTTGACCTCCTGTACATGAAAGAAGCTTTGCTGTTGTATGTTTGCACTTCAGGGACAGATAGTTTATTTCTACTACTACCTTTTAGACAGACTAATTTTTTATGACTTAAAAGTTTCTCTTAAGCGAGTAAGGAGATATATTCATAAGTTATAACAATGATATACAAACCATCTCTAATGGACAAAAAGTACACAAGTCTATCAAAGATTAATTCCTTTGAGTTCTAAGATGTAACTTTCGCGGAGCCTAAATGATTTAATTTATATGTTTTAAATTTTTACTGTAACTGACTATTTGATGATTGTCTCCAGATTACCATTGTCCTAATGGTCAGTATTTTGTCAGGCCAATGAGGCTCTCACCTACTGGCTTGGCCAGGAACCCCTGTCATTTACACGGACAGAGCATGTGCAACCATGAGACAAATGTGACACTGGGCGAGGGTGGCAAAATTTGGGGACAGCAAAAACTGCCAGTTTTTTAAAAACAGAACAGACTGTTGCGATTTTTTATTTAAAGCTGGCCAATGAACCATGAAACTGCGCGAAGATCTATCAGTTTTTGTTTTACAAATAGCATTAACTGTCAGTTAAATTGATAGATGCTGAGAGCCAGAACTGACTGCAGGATTGTTGTGGAGGAGCAGCTGCTGCTTCTCTAATCAAAGCATCTGTATCTGGGGCAGCAGAAAGGGAATCCATGGTGAAGGAACTGAACAGCGAGCGCGATAGAGACAGAATCTGTGACTGGAAGAGTAGCTCCCTTTCTCTCAGGCTCACTGCTCCTCTAGTCACAATTCTGGCCGGTCCCACAAGAATTTCAGCTTGTCCTGTCCCGCTGCCAGTGGCAGTGGTTGAAGTGAGGACTTTGCCACCCCTCACTTGGTCCCCCCACTCCTGGAGAACCTTATCCTATTGTGCAGCAGTCAGCGGCTACAACAAAGTACTTGTCTGGTGTAGAGGTACTTGTTCTTGGAGTGGGCCCTCTTGTTATCACAGAATCACAGAATTGTTATGGTGCAGAAGGAGGCCATTTGGCCCATTGTGTCTGCACCAGCTTTCCAAAAGAGCATCATGGCTTAGTGACATTCTCCTGCCTTTTCCCCATGCCCCTCCACATTATTGCTATTCAAGTAATCATCTGATGTCCTCTTCAATGTCTCGATTAAACCTGCCTTCGCCATACTTCCAGGCAATGCATTCCAGACCCAAAACATTCGCTATGTGAAAAAGTTTATTTTCAGATCACTTTTGCTTCCTTTGCAAATCACTTTAAATCTGTGCCCTTTCATTCACACTTTTAGGAGGGGAGCAGTTTCTCCCTATCTTCTCTGTCCAGTCCACTCATGATTTTGAACATCACTTTTAATTTCCTCTTAGCCTTCTTCTCTCCAAGGAGAAGAGGAGTCCCAACCTCTCCAATCTATCCTCATAACTGAAGTTTTACATCAGTTCGATTCCTGTCTTGGGTCACTGTCTGTGTGGAGTTTGCACATTCTCCTCGTGTCTGCGTGGGTTTCCTCCGGATGCTCCGGTTTCCTCCCACAGTCCAAAGATGTGCAGGTTAGGTTGCTTGGCCATGCTAAAATGTGTAGGTTGTGTAAGATGTGTAGGTTAGAGGGATTAGTGGGTAAATATGTAGAGATATGGGGATAGGGCCTGGGTGGGATTGTGGTCGGTGCAGACTCGATGGGCCAAATGGCCTCTTTCTGCACTGTAGGGTTTCTATGATTCTATGATCCCTTCAACCATTCTTCTGCACTCTCACCAATGCATTCACATCCTTCCTATAGTGTGGTGCTCAGAACTGTATACAATATTCCAGCTGAGGTCTAACTAGTGTCTTGCATAAGTTCAGAATACTGTATGCTTTATTAACTGCTGTTTCCACCTGTCCTACCACCTTCAAAGATCCATGCACATATACACCCGGGTTCCACTGTTCCTGCGCCCTTTTAAGAATTTTACCTTTTATTTTGTAGTCTCCCCATGTTCTTCCTACCAAAATGCATCAACCTCACACTTCTCCGCATTGAACTTTATCTGCCACCTATCTGCCCACTCCACCACTTGATTTGATTTGATTTGGATTTGATTCATTATTGTCACATGTATTAGTATACAGTGAAAAGTATTGTTTCTTGCATGCTATACAAAGCATACCCTGCATAGAGAAGGAAAGGAGCGAGTGCAGAATGTAGTGTTACAGTCATAGCTAGGGTGTAGAGACTTAATATAAAATAGATCCATTCAGAAGTCTGATGGCAGCAGGGAAGAAGCTATTCTCGAGTTGGTTGGTACGTGACCCCAGACTTTTGTATCTTTTTCCCGACCGAAGAAAGTGGAAGAGAGAATGTCCGGGTTGCGTGGGGTCCTTGATTATGCTGGCTGCTTTGCCGAGGCAGCAGGAAATGTAAACAGTCAATGGATGGGAGGCTGGTTTGCGTGATTGTCTACTTGTCTATTTCCTTTTGAAGTTCTATACTGCCCTCTTTACAGTTTACAATACTTTCAAGTTTTGTGTCAACCACAAACTTTGAAATAGTCTCCTGCACACCAAGATCTAGATCATAAATATCTGTTGAAGGTTGAAGCAATATTAATGTTGAAACAACTTTTCCTGTGGTCCGAACGCTTTGGAAGCCTGTATTGTGCCTCCATTTTGAACAATCACTTTGAACATAAGTGATCAGTGACTTTGGTCATTATTCTTATTAATATTTTGATATCAGCTTCCTCTCTGTTCTGTTAATATTGGTAGAAATATAGCACAGTGGTACAGTGGTTAGCACTGCTGCCTCACAGCGTCAGAGACCCGGGTTCAGTTCCCAGCCTGGGTCACTGTCTGTGTGGAGTTTGCACGTTCTCCCCGTGTCTGTATGGGCTTCCTCCAGGTGCTCCAGTTTCCTCCCACAATCTGAAAAACGTGCTGGTTAGGTGCTAAATTTTCCTTCAGTGTATCAAAGAACAAAGAACAGTACAGCACAGGAAACAGGCCCTTCGGCCCTCCAAGCCTGTGCCGCTCCTTGGTCCAACTAGACCATTCGTTTGTATCCCTCCATTCCCAGACTGCTCATGTGACTATCCAGGTAAGTCTTAAACGATGTCAGCGTGTCTGCCTCCACCACCCTACTTGGCAGCGCATTCCAGGCCACCACCACCCTCTGTGTAAAAAACGTCCCTCTGATATCTACACCTTGCCCCTCTCGCTTTGAGCCCGTGACCCCTCGTGATCGTCACCTCCGACCTGGGAAAAAGCTTCTCACTGTTCACCCTATCTATAACCTTCATAATTCTGTACACCTCTATCAGGGCTCCCCTCCGTCTTTCCAGGGAGAACAAGCCCAGTTTACCCAATCTCTCCTCATAGCTAAGACCCTCCATACCAGGAAACATCCTGGTAAACCTTCTCTGCACTCTCTCTAAAGCCTCCACGTCCTTCTGGTAGTGCGGCGACCAGAACTGGATGCAGTACTCCAAATGTGGCCTAACCAGCGTTCTATACAGCTGCAACATCAGACTCCAGCTTTTATACTCTATACCC
The DNA here is from genome assembly GCF_964213995.1 of Mustelus asterias. Taxonomy (NCBI): domain Eukaryota; kingdom Metazoa; phylum Chordata; class Chondrichthyes; order Carcharhiniformes; family Triakidae; genus Mustelus; species Mustelus asterias. Next base: position 29,776,481 of record NC_135805.1, read on the forward strand.
CGTCCTATAAAGGCAAGCATACCATATGCCTTCTTCACCACCTTCTCCACCTGTGCTGCCACCTTCAAGGATTTGTGGACTTGCACACCTAGGTCCCTCTGTGTTTCTATACTGTTGATGGCTCTGCCATTTATTGTATAACTCCCCCCTACATTAGTTCTTCCAAAATGCATCACTTCGCATTTATCTGGATTAAATTCCATCTGCCATTTCTCCACCCAATTTTCCAGCCTATCTATATCCTGCTGTATTGTCCGACAATGTTCATCGCTATCCGCAAGTCCAGCCATCTTCCTGTCATCCGCAAACTTGCTGATTACACCAGTTGCACCTTCTTCCAAATCATTTATATATATCACAAATAGCAGAGGTCCCAGTACAGAGCCCTGCGGAACACCACTGGTCACAGACCTCCAGCTGGAAAAAGACCCTTCGACTGTTACCCTCTGTCTATGGTTCTATGGTCTCCTGTGGCCAAGCCAGTTTTCTACCCATCTAGCCACCTCTCCTTGTATCCCATGAGCCTAACCTTCTTAACCAACCTGCCATGAGGGACTTTGTCAAATGCCTTACTGAAATCCATGAAATCTGAACAGGTGCTGGGGTGTGGCGACTAAGGGATTTTCACAGTAACTTAATTGCAGTGTTAAGGTAAGCCTACTTGTGACATAAATAAATAAAAAGAATAAAAATAAAATTTGGTTTAGAAATGAGACTAAGATAAGACTAAAGGCATTATTCACATGAGGTGTGTTTAGACCATTTTTACAGTTTGCTAATACCACCAGTCTAGAGGATGTTGGGAGTTGGCAGCTTCAGCTGAATATAAAAATGGCTTCAGAATTTGAAGGTATAAATATTCTCCATTTAGTTTCAAATGATGTTTGATAGCTTCTTTTGTCAGTATTCCCGGTGCCCGTCCATTGCATTGCTGTTCAGTGATTCCCTTTATTGTGTGGATTTGCTTCATAGAAACATACTGGAGGAAACTCTTTGCAAATGCAGCGTGCTCTGCTTCTTGTTACTAGAGAAATCTCATAACTCTCGTGCACATCTGTTGATGCAAATATATGCATTTGTTTGTTAATGCAAAGTTCCTGATCAGTAAACAAACGAGTCACGTGGCATCATGGGGCGGGATATGTGCATAAGACTGAAGGTTCACCTGGAGCTCCTGTTGCACCAACCCTGTACGTGGGGGAGGAACAGAGGGCAGTTTTGATGAGAGCAGCCAGAATTCTTTCTGCTGCCGCCTGTTTGATGGTAGTCAGCACAGGCTGTTGCCTGTAGTTGTGTTCTCATTGGAGGTCAAACAGTAACTGACCATAAAGTCCAAAGAATTCAGCCAGTCCAAGTCACAGTCATATGATACTGGTTTTGGGTTATTAATCGAGGTCCTCTTATTGAAACCATTGTGTTAGAACAGGTAATGCTTAGGCTGTTAGCACTATTATTGGAATTAGGGTCTGTAAAGGGTTGTCTTTGTTCAAAGTTAGCTGGAGCAGATCAGCCATCTGTTGGGCCAATGTGTTGGCTTGGGTGGCAGCTCCATCAGTTTGCTCAGTACTGCTTCCTTAGTGATTGTAATTTCACCAAGTTCCTCTCTCTCTTCCATCTTCTGATTTACTACTATTACTAGAATGTTTACTGTATCCTCTATAGTGAAGACAGAAGCAAAATATTTGTTCATTTCCTTATTTTCTACTATTAACTTCCTATCCTCACTCTCTGGAGGACCAATATTCACTTTACTGTTAGGGACCAGATCAGAAACTCCGAGATGTATTATGAAGTTAGCCTAGACCCAACTTTTACATTTGATTTTGGCATTATGGTTAGCGTGAGGTGTTTCACTCCAGGTATGATTCAATTGACCCACTAAGTTTTTATGAAAACAAACTTTATTTAAGAACACAGTTAGAATATTACAAAAAGAATTAGCATAGCTAATGGATAAATGGCGAGTGGATAAATCCCCAGGATCGGACAGGGTATTCCCACGGACCTTGAGGGAAGCTAGTGTTGAACTTGCAGGGGCCCTGGCAGACATATTTAAAATGTCAGTATTCACGGGGGAAGTGCCGGATGATTGGAGGGTGGCTCATGTTGTTCCGTTGTTTAAAAAAGGTTCCAAAAGAAATCCGGGAAATTATCGGCCAGTAAGTTTGACGTCAGTGGTGGGCAAGTTATTGGAAGGTGTGATAAGGGATAGGATCTACAAATATTTGGATAGACAGGGACTTATTAGGGAGAGTCAACATGGCTTTGTGCGTGGTAGGTCATGTTTGACCAATCTATTAGAGTTTTTCGAGGAGGTTACCAGGAAAGTGGATGAAGGGAAGGCGGTGGATGTTGTCTACCTGGATTTCAGCAAGGCCTTTGACAAGGTCCTTCATGGGAGGTTAGTTAGGAAGGTTCAGTCGCTAGGTATACATGGGGAGGTAGTAAATTGGATAAGACACTGGCTCAATGGAAGAAGCCAGAGAGTGGTTGTGGAGGATTGCTTCTCTGAGTGGAGGCCTGTGACTAGTGGTGTGCCGCAGGGATCGGTGTTGGGTCCATTGTTATTTGTCATCTATATCAATGATCTGGATGATAATGTGGTCAATTGGATCAGCAAGTTTGCTGATACAAAGATTGGAGGTGTAGTGGACAGTGAGGAAGGTTTCCAAAGCTTGCAGAGGGATTTGGACCAACTAGAAAAATGGGCTGAAAAATGGCAAATGGAGTTTAACGCAGACAAGTGTGAGATATTGCACTTTGGAGGAACAAATCAAAGTAGAACGTACAGGGTAAATGGTAGGACTCTGAAGAGTGCAGTTGAACAGAGGGATCTGGGAATACAGGTACAGAATTCCCTAAAAGTGACGTCACAGGTGGATAGGGTCGTAAAGAGTGCCTTTGGTACATTGGCCTTTATAAATCGGAGTATCGAGTATAAAAGTTGGAGTGTTATGGTAAGGTTATATAAGGCATTGGTGAGGCCGAATTTGGAGTACTGTGTACAGTTTTGGTCACCTAGTTACAGGAAGGATGTAAATAAGATTGAAAGAGTGCAGAGAAGGTTCACAAGGATGTTGCCGGGACTTGAGAAGCTGAGTTACAGAGAGAGATTGAATAGGTTGGGACTTTATTCCCTGGAGTGTAGAAGATTGAGGGGAGATTTGATAGAGGTGTATAAGATTTTGATGGGTATAGATAGAATGAATGCAAGCAGGCTTTTTCCGCTGAGGCTAGGGGAGAAAAAAACCAGAGGGCATGGGTTAAGGGTGAAAGGAGAAAAGTTTAAAGGGAATATTAGGGGGGGCTTCTTCACGCAGAGAGTGGTGGGAGTGTGGAATGAGCTGCCGGATAAAGTGGTAAATGCGGGGTCACTTTTAACATTTAAGAAAAACTTGGATGGGTTCATGGATGAGAGGGGTGTGGAGGGATATGGTCCAAGTGCAGGTCAGTGGGACTAGGCATAAAATGGTTCGGCACAGACAGGAAGGGCCAAAAGGCCTGTTTCTGAGCTGTAATTTTCTATGGTTCTATAGCTTTTACCAATTAAAATACTTAAACATGACAAAGTATAATTCGTAATAGTTATCAATCTGTATTGTTCCAATTTAGCACAGACATAAACCTCTGCTTCAGAATCAGTTAACACCAAAAGCAAATATCCTTACGTGGATGCTAGATTTCCAGCCTTTTAACACCTCTGGACAGAAATCCAGACAACAGTTTCCAGAGAAAGATATATCCTCAGACACCAGAACTTCAGAGAAATAAACCTAATCTCTGCCAGATCCCTGTCTCCAAACTTCAGAGATAGAATGTCAGAATACTACAGTGCAGAAGAAGCCCTTCAGCCCATCGAGTCTGCCCGACGTATGAAATGCCCTGACCTGCCCACCTAATCCCACTTGCCAGCACTTGGCCCATAGCCTTGAATGTTATGGCATGCCAAGTTACTCATCCAGGTACTTTTTAAAGGATGTGACCCTCCCAGGCAGTGCATTCCAGACCGTCACCCCCTTTGAATAAAAATGTTTTTCCTCAAATCCCCCCTAAACCTCCCACCCCTCACTTTTAACTTGTGTCCCTTCCCCAGAGACTCGGAGCAACTACTTCTTTGTACAGCTCTCCAAAAAGAAACTAAGCTTGAGTTTCTGTGTAAGCCTAACTTCACCCAGTCACCTGATATTATTATCAATCAACTCAATCAGGTACTACCCTGCAAAGCTGTTTGAAAATGAAGGGTCGCTCATTTAAGACAGAGATGAGGATGCATTTTTTTGCTCAGATGGTCGTGAGTCTCTGGAACCCTCTTCCTCAAAAGAAAGTGGAAGCAGACTCTTTGAATGTTCTTAAAGCCAAGCTAGATAGATTCTTGATTAACAAGGGGTGAAAGGTTATCAGGGGTTGAGGCTACAATCAGATCAGCCATGATCTTATTGAACGGCAGAGCAGGCTCGGGAGATTGAGTGGCCTACTCCTGCTCCTAATTTGTATGTTCGTCCAACATTATGGTTACTGTTAGGGGGCTTGTAGGCCACTCCCACTCGTGACTTTTTGGGTGGCACGGTGGCACAGTGGTTAGCACTGCTGCCTCACAATGCCAGGGACCCGGGTTCGATTCCCGGCTTGGGTCACTGTCTGTGTGGAGTTTGCACATTCTCCCCGTGTCTGTGTGGGTTTCCTCCGGTGCTCCGGTTTCCTCCCACAGTCTGAAAGACGTGCTGGTTAGGTGCAGTGACCCGAACAGGCGCTGGAGTGTGGTGACTAGGGGACTTTCACAGTAACTTCATTGCAGTGTTAATGTAAGCCTACTTGTGACTAATAAATAAACTTTACTTCTTCCCCTGCTATTCTTCATCTGCATTCAAACCAATTCCAGATTTTGATCTCCTGAACCAATGTCATCTCTAACGCCGCAGCAATGCCACGCTTGATTAACAGTGCCATTGTTATTACTTTAGAGTCATAGAGGTCTACAGCACAGAAAAAGGCCCTTTGGCCCATTGAGTCTATGTCAGTCAAAGACAAACCATCCAACTATTCTAATTCCATTTTCCAGCACGTGGTGTATGTCTTGACATCACAAGTGCACATTTAAATACTTCTTAAATGTCATGAGGGTCTAAGCCTCCACCACCTGCTCAGCCAGTGAGTTCCAGGGCCCTATTTTACCATTTTGATTCTAAGTGCTGGGCAGACTTGAAACTGGGAGAGCTTCAGATCCAACTTTTAGATCTGTCCTCCGGCATCCCCATATGCACTCTGCTCTTGGTCTGCTGCACAATAGATCAGATGGCGAGAATGGGAGTGATTCTCCGGACCCGCTGGCCACTCGCGGGAATCTCAACAGCATGTTGAATCGTGCCTAAAGCAGGATTCTCATCGCAGAGTGGGCGGGAACCTGTTAATTAATTATGCAAAGCTACACATTGTCATGTAATTATCGAGCTGGAAATCTGATTCAGCGTCCAACTGCAATGCACCCCCCACCCCAAGCGGGAAGTCCTAATGGCAGGCTTTGGTATAGGTTCTGACAAACATGGACTTGGCGCTTTGTACTCCAATGGGGGGACAGGAAGTGCCCATGTGCCCCTCTGCCGTTGCAAGGCTGCAAGGGGCCTGGGGATTGATTGAGCTTAGTTAGCATCTTCTGTCTGCATCCTTTGAACTGGTTTGATTGACAGGTTTACTTATCAGCTGCCTTTGTTCCTAACCGCAATGTTTACAAAGTGAGGGGGAGGGAGCCTGTTTTGTTAGCACAGGGATTGGGACCCCCCTTAAAAACAGCATCCTGATCTCTGAAAAGTTGGGTTGGCTGGAGTGTTTCCCTGCTAGGCATAAATTTGCATCAATCAGGCGCTGCTGACGCCAGTTTTCCCACTGACAGGAGTTTTCAGAATGCAAAACTGAGCAAAGCAAATGGAATATAAAAAACCAGCTTGACTGTTGAAATTGCTTTGAAGCAACTTGGTTATATTTCAGTTTCTGTTTTGTTAATGTTAAGAAAAATCCTCAATTTAATTTTAGATTCAAATCGTAATGGCAGTTTTGAGTTTGATTGATATCTAGAGTAAAATGTCAGTCCTTGAAAATACACTAATCAAGTTAGGAGTGTCATTAGAAGCAGTCAAGAGAATTCATTCAGTCACTCCCATTTGAACCACAAATAACTAAGCAAAATGCCCCAATTGTGAATCCTCTGTTCACTGCTTTTTTTACCTCAAATTTCCTGTAAGATATATAAATCCCTAAATAGTAGATGATTTTCCATATTTGAGGAAAGTGCCAGAGCTTTAACCATATCACAAACATCATGGTTCTGTTTCAGCCCATTTCTTTTTCTATGCATTGAATGTTTCTTTTCAGAAAAACATTCTAAATGATTGCAAGTATTTTTTGGATGGGAACATATTTTGTAAAGTTCTTCACTTGATTAATCTTTTCCAAGCATCAGTGGCTTGTCCACATTCCAGAGCCCCACCTGCAGGGGGAGGGAGCATATTCCGGGTTTTTTTAAATACTTTTCCAATTCAATCAAATCAAATCCAATTCAGAGTCTCAACAAGTTGAGACATTTCCGATCCAGGCTGACAAGACGGGGCAAGCGACCAAACCACCCTGTCCTGGGCCCGATCTACATGAGCCAAGCTGATTGGAGATGGGGGAGGTTCCTCCTCCAAGACTTGGGCTCATTTGCATCTTAGCCAAAAGGCCGAGATGCCGCTTTTAAAAATTGCTTCATATGAAACATATGAAGCTTCAATGTAACCTAATGACCTCAACCAAGTGCAGCATCCTCTCCATACTAGGAAGCTCAAAATAGAACCTGCTGTTATCTAATAACATTGAAAAAACAGCAAGGAAACAGGCCATTTGGCCCAACCAATGTGTGTCAGTGTAAGGTATATCATCAAGAACCTCCCAGCTATTGAAAATTGAGGAATGTTGCTGAGCAGGTTCTTTATCTTCTTGTTCTTTATAAATAACTGAGGAAATCAGAACATCAAACACTTCAGCCCTTCAATTCTTAATACAGACCAGTTACTGCACAGTTTTAAAAAAGAAACAACAGCTTTTGAAAACAAAGCTGGAATTAACCAGTTCGATCCGTCCAACTGCTCATTTCTTCGCAAAGGAATTTGACTGAGTTATTTTGGAGTGCGTCACGTGCTGCCTCGGCTTGGACCTCATTGTCAAATTCCACAAAGGCGATGTCATGGCAGCCATTTACAAGACAAACCTCCTTAAATCTAGGGAACTGATTGAAAAGCATGGACAGCATCAGCTCATTGGTCTCCTCAGGCAAGTTGGTTAAGAACAGGATGTGATTGGGCGGATTCTCAGGCACCATCTGAGCAGGGGGCGTCATCTGCCCAGCCATCATCTGGCCAGGAGGAATGGAACCTGATGGCACCTGGCCAGGTGCTATCCCAGGTGGGGACATCATCCCTGGCGGGGGCGTGTAGTGAGGCTGTCCTGGCATTTGCATCATCCACGGGGCTGAGAATTTACCTATGATATAATTATAAAGTGGGGGCTCTCATATACAGAGAGGAAAAACGTGAAGCTATGAAAACATTGCTCCTGTTGGGGGTTTGACCAAAACTACACAACTGGAGTATCACATCTCTTGCACTTCATCCACTTGTAATCAATATACATTCATCTGGCCTTTACATAAATTCATGTAGTTTTGCTAGTGCCAATAACGATATTTGCAGTTTATTCAATTGATGCTTGAACTGGCTGTGCTGATTTTAGCAATGTACAACTGGAAAAATTAAAAAAAGGGAACTTTTTTTCCAGGTCTATCTTTCCAGGGACTTGGTGGTTATTGGGTTCAAAATCGGCCCATTCACTTTTAGATTTAACAGTAGCCAGACAGAGACAAGCTGATTAGAGATAAAAAAGGCAATTATGTACATTTAGTGCTTCAGTCTGCAAAGATCATTGCATTCACCCACATAACCCCCTACCCAATTGTTTCTTAAATGATTACAGGGTATTTGTCCCCAGTAGTCTATCTAGTCTATCACTGCCAGTGAATATAGGAATACTTCAATTGGCAGAGCATATTCTAGTAATCCTAAATCCAGTCCGCAGACAGGGCAAACCTCGGAAATTGACTCAATTGTCAAACAGCCATTGTATTGACCTTGTATTTTTGTTTGTTTACAGCACTCTGGTACACGTCTGGGTTACCAAAGCAACGTACAGGGTTCTTCCCAGTCCCAGAGCACTACAGGATATTCTTCCTCAAATCAGCAGAGCTCTCAGTATTCACACCAGTCCCACAGATACTGATCAGCACTACTGGCAGAAAGGAAGCCTTCAGCAATATTACGGTAAAAGGTTCCAGTTAGGGGAACCCAGTGAACTTGCCTGATACATGTACATTTTCTTGTATTCAGAAGTATAAACTGGCATTATTTAGTGAAAATTATTAGAGAAACAAAATGTTCACAAAATAATGTTCTGACTGCCTGGACATTTTCAGTTACCAATGCCGTTGGCAAGGTTCCAGTCAAGACCATTTCTGTGAAGTTGTGTGTAAATATCTTTAAAAAAAAACAAGAAGATAACTTTGAACTCGGCATTGAGTTCCTTAACTAAGGAGCAGGTGAAATGCGTTCACTGTTTTTAGAGCACTTTTTGAAGCAGTGGCAGGGTTTCCTGTTGCTTGTCCTAAGATCATAAATGTAGGAATTCTATTTTTCGGCATACAGCTTAAGAAATGTTTAAACCACACACACACAGATATATATACAGACAGACACACACATACGCGCGTGCGCGTGCAATTAATCAGTTAACTCTTCAAGCACTGTATGGTATCATGTGACTGTTTCTGTGTTCTTAAACCTGTACTTCTAATTAAGACATTTTATTAAGCTGCAGATATATAATTTGGAAAGGTTTTCTTTATTTTTCCTGTGTAAAACCGTTAGTTTGAACAATGTTAAGTGCAAACGGTTTCAAAAAATAACCTTGGCAGTAAGTGTGCAAATTGTTCTACATTGTTTTAATTCTGCAGAACACAGCCCAATATGCACTTGAAGCCTCAGCTTTATAGAGTCATAGTCATAGAGGTACTTGAAATAGGCCCTTCGGCCCAACTTTACTCCACAGAATCTGCCCGTTGATTACACTGAATGTTCCCAGCACTGCCGACTGAATTTCACTCTTGTTTTCTCAGTGTGAAGCTTTATACATCTGGAGCACACATGCAGAATGCGGGTGTGGGTGGCAGCATCCTTGATCGGTAGCATGAACAAATTTCAATCCACAAATAAATCAGTTGTACCAAACCACCTGCCTGAATTGCTGCGATATGCTTCCATTAAGCAAAACACAGGGATAGATTTTAACTCACTCAAAACACGGCCATTTACAGAGTTAAAATCACACCCTCTGGAGCACTAAATTGTATATATAACCCTTTATTTCTACCACGTCTTCTAACTCATCCCAGTGTTGCAACTCTATCTTCATGTGTCCCATCTCTTTGGGCCTCAGGGAATCTTTAGTTTTCAGTATTTTCAGCTCTCTTGCCTTCTTTTAATCAAACTCATATTTTTCACAGATTTTGTTTTATTTCTAGCAGCAGAACACAAACTTCCAGTGTTCCAGTTGTGTGTGTATGTGTGTATATATGTGTGTGTGTAACTGTGTCTGCATGTATGTCTGCTTGTGTGTTGTTGTATGTGTGTACCTGTGTGTATCTATGTATGTGTGTATCTGTGTCTGCCTGTGAGTATGTATCCGTGTGTGTCTGTGTATGTATCTGTGTGTGTATGTATATCTGTGTGTGTGTGTGTGTGTGTCTGTATGTCCATGTGTGTATGCCTGTGACTGGCGCTGCTAATAGCCATAATTCTTGCAGAAATTAAATACACGTCTTGGTGTGGTTGTAACTAATCGAGGTACTCAGAAGGCACAAAACATAGATGAAGCCTGACACCTCCTCCCAATCTGGAGATTAGGTTAAAATGCTGGTATCTTGTTTGTTTAGCATATATGATTTCCAATTTGCACAGTTTACTTTTTTTAACCTTAAGGATTTCTTAATTTGGGAAACATTCATTCTCCGTACAGTTGTAAATGAAATTAATAAAAGTGTAGTCATTGCATGGGATACCATTTACTATTGGAAAACAAAAGTACATGAAGGGAAATATCTATATTTGTGTAAATTCAATGGAAGTAAACTGCCATTTTATCTATTAGTTAATTTTATATCAGTGCATTTTAGCAACTGGAGTCATTATATCTTTAAGATAGTAGTTAACGCCCACATTTCTGTTTATGCAGTTGCGACATCTTGAACTTACTACATGCACAAATTTGCATGAATTCAACATATCTGTTCATATAATATTTCTGTCTGACTCTTTATTAGGGGCCCACTTGTGAAACCTCAAGTAACTAACTTAATTGTTGACTTAATTGAAGTATTACTTAAAAGTCAGGTTCGCAGTTATGTAGCTAAATCTTCTTTTAAAAAGTGTGACAAGAAATGAGAGGCAGAATAATTATAGAAATATGTCCAATATTTGTTGGCTATTTTGCAATGGTGTCTTATTAAGATGAGGAAACAATTGATCCAAGCATTCAGTATCAATATGCTGCATTATTTTGATAACTGTAGAATAGCTGTACAGGCAAAATAGCCTTAATAGCTTTTTTCACCTCTGCCAGTGACAATATGGATCTCAAGGTTACAGATACTTCATCTGATCACAATCCTGTAATTATATTCATACAAAATTAAGCATTTCACTCATCCTCGGCAACATTTTATTCAGTTTTGTTTAGTTATTCCAAATATCATAGCTGAATTCACATTAACAAAAATAATGGAGAGTAAATCAGTACTCTAAAATGATCAGCCAGAAAGGGCTTCTCATCCTTTTCATGTTGATCTATTCATGTCATTAGTATTTGAAATGACATGGAACATATACTTCAAAAGTAATAGTAACTATTCCACATTTACCAAACTCCAGTATGTGAATGTACCAGTTCCATTATGGATTAAAGTCCAGAAAGACGATTATAGCATGAGGTGGCCAGTTGCCAAATGTTTTAATCAGCCTCCAGCTTCCATGCACCATTAACTCGCCTATGGGGTTGTAGATCCCACTTTTGACAGATCAATCTGACAGTGATCTGATTAATAAACATTCTGATATTTCTACTGCTCTGGTCAAACATGGATCTTTGCTGAGAATTTGTGCTCAGCAAACAATGTAATCAAAAGATTTCATTTCTGATTGATTCTAATAATGTTTTGAAAAGATCACAAACTTTGTGCTGTACAATTTAAGAGGCTCTTTGATTTTAAAAAAGGCCTATCTTTGATAAAGTGACTAACTTAATTTGAGGATTCCAAACTACTTAAAAGATAATTTCAGACTTCTCAGGGAACCATTTCAAAAAGTGCAAGCCTTGGAGAATGATGATGTGTTGTTCACCTAACCAGACATTGAAGTAAAATGTTTGACAAGGTGCAACAGTTAGTAAGAAGGCGGAAACCTGACTTTGCTGCATCTGCAAATATTTACATTATTGTAAGCTGTATTTCATACTTTCAAAATACTCTTTAAAATCCATCACTACTCTCTCAAAAGGACCTGTGACTTAATAAACTCTGTTAGTAAATGTTTCAGTATGTTCTGTTGAGAAGCTAACTCTTTCTCTCCACGGATGCTGTCTGAGCTGTTGAGTATTTCAAGCATTTTCTGTTTTAATTACAGATTTCCAGCAGCTGGAGCATTTTATATTTGTGTTGCTGCAGAACGTCTGGTCCATACTGTGTTTTCAGCATTGGTAATATATTTACATATGTATTCAATATAATGATTGGAAGTAGAAATTATATTCCTATACGTTAATTCTAATTATCTCAATTATAGCCAATAATTTTCCACTTCACTGAGTTATTTATATTGCTTTACCTCAAGATTCTTTATTAGGGAGCAATGGTGCTGTCATGAATAATCTTAAAGCCCTGGTTGATGTTCTGGGGACGTGGGTTCTAACCCCACTGCAGTAGCTGGTGGATTTTAAATTCAGTTAATATATCTGGAATATAAAGCTAGTCATAGTAATAGAGTGACTATGAACTTGATTGTTGTAAAGAGCCATCCTATTTAGGGAAGGAAACCGACTATCCTTACCTGATCTGCTCTACATGTGACTCTAAACCCACATGTGGTTCATTCTTAACTACCTTCTGAAATAGCCCATCAAGCCACTCAGTTTCAAGGGCAATTAGAGATAGGCAGCAAATGCTGGCCTTGCCACTGAAGCCCACATCCAATGAATAAAAAAAAAGATAATTCAAACTTTATTAGCACAACAAATGACTGAACTATTAGGATTAGATTGTAATTACAGTAATCTATTTGTTGTCTTTACTGATTTGTACTGATACTAAGCATTCTTCAATAATCAGCAATATGAAGCTGCGTTTTCAGTCTTCTTGCTCCTTACAAGTTAGAAGATGAAAGAATAAACTTTTAGTCTGATTTCTCAACCTGAATCCTTGGATGGAATTTAATGCCTCCCACTGAAGGCAAACTCCAAGGCAGGCTGGGGGGGCGTTGCTGTTTAGAACAAAGAACAAAGAACAGTACAGCACAGGAAACAGGCCCTTCGGCCCTCCAAGCCTGTGCCGCTCCATGGTCCAACTAGACCAATCGTTTGTATCCCTCCATTCCCAGGCTGCTCATGTGACTATCCAGGTAAGTCTTAAACGATGTCAGCGTGCCTGCCTCCACCACCCTACTTGGCAGCGCATTCCAGGCCCCCACCACCCTCTGTGTAAAAAACGTCCCTCTGATATCTGAGTTATACTTCGCCCCTCTCACCTTGAGCCCGTGACCCCTCGTGATCATCACCTCCGACCTGGGAAAAAGCTTCCCACTGTTCACCCTATCTATACCCTTCATAATTCTGTACACCTCTATTAGATCTCCCCTCATTCTCCGTCTTTCCAGGGAGAACAACCCCAGTTTACCCAATCTCTCCTCATAGCTAAGACCCTCCATACCAGGCAACATCCTGGTAAACCTTCTCTGCACTCTCTCTAACGCCTCCACGTCCTTCTGGTAGTGCGGCGACCAGAACTGGACACAGTACTCCAAATGTGGCCTAACCAGCGTTCTATACAGCTGCATCATCAGACTCCAGCTTTTATACTCTATACCCCGTCCTATAAAGGCAAGCATACCATATGCCTTCTTCACCACCTTCTCCACCTGTGTTGCCACCTTCAAGGATTTGTGGACTTGCACACCTAGGTCCCTCTGTGTTTCTATACTCCTGATGACTCTGCCATTTATTGTATAACTCCTCCCTACATTATTTCTTCCAAAATGCATCACTTCGCATTTATCCGGATTAAACTCCATCTGCCACCTCTCTGCCCAATTTTCCAGCCTATCTATATCCTGCTGTATTGCCCGACAATGCTCTTCGCTATCCGCAAGTCCAGTGGTTTGATCCAAGTTTGATCAAATTGCCTCCCTGCTTTCCCTCGAGTAGGCCGAAGGGGAAGCCTGATATTCAACCAGTGCTGGGCAGGGTCTCACCATGCAGGGTGACCAACAAGCAAACACTGTCAGGGTTACTTGAGGCTTAATGCAGCGGGGTCCCTTGTTCAAAGACACTCAGTGTCTGATTGAGGGCCCAGCATCAGGAAGAGGGCTCACTGTCAGCTACGCCCCTGCCCTTTCCTCCAGTGCTTCTTCCCCTCCCACCACTTCCTATCAGCCCCCTCCACACGACTTCCACCCCACTGTCACCTTTTTCCAGGGATCCCACGATAAACCCTGATGAAGGCACAAGTGAATTACCAACAGCAGCAGGAGGTGATGAGAGGGCTGGGTTTGAGAGCCAGCGATGAGCAGGCCTCATGTTGGATTTTACAAGTTTCCAGCTTTAAAAGCTGTTAAATTCCAATTTTAAAAGTTTTTAAAAAATTAAACAGGTCACTTTATGACGGGTGTTCCTGTATATCCTGTATATCTAGCTTGAGGGGCTAGATGGCCTACTCCTGCTCCTATTTCTTATGTTCTTATATTTTGTGTCACTGCAGCAGCGTTGATTAAAGAAAGCTGCATGCTGGCTATCCATTATAATATCAGATTATTTTTAAAAAACAACTTTTCTTAAGACTCATAAAATTCTTCAGGGACATATGCAACCACGTGCATTAAATTTAAGTTGAAATAAGTTACTTGGTGGTGCTTAAAGATCACAAATACATTTGTCCAAATACTTTGATCCTTGCTATAGCTGACTTTTCATGCTCGATCAATGGGGTGCTATTGCAGGTTGCATTACACTTATGCACATGGCCTGTCATTGAGCATTTCAGCTGATGGTACACAGACTAGCTTGAACATACAAGAAATTTTATTTTTTAGTTGATTGCTACTGGGAATGTTAGAATTTAAACATAAATCACCGATTTCAGTGGATCACAAGAATCAGTGAACGTAATCAGAACGAGCAACTTGGCCCTAAATTTTCACAAGTTTCTTCATAGCTTGTGCCATAACTTTGGCAAGAAATCAGCTGAACCACTTGAGATGCAAGTTAAAAGGCCATTTAGATTATTCTGCCAGAGAATCCCTGTTGAAATTCCAGGCTTCCGATCATTAACCTGTCTTCATTATATTGTGTTATAAAATGTGTTTATTTTAAATATTATCTCAAACAGTGAAAAAATACTGTTAATTTCCCTCCCATTATTAGATATAAACTCCATGTTTTTTTTAGTTTAATTTTAGTTTCATGAGACCTTTTTACTTCTTGAAAATGTATTTTTAACATTTAAAAGGGAAAGATGTGAAAAGCAGATCTATAGTACCCAATTCAAAGACCACTGTAAATCATTATGATTAGATTCACCATTTCTTTGTTGAGAGAAAGAAGGAACAAATTTATAAGCACTTAAGATTGATCAGTAGTTGGTTTCACCCAATAGTGCGATAGTAGGAAACACATGACCATGTCTATTTTCTATAGCAATGGGTTTGGATATATCTGTCTCTGATAGATATGAGATGTGCAGAATTTTAGAAAGAACTCCACATTTGGAACGAGCACTGAGACCGGATAGTAGCAGGGATGGAGACTGTGCAATTAGAAGAGGGGAGAGATTATTTGGTGCTGTGACAGTGTGGGACCCAGAAAGTAGATTTGTTCATAGGCAGTCCCAGCACAGTGTCCAAGAGGGAGTCTAGAAGTTCTGTACTACCAAAGCAAAGTAAGGACGTGCTTTTGAGAGAATTATAATATTGGCTGTTATACTGAGAAGGAAAGCAAGGTATAACCTTACCTCTGCTCTTAGGAGAGCTGTAGTGACAGGGACACCCCCGACCAAAAAACTGACATTTTGCATTATGCAACAAAGGTGAAACTAGCTGATGTGACACCAGCAATTTATATGTCGCAGGTTAAAGAATGAATATGACAGGAACAATTGAATAGCTTAGAAACAATGAAACTATTTCCTTTAATGGAGGAATTGCAAATGAGTGGACAAGTGTGAGATATTGCACTTTGGAAGGACAAACCAAAGTAGAACGTACAGGGTAAATGGTAGGACTCTGAAGAGTGCAGTTGAACAGAGGGATCTGGGAATACAGGTACAGAATTCCCTAAAAGTGACGTCACAGGTGGATAGGGTCTTAAAGAGTGCCTTTGGTACATTGGCCTTTATAAATCGGAGTATCGAGTATAAAAGTTGGGGTGTTATGGTAAGGTTATATAAGGCATTGGTGAGGCCGAATTTGGAGTATTGTGTACAGTTTTGGTCACCTAGTTACAGGAAGGATGTAAATAAGGTTGAAAGAGTGCAGAGAAGGTTCACAAGGATGTTGCCGGGACTTGAGAAGCTGAGTTACAGAGAGAGATTGAATAGGTTGGGACTTTATTCCCTGGAGCGGTGAAGATTGAGGGGAGATTTGATAGAGGTGTATAAGATTTTGATGGGTATAGATAGAGTGAATGCAAGCAGGCTTTTTCCGCTGAGGCTAGGGGAGAAAAAAACCAGAGGGCATGGGTTAAGGGTGAAAGGAGAAAAGTTTAAAGGGAATATTAGGGGGGGCTTCTTCACGCAGAGAGTGGTGGGAGTGTGGAATGAGCTGCCGGATAAAGTGGTAAATGCGGGGTCACTTTTAACATTTAAGAAAAACTTGGACGGGTTCATGGATGAGAGGGGTGTGGAGGGATATGGTCCAAGTGCAGGTCAGTGGGACTAGGCAAAAAATGGTTCGGCACAGACAAGAAGGGCCAAAAGGCC
The DNA here is from genome assembly GCF_964213995.1 of Mustelus asterias. Classification (NCBI taxonomy): domain Eukaryota; kingdom Metazoa; phylum Chordata; class Chondrichthyes; order Carcharhiniformes; family Triakidae; genus Mustelus; species Mustelus asterias. The sequence continues at coordinate 29,792,796 of NC_135805.1, forward strand.
TGTTTCTGAGCTGCAATTTTCTATGGTTCTATGAGCCTCATTATGCATGCCTGAGTTTCCATAAAGACTTTACTTTGTTGAAACAGGTGGGCAGAAGGGGAAACATTGCCTGTTTGAGAGCTTTAGAAGCTTTTCTCTGTGATCTATTTTGTCACGAGATCACTGTTTATTTACACAAGATAAAGAGGTGTCAAGTGCTTATTGTTTCTGTCATTGATATTTTAAAGGTCTGGTTGATTGACACTCAGTGTTGTTGCAGCAGCAGTATCTTTTAAAGTTATGAATAGCATTTTTAAAGCTTTTTCACACATGCCATTGTTACTGCTGGGTTCATTGTTTCCGTACTGAGTGTATCCTGAATAAATGGATATGGAGTGCTGTGAGTTGGCATGGAGGGTATGAGGAGCCACTTGAGGTGTGTGTGTGCGGGGGGGGGGTCAGCATGAAATCATTTGAAGTTACGTTTTAAAAGATTCCCACATCCAGGCCCACACAACAACAATTGAGAAGGGCTCGGAGATGCCTATCCCCACAATGGAGCTGGTCTTATCAGGAATGCAAGGTACTGGCTCACTGGCTGCACCCTTCCCCCGTGCCAGTGAAAATTGTGGGTGTCGTGAATGAGGACAGAAATCCTGGAATCAGGTCCCATCTGCCATTTCTAATGGTCTGTAAGAATCCACCACTCCCCAGAAATCTGGCTCCATTTAAACAGTAGTAAGCAAATGGTAGAAGATGAACCTTGAAGCCTTTCCTTCAACTCAACATCAGAAAACCTTTCAAATATAAGTAAAGCTTATTTGAACTTTTTTTTACAGTAACCATAAGACCATAAGACCATAAGACATAGGAGCGGAAGTAAGGCCATTCGGCCCATCGAGTCCACTCCACCATTCAATCATGGTTGATTTCAACTCCATTTACCCGCTCTCTCCCCATAGCCCTTAATTCCTCGAGAAATCAAGAATTTATCAATTTCTGTCTTGAAGACGCTCAACGTCTCGGCCTCCACAGCCCTCTGTGGCAATGAATTCCACAGACCCACCACTCTCTGGCTGAAGAAATTTCTCCTCATCTCTGTTCTAAAGTGACTCCCTTTTATTCTAAGGCTGTGCCCCCGCGTCCTAGTCTCCCCTGTTAATGGAAACAACTTCCCTACGTCCATCCTATCTAAGCCGTTCATTATCTTGTAAGTTTCTATCAGATCTCCCCTCAACCTCCTAAACTCCAATGAATATAATCCCACGATCCTCAGACGTTCATCGTATGTCAGGCCTACCATTCCTGGGATCATCCGTGTGAATCTCCGCTGGACCCGCTCCAGTGCCAGTATGTCCTTCCTGAGGTGTGGGGCCCAAAATTGCTCACAGTACTCCAAATGGGGCCTAACCAGTGCTTTATAAAGCCTCAGAAGTACATCCCTGCTTTTGTATTCCAAGCCTCTTGAGATAAATGACAACATTACATTTGCTTTCTTAATTACGGACTCAACCTGCAAGTTTACCTTTAGAGAATGCTGGACTAGGACTCCCAAGTCCCTTTGCACTTTAGCATTATGAATTTTGTCACCGTTTAGAAAATAGTCCATGCCTCTATTCTTTTTTCCAAAGTGTACGACCTCGCACTTGCCCACGTTGAATTTCATCAGCCACTTCTTGGACCACTCTCCTAAACTGTCTAAATCTTTCTGCAGCCTCCCCACCTCCTCAATACTACCTGCCCCTCCACCTATCTTTGTATCATCGGCAAACTTGGCCAGAATGCTCCCAGTCCCGTCATCTAGATCGTTAATATATAAAGAGAACAGCTGTGGCCCCAACACTGAACCCTGCGGGACACCACTTGTCACCGGTTGCCATTCTGAGAAAGAACCTTTTATCCCAACTCTCTGCCTTCTGTCTGACAGCCAATCGTCAATCCATGTTAGTACCTTGCCTCGAATACCATGGGCCCTTATTTTACTCAGCAGTCTCCCGTGAGGCACCTTGTCAAAGGCCTTTTGGAAGTCAAGATAGATAACATCCATTGGCTCTCCTTGGTCTAACCTATTTGTTATCTCTTCAAAGAACTCTAACAGGTTTGTCAGGCACGACCTCCCCTTACTAAATCCATGCTGACTTGTCTTAATCCGACCCTGCACTTCCAAGAATTTAGAAATCTCATCCTTAACGATGGATTCTAGAATTTTGCCAACAACTGAGGTTAGGCTAATTGGCCTATAATTTTCCATCTTTTTTCTTGTTCCCTTCTTGAACAGTGGGGTTACAACAGCGATTTTCCAATCCTCTGGGACTTTCCCTGACTCCAGTGACTTTTGAAAGATCATAACTAACGCCTCCACTATTTCTTCAGCTATCTCCTTTAGAACTCTAGGATGTAGCCCATCTGGGCCCGGAGATTTATCAATTTTCAGACCTTTTAGTTTCTCTAGCACTTTCTCCTTTGTGATGGCAACCATATTCAACTCTGCCCCCTGACTTTCCTGAATTGTTGGGATATTACTCATGTCTTCTACTGTGAAGACTGACGCAAAGTACTTATTAAGTTCCTCAGCTATTTCCTTGTCTCCCATCACTAGATTACCAGCGTCATTTTGGAGCGGCCCAATGTCTACTTTTGCCTCCCGTTTGTTTTTAATGTATTTAAAGAAACTTTTACTATCATTCCTAATGTTACTGGCTAGCCTACCTTCATATTTGATCCTCTCCTTCCTTATTTCTCTCTTTGTTATCCTCTGTTTGTTTTTATAGCCTTCCCAATCTTCTGACTTCCCACTACTCTTTGCCACATTATAGGCTCTCTCTTTTGCCTTGATGCATTCCCTGACTTCCTTTGTCAGCCATGGCTGCCTAATCCCCCCTCTGATAACCTTTCTTTTGTTTGGGATGAACCTCTGCACTGTGTCCTCAATTACTCCCAGAAACTCCTGCCATTGCTGTTCTACTGTCTTTCCCATTAGGCTCTGCTTCCAGTCGATTTTTGTCAGTTCCTCCCTCATGCGCCTGTAATTACCTTTATTTAACTGTAGAACCTTCACATCTGATTCTGCCTTCCTTCTTTCAAATTGCAGACTGAATTCTACCATATTATGATCACTGCTTCCTAAGTGTTCCCTTACTTTAAGATCTTTTATCACGTCTGGCTCATTACATAACACTAAGTCCAGAATAGCCTGTTCCCTCGTGGGCTCCATCACAAGCTGTTCCAAAAAGCCATCCTGTAAACATTCAATGAATTCCCTTTCTTTGGGTCCACTGGCAACATTATTTACCCAGTCCACCTGCATATTGAAATCCCCCATGATCACTGTGACCTTGCCTTTCTGACATGCCCTTTCTATTTCATGCCAGTTCAAAAGTAAATTAACTAGACAAACAAAATCAATCCCAACTGGAACATTCTGCACTACTGAATAAATTAGTTATCCTCTTCCCAGAACCATCAAAAATGAGGGCAAACTCAGTATACCTGAGCAAATGTTACTTCATTAATACATCAATGACAGCAATACTGCAATGTCACCATAACATTAGCATGAAGCAATGCATTCAGGTTGGAGAACCAGCAATAGACCCACGCTGTTGCTACTTTGGAAGATCTACTAGACCTTATGCCAATCTAGCAAATCTGGGGACACCAGCAGGCCTTCCTCCAGAGTCAAGTCCGCAGAGGCAGAGGTCCCTCTTACCAAAAACTGCCGGCGTTGGGGGGGGGAGGGCGGGATCATGGGGAGAGTGGGACTAGGGGTTCAGAAGCAAGGGAAAGTGTGGTTCTCAGCTGGTATCCTGATGCCCATGCCCTCGATCAGAACTGAGTGCCTTTGATGGAGGGACCCCCTCCCCAGTGATGGGTATTTTTTGATCAGTCCGGCTGGCATTACATCGGCAGGCCTACCTGGAGCTGGGTTTAATCTCAGCAGTAGGTGAAAGAGGTGGTATTAATTGGCAATAGGACAGGAAGGTGAACTATGGGCATTACCGCCCAGAACATAATCTGGCAGAAGTGGATGGGCAGCAGGATTTAGGTATGCCACCACCTCACCTAATAAAGCACCCTTGCTGTCTCCAAGCAGAAGCAAAAGATTCGGCCTGTTGTTTATCAATTTGATGATGGCATCTGAGTGTTGCTGGGCTCTCTTTATTTGCTAATTGGTGCAAGTTGCTAATTGCAAGAATACTTGTTAGAATCATAAAAGCTTACAGCACAAAAAGAGGCCTGTTAGCCCATTGTGCATGATAAAAGAGCTTTCTGATTTAGTCCCACACAATCCAGCATTTTCCCCGTAAGGCTGCAAATTAATCCTCTTCAATACGTGTGCAATTGTCTTTTAGAAGTTCCTATGGAACCTGACTCCCCCATCCTTTCAGCTAGTGTATTCCAGATCTTAACAACCTTCTTTGTGAAAACGTTTCTCCTCATTTCCTTTCTAGTTCTTCTACCAGTTATTTTAAATCTATGACCTCTGATTACCAAACCATTTCCCTGTATAAATGGTCTCTGTCTGCATGCTCTATTAAAACTCCTTACAACTTTGAACACCTCAGTTCGGTCTCTCTTAACTTTCTGTGCTCAGAGGAGAACAATCACAGTTTCTCTGATCCTTCTATGTAACTATAGTCCTTTTTCCCTGGTACCAACCTGGACAGCATAGTGGCACAGTGCTTCGCACTGCTGACTCACAGCGCCAGGGACCTGGATTTGATTCCAGCCTCAGATGACTGCCTGTGTGGAATTTGCACGTTCTCCCTGTGTCTGCGTCCTCTGGATGCTCCCGTTTCCTTCCACACTCCAAAGATGCACGGGTTAGGTGAATTGGCTATGCGAGATTGATCATTGGTGTCAAGGGGATTAGCAGGGTAAATAAAGTTAAAGTTTTCTTTATTTTTTAGTCACAAGTAAGGCTCACATTAACATTGCAATGAAGTTACTGTGAAATTCCCCTAGTAAATGGGGTTGCGGGGATAGGGTGGGTTTGTTGTCGGTGCAGCCTTGATGGGCCAAATGGCCTCCTTCTGTAGAGATTCTATGATTCTATCTCCTCTCTCTCCTCTCTCCAAGACCTTAACAAACTTCCTAAACTGTGGGTGTTGCTATGTGATATGTAAACCTCCCAGTATGATTAACATGATTCTTGAATCATACCAGGGGACAGTATAATATTAATTTTAAGGTCACTTTTCCAAAAGAAAGGCCTATGAGGCTTGCGTTTGAGGCCTGATCCATTGTTAATTTCAGAGGTGTTGATGGGAGCTATAACTTGAACATGCTGTTTACGTACCACAGTGCTCACTGGAGATCCAGCACCAGTGGCCTGCTATAATCACAATCTGAGAAGTGATTTAATTACGGATGGAGAAGTGAGGCTTCGCTGTAATTGCTTTGTATTCAACTCCCACAAAGAAAGCTAGCATCAGACTGGACATGTTAAGTAATATTGCATAAATATGACCTCCCTCCGCCCCTTTCCCCACCAACTTCTCTGAGGAATCAGCACACCCTTAAAATTTAATAAGGTTCTCTTGGCAATAAGGTAAAACCGCAATGTCAGGACCTACATTGTCACCAATTGAGATTTCTCACCATTAATATGAAAACCAAGACTTTGAAAAATGCATGGATTGCACTGGATTTCACTCTTGGCTGATGACTTCCTCTCCCTTGTTAACTCATTAACTAGATAGACAGCAGATTGGCGGTAAGATTCAAAGAGAATTTTGGAAGCCTTCTAATTAGGAATCCTGCTCACTGGATATAATGATGTGGAGATGCCGGCGTTAGACTGGGGTAAACACAGTAAGAGCTTTAACAACACCAGGTTAAAGTCCAACAGGTTTATTTGGTACCATTTGGCATTTGCTACCAAATAAACCTGTTGGACTTTAACCTGGTGTTGTTAAAACTTTCACTGGATATATCCACATCCCAGTTACCTTTGGCAAAGCCATATTCATCTCCAAAAGTCCAACCTTCTGAATTTTTTCGGGCAAACAGCATTCTACATTATTTTTTTTTTGCTCCCAAGATTGCCCAAACCACATTTATTGCTTATACTTATTTGTTTTGAGGTAGTGGGGCCTTCTCCTTGAACCTTTGTTGCTCCCACCACCAACCACAACAACTTGCATTTTATAGCATCTTTATCACAGTAAAGTGTCGACAGGACCTTTGTCAAGCAAAATGTAACCACATTAATTGATATTAATGTAAGTGATCAAAAGCTTAGTTAAAGAGGTAGATTTTAAGGAACAACTTAAAGGAGGAAATGAAGGGAAACAAGTTGGAGGTTTAAGGAGGGAATCCCAGAGTTTAAGGCCTTGGCAGCTTTTAAAGCATAGCCACCAGTTGGAAAGCGACTAAAATGGGGGTCTTAAGAGACCTGAATTGGAGTAGGCAGATATCTCCACTGGCTATAGGAGGTTACAGAGATGGGATGGGACGATGCCTTGGGCAGATTGAAAACAGCAATGAGAATTTTGAAATGGAAGTGTTGCAAGACCAGGGTAGGTCAGTGAGGGTGGGTGTTGGCTGTGTTAGGTAGGACATGCTAGGTTATTGATTTAATAACAAGGAAAGAACAGCGATACATGTTCCAGTAAAGCAGACATGTGACTTGGAGATGATAGTATTCTATGACATTGTCCTTCTTGATGCTAGAGATTACAGAGAATGGAGGTGCTGTGGAAGTAACCATGTGAGTTGTTTCAGTGCATCCTGTAGATACCACAGTCACAATGCATTGGTGATGCGGGGGGTGGGTTTTGATCTATTACCCCAGTGACAAGGGCGTTCTTGTTTATTGCTGCACTCACCAGTCCAGGTGCTGGTGAGTATTTCCACCATCTAACTTAAGCCTTGTAGATGGTGAAGAGACATGAAGGATCAGGAGTATCCAGCCCCTGCCTTATTCTTGTAACCATGTTCAAAGGTCTAGGTAAGCTTCTTTTCAATGGTGACCTCCAAGATGTTGATGCTGTAGCAATGCTGATGGGACTGAAGGCTGATTTCAATTTGGTCATTACCCAGCAGGTGATGAATGGCAAATGGCTACCTTCGCTTTATCCTACTTTTTGTGAATAGGACATGCCTTTGAAATTATCCACATTGCCAGGTAGATGCGAGTATCATAGATGGAACAACTTTGTCAGAGAAACAGTTAACTCTGGTGCCCCATGTTTTCAGCTCAACAGCCAGAATGTAATTGGGGATCAATATCTTTACCATGTCCAATCAACGCAGCTACTTACTAACGTCACATGGAGTGAATCAAATTGGAAAAATTGCTTCTTGGCCTTTTGGCTAAGATCAAGCGCCAGAACAAGCCCAAGATCAGGTGCAATGCCTTTTCTTGTCAGCTTAGATCTTTTTTGTGTCTCTTGTGGGAACCATAAATTGGATTCAATTTGAATTTGAAAAGTTTTTTAGAGCAAGCAAGGTGATGGTTTACGGGGAGGTGCACTCTGGGCATTGGCTTTGTAACTCAATTTAAGAACATTTTAAAAATTAAAATTACAAAAAAGAACCAAATTGGGAAAATGTTGGCGTCTTTAATGGAGAACTTGGGAAGTGGCCACATAAGATCATTCACTTCACAATTTGTCTGAAGTTAGATTTGTCTCTGCCACTCAAGGTTGGCTCCATTACAGTTGAGAATAGGAATGTTCATGGAACTTCTCTCTCTTGTCAATTGTCTTGTCGATTACCATTCTCAACTGGATGCGGTAGGGTTCGACAGTACTATGCTCTAATTCATTGGCTGTGGGACTATGTAACTGTGTATGAAGCTTGTTATTTTTGGTCATTAATATGTAGTTAGCCCTGTTTAGCAGTTTCATTAGATGGATACCTCAGTAAGGATCGACAGGTTGCAGTACTGAGGTGATGAGATCAATTCTACATTTTCTGAATGCGACAGTGAGCATTGATGAGAGATTTCATTCGGAGTCTGGTGAAGCAGACAACGAGTTACTATATCAGCAACATTGTGTTGTAATGCTGCAGTTTACCTTACAGTGTGAATCACTGTGCCTTGTTCCAAATATTGTAATGCTAGTTGGCCTGTACTTGCCAATTATCTCTCTGTATCAGAGAAAAATAGTGGCACATGAAAGGGACACATGCAATGCATTTCGCCACATATTCTGTGTATGTTTTCCGAACGTTTGGTGGTGAGAATATTTTATAATTCAGAGAACTTGCAGCCAATGTCACCAGCCAACATAATTTGACCTCATCAATCCAACTGTTATCAGTCTGGGAAGTCTCATTAATATCAACAAGTGAGTGTAATGGTAACACAAACACCATAATATTGTGACATACGGTCAACTCTATATGTTGTTGGCTCTGGCGTTAGATTGGAATTGTGGATGCTGGGGGTCAGTGGAAATGTTCAGTATGTTTGCTGGGGAAGTTATTAAATGATATGGAGCAAAGGCAGGTAAATGGTACAGATCCTGTTCCTATTGGAAGGTCTTGTTCCTGCCTGAACAGTTGTGTTTTTTATGTGAGTCGAGCACCATGGACACACTGATAAACACTCATGCTAACAGAGGTACTGGATAACTGGACACTGGTCTCAAGTAGCTGGATTGATCCAATACCAAATTGTTCCTTTGAACACACATACCACACAGCATGTGATTTTACTTTTCAATAAATCTAGCAAGCTCCTCTTCCCCAGCCCTGAAGCCACAACTTTATTTGGCTTCATGTCATGATACGGAATAATAGAGAATCATGGGATGGAATTTTACAGAACGGTTGGGTGGGGTTTGTGGGAGAGGGGTGGAGAATGTGGCGAGCCATTCAAACGTCCATTGACTTCAGCAGGATCAGAAAATCCCACCGACGGGGGGACTGTGAAGTTCCACGCATTGAATGGCTACCACATAGAAAGAGGCCATTCTGCCCATGAAGCCTGTGCTCGCTCTCTGCAACTGTGGGGAGGCGATGGCCTAGTGGTATTATCACTAGACTATTAATCCAGAAACTCAGCTGATGTTCTGGGGACCCAGGTTTGAATCCCGCCATGGCAAATGGTGGAATTTGAATTCAATAAGGAAAAGAAATCTGGAATTAAGAATCTACTGATGACCATGAAACCATTGCCGATTGTTGGACAAACCCATCTGGTTCACTAATGCCCTTTAGGGAAGGAAATCTGCTGTCCTTACCCAGTCTGGCCTACATGTGACTCCAGAGCCACAGCAATGTGGTTGACTCTCAACTGCCCTCTGAACAAAGGCAACTAGGGATGGGCAATAAATGCTGGCCAGCCAGTGATGCCCATGTCCCACGAATGAATAAAAAAAAGAGCAACTTAGTCACACTCACAGCCAAGCCTTTCTCCATAGCTGTGTAAAATCTTTCTCTTCAGGTGCTTATCCAATTTCGTTTTGAAAGCCTCTCTTTCAGGCACACTAGATTGTAACTACACGCTGAATAAGAAAAGGCTTTTTCCTCATGTCTGTGTCCTTTGTCTCTTGACCCTTCTGTCAATGGAAACAGTTTCTCTCAAGCAATTCTGTCTGGGCCCCTCAAGACTGTGAACACCTCTTTCAAACAGAAACACAGAAAGATTTATAGCACAGGAGAAGGACATTCCACCATCGTGTCTGTGCTGGCAATCTCCTCTCAAACTTCTCTCGAAAGAGAACAACCCAAACTTCTCCACCTGATCACATAATTGAACTCCCTCATTTCTAGAACCATTCTTGTAAATCTTTTCTGCAAACCCCTCTAAAGCTGTCACATTCTTCCTAACGCAGCTGGCAGAATTTGACACAATACTGTCGCTGAGATGGAACCAGTATTTTCTAAGGGTTTGCCATAACCTCTACTTTTGTAATATATGCCACCATTTATAAAGCCCAGGATCCTGAATGCCTTTATTAACAACTTTCCCAGCAATTTGTGCACATATACCCTCAGGTTGCTGCTCCTGCACCCCTGTTCGAATTGTATTCTTTAGTTTACATTGCCTCTCCTTATTCTTCCTACCAAAATGTATCGCTTTGCACTTTTTTGCATTAAAGTTCACCTGCAACATGTCCACCCAATCCACCAGCCTGTTCATATACTCCTCCTCACAGTTTACAATACCTACAAATTGCAAATTTTGAAATTGCTCCCCATATTCCTACATCTGAGTCATTAATGTGTATGAAGAATATATGCAAACTCCGTTTAACAAAGCAAGCCTTTGTGAAAAGTATAATTTTCTAAAATAATTGTTGCTGTTTCCAGATCTTCTTTACTTTCAGCAAGTGGCATAACAGAATAAAATCTCATCAAAGCGCTAGCACTTTGAAGTGTCCTAACTTTAAAAAAAGATTATTTTATTACTTCCCTAATATTTGCACACAGAAAATTGATATTCAGCGTTGTTACCGATGCTACGATCACACCACATGAAATTCTCCGTTTATTCTATGCACTAAGGAATTTATAGCACTACTTAATAAGGCAGTTAACCCACACTGAACAGTGAGTGAGTTTTAATTTGTTGAGACTATGCAGATGAAACTTTTTTTATGGTAACAGTTTTCAGATCACTGGAGGAATAAATATCCTTTTGCGTGCCCTCGACAGCCGCTTCTCCTGCCACATGATGTCCATTTGCTAAATTCTGCTGGTGCAATGCACAAGTAGGAAAGCAATGTGAGATTGCTCAGGGACTGCTTTTGTCCATGTTTGCACTTGTGCATTACACAGTAGAAATATGTCCCATTGTATTCCTGCACTGCATTAGCACACTGCTGCTATTGTCCAATGGCTAACAATGTGATAGCAGGTGCAGGGAACTGCTGTTCGTTCACTCACAGAAAAGCGTTTCATAACTCAATGGTTTAGTTTTAAACCTGTCAAAATACAATTATGGTGCGCAGTCTGTGATCTAATATCCTGTTCCCCTGATGTTTACATCCTGTCTTTCTGAAAATGCACCATTGTGGCATACAATCAAAATGTAATGGCTTAAAAAATGTAATCGCAACTCAAGACAATGCCTTCTGATTTCAGCTGTATATAAGTGTATTTCTCAGAAAGGTTATCCACTTCACAGCTTGAAACTTCAGTCGACATAACCATAGAACAGATCGGGCAGTCTATCTGAACTGTACAACTATCTCTCAAAGACTCTAGCTGCACACACAAATAGATTTCCATAAGTCTCCCTTTCATCTTTTGCCTCAGCAGCAGTCTGTCAAGACATAACTGGAGCAGCTAAGGCTTTCAGAAAGAAAGCTGTGTTTAAATTTCAACCATTTTTGTAAAAAAAAACAAAAGTTTTAAAAAATCAATTTAATCTGCAATCATTTTTTTAAAGTAGTATTCTACTCATTGACAATGACAATAGAACTATTATCTGTGGAAAGGCTTTCTTGTATATTTTATAGATCAGAAAAGCACTACTTACAAAGGCAAAAAAAAAGCATTTGGAACGTATTGCCTGAGACATTTTTTTTTAAAGTTAATTGTTTATAGATTAATAAAATATGCTGTGTATATTCTACAATATTAGCACTAATCTGCAGAATAAAGGACTTCTCTGCTTGGCTTAGTTCTTCCTTAAAGCACTGTTATCTCTATAATCTTCTGGATAAATTATTCCAGTATATTTAATTTTTTTAATGTAATTGTCGTCTCTGACGTTAAAAGAAAAAGAGTGTTATGTAATGGGAATAAAGGCATGATAAACTTTATCAGCGTCAAAAACTACATTTTAAATCACAAATTACTCAACATTTGGAAATGACACTTGTTTTTTTTCCCCCAGCTTTTCCTTGTAGAGGTTATGTGCATATCATATTTCCTCCTTTTTATGTATTAGCAAATAAATATCAATTCTCCTTAGTTTTACTACTGTGTAATGTATCAGATGTGTGAATTTCTGAAGCTTTGTTACTGTGATTTCATAGCTTTCAAAATGGCAATACAAAAATGTCATAGTGAAAATAGAAAAACATCACTGGAATTATAAAGCAGATTATTAATTGCTTTTGGCATTAAAATGTAAAAACAACTTTGCTGATTTAAAAAAAAGACTGTTATAACTAACTTGGAAACAAGTTCTGTGAATTTATTTTATATCCTCTGTTGTAATAAAATGCTTGCTTGCTACTGTTTTCGAGTCTGGAAGTTACTGGAAGCTGTGTCTCACTTCAATCAACAGAAGAACCGAGGACAAAGAAAAGTAAGTGTCCATAAGAAGGAAATTAAAATGAGAGGGGAAATTGCTTAGGACAGTGCGGTGGCACAGTGGTTAGCACTGCTGCCTCACAGCTCCAGGGACCTGAGTTTGATTCTCAGCTCGGGTAACTGCCTGTGTGGAGTTTGCACATTCCCCCCGTGCCTGCATGGGTTTCCTTCGGGAGCTCCGGTTTCCTCCCACAGTCTGAAAGACGTGCTGGTTAGATGCATTGACCATGCTAAATTCTCCCTCAGTGTACCCCACCAGGCGCCGGAGTGTGGCAACTAGGGGATTTTCACAGTAACTTCATTGCAGTGTTAATGTAAGCCTACTTGTGACACTAATAAATAAACTTATTTGCTGCTTTTGACAAAGATTTGTTATCCAATTGCTTATAGTCTCTCAGCCAGGGAGAATCAATGGGCTGGAACTATTTCCATTATAAAAGAGGGCTGATCTAATGGAGGACTTTACAATTATCGAAGGAGCTTGATAGGGTAGATGTGGATAAGATCTTTAGATATGTGAGGGGCTCCCAAAACTAGGAATTATAAGTGTAAGTTAGTCACGATAAACACTGTAAAGTAGAAGACACTTCTTTACTCAGATAGTGGTTAGGATGTGGAACTTTTTACCACACGTAAGAATTGAGGCAAGAAGATGGATTCCTTTAATGGGAAGCTCGATAAATAAATGATTCCTTCAATGGGAAGCTTAAAGGTATACAAATGAGAAAGGAAAAGAGGATTGTGCAGACAAAATGACGGTACCCGGTACCTGGATCTGCACCTGAAGTGCTGTAACCTGTAAGACTACAGACCGGGTACTTGAAGGTGGGATTAGAATGGGCGGCTCATTCTTTCAGCTAGCACAGCTCGATGGCCTGAATGGCCTCTTTCTGTGCTGTAACTTTTCTATAGTTGGATGGAGCATTAAGCACCAGCACTGAGCAGTTGGGCCAAATGGCTTATTTCAGAGCAATAAATTCTATGAAATTAGCATGTTCTCGAGAGACCATGGATAGACCAGTACATAATGAGGGAAATAGTATTTAAATTTAATTTTTTGAAATAGTTAGCAGAATACGTTGTTAAGTGTAAAGATTCCAAACCATTATTAATCTTTCAGCATTTTGTATGTTTAACCAGCTTCGTTTTGCTCATTGCAGCAAAAGCGAATGCTTGTGAGAGGAAGTTGAAATTTTCCTTATTTTACAACAGGAGCTAAGTACAGTGGAGGATTACATCTTCTCAGGAAAAATGGATACAAGTATTTGATTTTTTTTAAACAGCTGCTGCTTGGTAATGGAGAAGTCAGCGGTCCAACTTGTAAAAATTCCCAAGTTAAGGAGGAAATGTGATGGCGGGACAAGGACAACCAAAGCATGAGAGCATTGATTATTTTTAAAAGACTGCTTTTTAAACAAAAGATTGTATTTGCTTTTGTTTAAAGTTCCTGACCGAAGTCAAACTTCCTCCTTTAGACAAGAGAAAATTATGATTTTGGCCAGGGGACTTTTCCAAGATGCCTCTACTGTGAACAGTGGTTCACACTGTTGCCTCACAGCGCCAGGGACCTGGGTTCAATTCCCGGCTTGAGTCACTGCCTGTGCAGAGTTTGCACGTTCTCCCCGTGTCTGTGTGGGTTCCCTCTGGGTGCTCCGGTTTCCTCCCACAGTCCGAAAGATGTGCTGGTTAGGTGCGTTGACCATGCTAAATTCTCCCTCAGTGTCAGGGAGATTAGCAGGGTAAATATGGGAGTAGGGCCTGAGTGGCATTGTGGTTGGTGCAGACTCGATTCTAACTCAACAAACAGTTTTATCCTCTTTTCTGAGAAGGGATTTAACAAAAATGCTCCTCACATGTATGCTGTTGGTCTGATCATGCTTGGTGTTAGGATTACTTTGTTACCAGTCCCATTTTTTAAATGTTGAGATGGTTCCTGATGCGCGTCAATGAGCACATGGAATCAAGGCTTTGGTATTGAAGGCTTTAATACAGTAACAAGGAAACTACTAACACGAATACACCAGTTCAGACTGAAGGGGTCCTGCCGGAGCAGGGGGTCTTATACCCTGCCACCGGAGGCGGGACCCCACTGGAATGTGCCACGATAACTCTCATAACAGGTAAACACCCTAACCCAACAACATAGTACAACCCCCACAGTAATAACACCCTAGCCCAACAGTAACATGGTAACAAACCCCAGTGGTGAACCAACGATGGTTCACCACATTCACCCCTCCTTTAAGAACAAAAGGTGGCGGGGTGGACGAAAAGCAGACAATAACAAAAAAAAAAGTCACAGGATTCACAAGTCCAGACGGTCTGGAGGACCGCACCGACGCTGCGATCTCCTCAACACCGGTTGCGAAGCCGGAGCAGGTGCCGATCTCTTCAACACCGGTTGCGAAAACGGAGCAGGTGCTTGTGGTGGCGCTCTTAAAGTAACGTCTGGCTGTCCCCTCAAGGACTCCCGGGCCGGCCGGCCCTGGTGAGGCGATGGTGCAGGGGATCCTGGAACGTTTGGTGGTAGTGGTGGTGGTGATGATGATGGTGGCGCCGATCTCCGAGTCTCAGGCAAGCTGTACATGGGAGTAAAAGTGTTATGCACTGGTCCCGGTGCTGACCGCGCCACGTCTGGGGAAGTAATGAGGAGTAGTGGATTTGTGACTGGGGGAATAGGAGCGACAGGGGTTGCTACGTCCCCTGCGGGCGCCAGGTCTCTAATGGAGACAGTGTCCTCTCGCCCGTCAGGATATGCCACATAGGCATACTGAGGGTTGGCGTGGAGGAGTTGGACCGGTTCGACCAAGGGGTCGGACTTGCGAGCCCTCACATGGCGCCGCAGAAGGACGGGTCCTGGGTACGTCAACCAGGCTGGCAATGAGGTCCCCGAGGACGACTTCCGAGGGAATGAGAACATCCTCTCGTGGGGAGTAGCATTGGTTGCCGTACACAGGAGGGAGCGGATAGCATGGAGCGCATTTGGAAGGACCTCCTGCCAACGGGAGACTGGAAGGCCCCTGGATTTCAGTGCCAGTAGGACAGCCTTCCAGACTGTAGCATTCTCCCTTTCCACCTGTCCGTTACCCCTAGGGTTGTAGCTCGTGGTTCTACTAGAGGCAATCCCGAATGAGAGCAGGAATTGCCTCAAGTCGTTGCTCATGAACGACGAGCCCCTGTCGCTATGAATGTAGCAGGGGTACCCGAACAGGGTAAAAAGTTCACTGAAAACCTTGATGACGGTGGCAGTTGACGTGTCCGCACAGGGGAAAACAAACGGAAACTGGGAATACTCATCTATTATATTGAGAAAATAGACATTCCGGTCTGTTGAGGGAAGGGGGCCCTTAAAATCCACACTCAGCCTCTCAAAAGGGCGAGTGGCCTTGACCAATTGTGCCCGGTCTGGTCGATAAAAGTGTGGTTTGCATTCTGCGCAAATCCGACAGCTTCTAGTTACTGACCTGACATCCTCCACCGAGTAGGGCAGGTTGCGGGCTTTGATGAAATGGTAGAGTCTGGTGACTCCAGGATGACACAGATCATTGTGGAGAGCCTTCAAGCGGTCCTCCTGCATGATGGCGCATGTTCCGCGCGAGAGGGCATCCGAGGGCTCATTGAGCTTCCCTGGACGATACATAATATCGTAATTATAGGTGGAGAGCTCAATTCTCCACCGCAAGATCTTATCGTTCTTGATCTTGCCCCTCTGCGTGTTACTGAACATAAACGCCACGGATCGTTGATCCGTGATCAGGGTGAACCGCTTACCTGCCAGGTAATGGCACCAGTGTCTGACTGCCTCCACAATGGCCTGAGCCTCCTTTTCCACCGCTGAGTGCCGAATCTCTGGGCCTTGAAGGGTGCGGGAAAAAAACGCGACGGGCCTGCCTGCCTGGTTTAGTGTGGCGGCTAGGGCGAAGTCAGATGCATCACTCTCCACCTGGAAAGGGATGGATTCATCCACCGCGTGCATCGTGGCTTTCGAGATGTCGCTCTTCAAAACCTTGAAGGCCAATTGGGCCTCCGGCGTAAGTGGGAAGGTCGTGGACTTAATGAGCGGACGAGCTTTGTCCGCGTAGTTGGGGACCCACTGTGCATAATATGAAAAGAACCCGAGGCATCTCCTCAGTGCCTTCGTGCTAGCGGGCAAGGGAAGTTCAGTGAGTGGGCGCATACGGTCTGGATCAGGGCCAATGACCCCGTTTTCCACCACGTATCCGAGGATGGCTAACCTACGCGTACGGAATACGCACTTCTCCCTGTTATAGGTCAGATTCAGGCGAGATGCAGTGCGCAGAAAGTGTTGGAGATTCGTGTCGTGGTCCTGCTGGTCATGGCCGCAGATGGTGACGTTATCCAAGTACGGGAAGGTAGCCTGCAACCCGTTCTGGTCCACCATTCGGTCCATAGCACGCTGGAAGACCGAGACCCCATTGGTGACACCAAATGGAACCCTGAGGAATTGGTATAGACGACCATCCGCCTCAAAAGCCGTATATTGTCGGTCCTCTGGGCGGATGGGGAGTTGATGGTAGGCGGACTTAAGGTCTATGGTAGAAAACACTCGGTACTGCGCAATCTGATTGACCATATCAGAAATGCGCGGGAGAGGATACGCATCCAGCTGCGTATAACGATTAATGGTCTGACTATAGTCGATGACCATCCGAGGTTCCCGCTTTTGACTACCACGACCTGCGCTCTCCACGGACTAGCACTGGCCTGTATGATCCCTTCCTTGAGGAGCCGCTGAACCTCAGATCTAATAAAGATCCGGTCCTCAGCGCTGTAACGCCTACTTTTAGTAGCGATGGGCTTGCAGCCAGGTACCAGATTTTTAAAAAGGGATGGTGTCGTGATCTTCAGGGTGGATAAATTGCACGCGGGGCGCTTTGGGCAATTTGGAGGCTGCGGCTGATTCCCTACTGCCAGTGAAGGGAGTGGCCCACCGTACTGTAGGATCACACTCTTCATGTGGACCATAAAGTTTAGTCCGAGGAGAATTGGCGCGCAAAGGTGAGGTAGCACAAGGAGCCTGTATTGCTCGTAAACTGTGCCCTGTACCTCAAGAGTTACCATACATCGTCCTTGGATCGGTACAGACCGGGACTGTGATGCCATGGAAATTGTCTGTTTGGCAGGGAGAACCCGGAGTCCACACCTTTTAGCAGTTTCAGGGTGTATGAAACTTTCGGTGCTCCCACTGTCAAACAGACAATTCACAGTTCTGCCACTAACCTTTACCTCCATCATAGAATGTTCCAGTCTGTAATGCCTGGTCTGGTCCAGAGAGATCGACGCCACCGTTGGCCCCTGGGCGTCACTGCATGCTGCCGATGTGGATGCTGAGGACCCCTGCTGGTCGCTGCTGCATGCTGCCGATGTGGATGCTGAGGACCCCTGCTGGTCGCTCCTAGTCGTCGTGGACCATGATGGCCGCCCCCATGAATCGCACGTGGGCGAGGGCGCCAAGCGCAGCGACTCCTGGTGGTCTTCCTCCTCCTCTGTCTGCCACGATGGCGCCGTCCTGAGATCGCACGTGGTCGGACCTCGTGGGTACTGCGACGCCGAAAGAGATGGTCTCCGTTCAGGAGGGTTACAAGCTGCACTGCCGTTTTTAGGTTTGGACCTGCAGACTTTGCCGTAGTGGCCTTTTTTACCGCACTGGCTGCAGATTGCCGTTCTTGCCGGACACTGTTGCCGTGGATGCTTGGCCCCACCGCAAAAA
This sequence comes from Mustelus asterias, assembly GCF_964213995.1. Taxonomy (NCBI): domain Eukaryota; kingdom Metazoa; phylum Chordata; class Chondrichthyes; order Carcharhiniformes; family Triakidae; genus Mustelus; species Mustelus asterias. The sequence continues at coordinate 29,810,725 of NC_135805.1, forward strand.
TAGCATCGCTGGCCACCTGGAGCTGCCGCCGTCGTCGAATCGATCTGGGAGCGCGGGTTCGCGGGGCGAGGAGGGAGCAGAGCTTGCTCCAACCACGTTGACTGCACGTGGTCCTCGGGGTACAGCGCCAAGCTCTTCGACGCCGCCTCCAACCTCACGGCCATCCCCATTGCCTGGGTCAAGTTGAGTTTCCCCTTTTCTAGCAATTTAAGCCTGATGTACGAGGACCCTACCCCTGCTACGAACGCGTCTCGGGCGAGGTCGTACATATACTGCTCGGCGGAGACGTCCTTACAGTCGCAACCCCTGGCAAGCTGCAGGAGCTCATTGGCATAATCCTCTATGGTTTCGCCCGACTGCCGACGTCGTGTAGCGAGGAGGTAACGAGCATGTATCTCGTTGGGTGGCATAATGTACCTATTCTTTAGGAGCTCAACGGCACCCTGGTAAGTGGGAGCTGCACGAATGGCTAGGTAAATCGTGTCGCTTACCCTCGCGTGGAGGACCTGGAGTCTATCACTGTCCGTAGTGATAGCTACCGAGGCTGCCAGGTAGTCCTCAAAGCACTTCCACCAATGGTCGAATGTGTTAGCTGCACCGACCGCACGTGGGTCCAGTGTCAGATGATCCGGTTTTAGGATCTGTTCCATACTCTCTGTTTACTGTATTAAATTGATGCGCGTCAATGAGCACATGGAATCAAGGCTTTGGTATTGAAGGCTTTAATACAGTAACAAGGAAACTACTAACACGAATACACCAGTTCAGACTGAAGGGGTCCTGCCGGAGCAGGGGGTCTTATACCCTGCCACCGGAGGCGGACCCCACTGGAATGTGCCACGATAACTCTCATAACAGGTAAACACCCTAACCCAACAACATAGTACAACCCCCACAGTAATAACACCCTAGCCCAACAGTAACATGGTAACAAACCCCAGTGGTGAACCAACGATGGTTCACCACAGTTCCTGATGCAACATCAACTCTTCAGACATAGCAGAGGCACAAAGATCTCCAAAGTATTAACATTTCACACAGGATTCACTGGGAATTCCTCATAAATTTGCTGTCCAAGAAATGGAACTAAAAATGCTTCAATAAAACCTGCCAAATTAATTCACTCATTGCTAAATAAAGAAATTACCTCCTTGTTTTGATCCACAAGGTGGAACTCCCCATTATCAGGTTATCCACAGCTACGAGAAATACATTTGTCCACTTTCCTCCCCCAGCTTCAGTATCAAGATTCAGTAACAGCACCAACTGGCTGCAGTGAATTGTTGATTTAGTACCCAGCCAGAAATGTGATTGAAATGACTACTCTTTGTAGTGATGTTGGTTAACAGATGGATGTTGGGCAGAGAACTGCCTGTTCATCTACCACTTCCTGCTGAATGAAACACAATGGAGTGTTTAATGACCTTCAGTTTTTCAGATTACTGGAAGGGGTGAGGCCTCAATCTTTTCATACCACCCCTCATACAGAGCACAGACATAGGAATGGACTGTTGGGCTGAATGGTTTGTTTCTGCACTTTATACTCTATGTTGCTTCCTGGCACTGCTTTTGCTACTCCATGGCTATGCTGTGCAAGCCAAGTCTTTTAAAATTGCATCAATCTCCTTTCCTATACTCCCCCTGCTCTGATTTAAAAGCCGATGGATTAGAAATTCTTTGGTGTAGCCCTAGCTTACTGTCATTTCACAAGCTGCCAGCACACTGCTACTTTAGAATGACATATCCCACCGGAACTGAAAGATCCATGTTTAATGCAATTCTAACCTCATCCAGCCCGTGGAACCTGAACTGACACTTCCTAGTATAACACAGCCTGTAACATCTGAATTTGTTTTTCCAGTAACTGCTCTGCATGCCTTCGAGGTCTGGACAGTGTAAGAGACCAGTACAGTATAATGTAAAAACAGTGCCATCTTTTGGAAGTAATGTTAAGTCACGGCCGTGCCTGAGGTTAGGTGAACGTAAAACACAATTTATAGAGAAATAGGGAGTTGTGGTGTTATCCTGTTCAATATTCCACTCACAACCACAACCAAAAACAGATCATTCATTCATTTGCTGTTTGTAGGAACCTGCTGGGGACACATCTGCTGCTCCATTTGCCTACAGAACAACAATGACTCCATTTCAGAATCCATTTGATGTGAAATGTATGAGAAATGCTGAGGATGTGATATAAGCTACATCATTGCAAGTTCTTTCTTTCTATCCACTAATGACCCTCCAGCTTCCTGCTGGATTAAACCAGCAGTTCTCAGTTGCTGCTGTTTTAATTGTCGTTTGCTTATTTCACCATCTTCAGCTCAGTTATCTTCGCAGACCCAAGTTTAGTGCGACGGCAGCACAAAAATATTTACAACTGCAGCTGAAGCAAGAAAAATCACATTCCACATCCTCCACAACAGTCTCTTATCAAACCTTTCCAAGGTACAGCAGCAGGGTTCACAGTCAGTCATTTCCACCTTGTAGCTGAAGCTATCAGCTACTGCACAGTCATATTTCTTTGCAATTCCAGTTAAGAGCTGCCCTCGTGATGAAGAAGGAAACCAGCAAGTGACCTAAGTTTCTCAGTGACTCTGAACAGCACAATTGGAAAGCTATTCACAACTCTGTGATTAATTGCATTGCCACTCCAGATCCTGTGCTAATGCCATGCGATTGCCCAGGGTCAAACAGCTGAGAAAATTAAACACATGGCTGAAAGAGTGGTGTGGGCAGAAGGTGTTTTGATTCTTGGGCCATGAATGGGCTGGAGAGAACATAGAACAGTACAGCACAGAACAGGCCCTTCGGCCCACGATGTTGTACCGAGCTTTATCTGAAACCAAGATCAAGCTATCCCACTCCCTATCATCCTGGTGTGCTCCATGTGCCTATCCAATAACCGCTTAAATGTTCCTAAAGTGTCTGACTCCACTATCACTGCAGGCAGTCCATTCCACACCCCACCCACTCTCTGCGTAAAGAACCTACCTCTGATATCCTTCCTGTATCTCCCACCACGAACCCTATAGTTATGCCCCCTTGTAATAGCTCCATCCACCCGAGGAAATAGTCTTTGACTACTCTTTATTTGGATGGACTCCACTTAGAGTCATAGGTGGAATTTTCCGGTCCCACCATGGGAATCGTAGCGGGCGAGGGCGGACCAAGCAAAGGTCCGTTGACCTCGGGCGGGAATTTCCAGCCTTGGGCAAGTGCAGCTGGAAAATCCCGGCCATAGAGTCATATAGCACAGAAAAGGCCCTTCGGTCGACAATAACTACCACTCAAGTTGCTCTAATCCCATTTTCCTGCACTTGTCCATATCCTTGAATGTTATGATATTTCAAGGGCTCATCCAAATATTTTTTAAAGGTTGTAAGGTTTCCAGCCTCCACTACATTGTGTAACATTTAAAGAAACAATTCAAAATGGTCAATATAAATGTGTTCCATTAAAAAGAAACTCCGCCTAGACAGATCTATCTGTGCCTTTACAAAGGAAGTTAAAGATAGCATCAAATTAAAAGCAGCTCATAATGTGGCAAAGAATACTAATAAGCCTCGGAATCGGGAGAGTTTTAGAAACCAGCAAAGCAGAGCCATAAGCTTAACAAAAAGAGAAAAAATAGAATATGAGAGTAAACCAGCCAGGAATGTAAAAGGAATTGTAAGAGATTTTACAGGTATATAAAAAGGAGGAGAGTAGCTAAAGTAAATGTTGCATGTGGGTTTGACCTCCATGTCTGCTACAATATAGAGCATGATCATTGCCACTGCCGATTTTGCTGGAGACATTATTGCAGCAAAGTAATACATGAAATGAAGACAGCAAACAAATTCACTAAACTTCCAAAATAGGATGTCTAAAACATTCAAACCCAAGAGATTAGAATCATGCGATTTGCTACGTGACTACTAGCAGCAGTGACTCACATTGAAATATCATTGTTGAGAACACTGACCAAGCCACACAAAGCCATCACTGGTGCAATCTGTTTCCACTTTGCATCCGTTGCAGATACTTACAACCCCTGTATCCTTTCATACTCCCAGCTATCTCACAATCAAACCCTGTAGCCCTCTATACTCCTAGCTAGCTTCCAGTCAACCCCTGTACTCCTCCATACTTCCAATTAGCTTCCAACTAATCCCCATACCCTCCATACTTCCAATTAGCTTCCAGTCAACCCTTATACCCATCTGTACATCCAGCTAGCTTCCAATTAACTGCTAAACGCCCCCCATAATCCGAGCTATCTTGTAATGAACTGCTGAAGCCCTCCAAACTCCCAGTTAGCTTTCAATTTGCCAGGTTTAGCTATGGGAGATTTATTGAGAGCTTAGGAGAATTATATCCTATACAACAATTGGTCCTGATAACATCTGCACCAGACTTAGTCTTCAGTTCTCTTAGAAACTATGCTGAGCATTTGATGGGCATAATCAAAATGTCATACATGCAACAAACCTCAGCGGGGCATATATTGTTCCTATTCTGAAACCGGCAGCCACAGGCATTGATAACTCGCACCCTGTCACCCTGACTGACCATTTCTCCCAAATGGCAGAACACGTTACAGCAGCACAAACAATGGAGACCCCAAACAAGATGGAAAATTCAAACTGCACACGCTCCCCATGAGCACATTGGTACATCAGGATCAATATCTTTGATGATGCTTATGGGCTTCTCCAAGGCATTAGATCACATCGATCTCATGATCATCATCTCAATACGCCTACAAATGGGAGTCAACTCATCTCTTTTTGTCTTTATAAGTGATTTCATTACAAATCACAATGTTTCAAGTTTACTGATACTGGGCGCACCTCCAGGTGGAGACAGGGCCTATTGTGTTCCCTGTTGTGATCAATTATATTGGTGCATAGAGGTTGGCACTAACATCCACTGCTTTCAATATTTTGTCCACCTGATGTTGAAAAGAGCAGCATTTATTCGAATGACACCTCTTCATGAACAACTTCACAATTGGGCTGTAGAGGACAAAATGTGCCTTAACCTCAAACAGTGGCCAGAATTCTCCAACCTCATCCGTGGCTGAGATTCTCCAGTCCCGCTGTTGTTAATGGAGATGTGGCTGGGCGCCAAATTCTCCGGTGATGTGGTGTACGACATCGGAGAATTCCAGCCAATGTGTGATTGTTGGCATCTGCTTCACTTGAAACCAAGGAGCCCCTCCCATTCCATCAGTGAATGATGTCCCAATCCATAGCGTCATGGAATATCATCCCAGAAATAATTGTGAATCAGTAAGTGAAAGGAAGCCGCAATGTCCTAACTATGTTCGGGGTTGTGGGTTTTAAACTAAAAAGAGAATGATTTTTGGGAGAGGTTCGCTAGCCTGCTCGGCAGCCCGTGGGAAATCTGGTGCTGAATTGGGTGTCGTTCAAAAGTCTGGATTCCCGCCAGGTGTGAAAGCTATCGTTATTCACCTGACCCACCCTGCTCGCCCCGGTTTGCACAGGCGGCCCATTCAGCGCCTACCCACCTCCCAGTGAGAAATGCACCAGGCGGACGGACTTTGGCGCTGATAATAACCAGCATGGACCTGGCCCATTGGACCCCAAGTGGAGGTCAAGGAGATAGATCCAGTGGCCATTTTCCCCTCTGCCATTGTCAGGCAAGGGTGGTTGGGTGGGCTCGGGCTGGGGGCTTTTAAATCACAGCAGCGCTCTATTCTGCACTCAAATCATTTGAAGTTGCTGGCAGCTGTGACCACAAGTAACTGCAAGCAACTTCTGAAGAGCTAAGTGTTTTTCATTCCAGTTGGGAACGATGGGTGTACTTTCTAGGAAGGCTCAGAGACTCAGAGAACAGTCATGTGAATAGAATGGGGCTGAGTGAACATCTTTGGAGAAGGGACCTGTCAGAGATCCTGAGTATCAGCAACTTTAGGCACTCTCAGTTGACTTGGGTACAAACAGTTCTAAACACCATGCATAATCCGATATGAGGCCTTTAATGACTTGTGCACAAGGAGAACCCCACATGCAGCTGTCCTGCAAGTGGTTCTGACATTACAGTAATACAGCTTAGCAGTTATAGTCAATTACAGCAAATCAGAAACAAGCAATTTTTCTAATCCTTCATTTGCATACATATTCGTCAATTAATTCCTGGCTTTTCGCCCTTTCTCCTTCGATGAAAAGCTGACTTCTGCTAATCCTTCATTTGCATAGCACATCCCCATATCTTGCCTTTGGTATTTGTTATGGAAAAATCTGGTCTTGCTCACCCTCTGGTGAAGGTCGAAAAGCAGAATGTTATGGGACCTACGCAGATGAAGATTAGCCTGTTCGTGCTGAAAAGCAGACACTAACTCCTTTGAAGATCTGCAAGCTGATAAACATTGTCACTAGCTGTTACAGAGAAGGCATGAAACTTTAATCTGAGCATTCTAACTTCCACAGACCCATGGAGATTAAAGTGAGCAGGCCGCTTCAGAATTTTCACAGATAACAGGCAGGAATGAAGATGTTGAGCAGACAACAGCCAGAAATCACCATTCTAGGGGTGACCTTCAGGTCTGCCAGGGCTAGAAGGAGCAGTCCAACCATGGACTCCATCCCAGGGGACAGTGCCGAGATCAACTCCTTCAGCGCAGCCTGAAACTTACCTGGCCCCCAGGACCTTGGAGGACCATCCCTCTGCAGCCTGTCAGTGGCAGAGGGGCAAATGGCCACTGGACCTATCCTTGACCCCCCTCAGGGCCCAAGGTGCCAGGCCAGGGTGTTAGTGCCAAGCTGCCAGGGGCAGTTGGGCACTGCCAAGGTGTGAGGCCTGAGCGTGCATCTGAGGGAGGGCTGAGGGGGACCAGATCAGGTCACCCTCATGCCTGTGTGTGTGTGTGGGGGGGGGGGGGGGGGGGTGACCCATTGTTTGAGTGGTGGAGGAAGGATGCTTGTCTTTCCTAAGAGGTTGGTGGAACTGCCCTGGTCAGCGGAGGGGGTCACCATTTCAGTTTCCGGGGGTGGGGGACCTGTCTGTGGCCATGGAGGTCAGGGTGCCCTTTGGGCTTGCTGGCATGAATCGCAGGATGCATGAATTTACATCCACCAGCTGAGAGAATCCCACCTGACAGGCACTGCTAGCACCAGCGGGAAACACTCTGATTTTTCCTGTAGCTTGGGCACTTAGTCCCAATTTGGGAAAATTGCGTCCGTGTTTGCACATGTAGATTCACAGTAACACACAATAGATTTATTTAAAGAGATGTTCTCTGCACAGAACAGAAAATAAAATTAAAAGCAGGAGCCTGTGAAACACCCCAATGACCAAATCATATGACCGGCTCTTAAAGCAATCATGCAACCTCTTAAATATATAACATCCCTCCCTCTTTACTTCTATGGTTGTGGAAGGGTGTTTGGAGTTAGCTAGAATTGTAACAGAAGGGAAAGAGTTAATATGATTTATACCCAACATGAAGATGTTAATAGTTTGATCATGTGTGGATGCATTAACTGAAATGAAATCAATTATTATGATTTTGAATGTGGAATGTTTTATGTTTTAATTAAAAGGAATTTAATCATGTATTTTAAAAAATTTTTAATGAATCTATATTTCAGTCAAAAAATGCAAATGATGCAGAAAATGATGATTATGAATTCAAAGCTCATAATTTAGTCAGTGGAAAAATACAATGTTTCAAATTGGGAACAGTTGGTGACATGAATTATATTAATAACAATGAAGCCTATGTTGACAAAGCATAGAATGCTACCTGGCTTTGGGCCCAAGCTTGATATTATCTATGCTTCAGCATTTTTGCTGATGATAAAATGGAACACAAGATTCGGAAATGTGTTACGCCAAATAGGTGGTGATCTGAAATTGGAATAGACAAATAGAATGTCACTATATAGGGTGGCGTATCACAATTGGTTGAGGTAATCTGTCATAATAAGATTGACATTAATAATGAAATGAAATTGTATTAAGCTGATCAGTAGGAAAAACGTAGATAAGAAAAAGGTATAATTGTATTGAATTTTAGCATGAAGTTTGAGATCTTCGGAAAAGCTTTGTGGTATTCTGTATCTCCACTTGGAGAGGCAAAGCTTGATGAGTGATAGTCAGCATGGCTTCATACGATTAGTACGTTTGCGGATGACACAAATGTCTTAGAACATAGAAAGCCACAGCATAAACAGGCCCTTCGGCCCACAAGTTGCGCTGATCATATCCCTACCTCTAGGCCTATCTATAGCCCTCAATCCCATTAAATCCCATGTACTCATCCAGAAGTCTCTTAAAAGACCCCAACGAGTTTGCCTCCACCACCACCGACGTCAGCCGATTCCACTCACCCACCACCCTCTGAGTGAAAAACTTACCCCTGACATCTCCTCTGTACCTACCCCCCAGCACCTTAAACCTGTGTCCTCTCGTAGCAACCATTTCAGCCCTTGGAAATAGCCTCTGAGAGTCTACCCTATCCAGACCTCTCAACATCTTGTAAACCTCTATCAGGTCACCTCTCATCCTTCGTCTCTCCAGGGAGAAGAGACCAAGCTCCCTCAACCTATCCTCATAAGGCATGCCCCCCAATCCAGGCAACATCCTTGTAAATCTCCTCTGCACCCTTTCAATGGCTTCAACATCTTTCCTGTAATGAGGTGACCAGAACTGCGCGCAGTACTCCAAGTGGGGTCTAACCAGGGTCCTATAAAGCTGCAGCATTATCTCCCGACTCCTAAACTCAATCCCTCGATTAATGAAGGCTAGTACGCCGTACGCCTTCTTGACCGCATCCTCCACCTGCGAGGCCGATTTAAGAGTCCTATGGACCCGGACCCCAAGGTCCTTCTGATCCTCTACACTGCTAAGAATGGTACCCTTCATATTATACTGCTGCTTCATCCCATTGGATCTGCCAAAATGGATCACTACACACTTATCCGGGTTGAAGTCCATCTGCCACTTCTCCGCCCAGTCTTGCATTCTATCTATGTCTCGCTGCAACTTCTGACATCCCTCCAAACTATCCACAACACCACCTACCTTGGTGTCGTCAGCAAACTTACCAACCCATCCCTCCACTTCCTCATCCAGGTCATTTATGAAAATGACAAACAGCAAGGGTCCCAGAACAGATCCCTGGGGCACTCCACTGGTCACTGACCTCCATGCAGAGAAAGACCCCTCCACAGCCACTCTCTGCCTTCTGCAGGCAAGCCAGTTCTGGATCCACAAGGCAACAGCCCCTTGGATCCCATGCCCTCTCACTTTCTCAAGAAGTCTTGCATGGGGGACCTTATCGAACGCCTTGCTGAAGTCCATATAGACCACATCCACCGCTCTTCCTTCGTCAATGTGTTTGGTCACATTTTCAAAGAACTCAACCAGGCTCGTAAGGCACGACCTGCCCTTGACAAAGCCGTGCTGACTACTTTTGATCATACTAAACTTCTCTAGATGATCATAAATCCTGTCTCTCAGGATCCTCTCCATCAACTTACCAACCACTGAGGTTAGACTCACCGGTCGGTAATTTCCCGGGCTGTCCCTGTTCCCTTTCTTGAATATAGGGACCACATCTGCAATCCTCCAATCCTCCGGAACCTCTCCCGTCTCCATCGACGATGCAAAGATCATCGCCAAAGGCTCCGCAATCTCCTCCCTCACCTCCCACAGTAACCTGGGGTACATCCCATCCGGTCCCGGCGACTTACCAACCTTGATGCCATTCAATAGTTCCAACACATCCTCTTTCTTTATGTCCACATGCTCGATCCTTTCTGTCCACCGCAAACCAGCAGTACAACCACCCAGATCCCTTTCCACCGTGAATACCGAGGTAAAGTATTCATTAAGTACCTCCGCCATTTCTAACGGTTCCGCACAAACTTTTCCCCCTTCACCTTTTAAGGGTCCTATGCCTTCACATCTCATCCTTTTACTCTTGACATATTTGTAGAAAGCCTTGGGATTCTCCTTAATCTTACCCGCCAAGGTCTTCTCATGACCCCTTCTCGCTCTCCTAATTTCCTTCTTAAGCTCCTTCCTACATCCCGTATACTCCTCTAAATCCTTAACACCTCCTAGCTCTCTGAACCTTCTGTACGCCTCTCTTTTCTTATTCACCAGGTTCATCACAACCTTCGTGCACCACGGTTCCCGTACCCTACCAACACCCCCCTGTCTCATCGGAACGTTGTCATGCAGAGCTCCAGACAAACATTCCTTGAAAATCCTCCACTTTCCTTCGGTACTTTTCCCCAAGAATGCCTCCTTCCAATTTACCCGTCTAATTTCCTCCCTGATGACACTGTATTTCCCTTTACTCCAGAGAAACACTTTCCTAGCCTGCCTGATCCTATCTCTTTCCAATGCTATCGTGAAGGAGATAGAATTATGATCGCTATCCCCAAGATGCTCACCCACCGAGAGATCCTCCACCTGTCCAGGTTCATTAGCCAGCACCAGATCAAGTACAGCCTCTCCTCTAGTAGGCTTATCCACATACTGTGTCAGGAAACTCTCCTGGACACACCTAACAAACTCCTCTCCATCCAAACCCCTAGCCCTAGGGATATTCCAATCTATGTTTGGGAAATTAAAATCTCCCATCACGACAACTCTGTTATTCGTACATCTCTCCAGGATCTGTTTCCCCATCTGCTCCTCAACATCTCTGTTACTATTGGGCGGCCTATAGAAAACACCCAGCAAAGTTACCGACCCCTTCCTGTTCCTAACCTCCACCCACAGAGACTCCGTAGTCAATCCCTCCACGGCGTCCACCTTCTCTACAGCCGTGACACTATCCCTGATCAACAGTGCCACTCCCCCCCCTCTCTTGCCTCCCTCCCTGTCCTTCCTGAAACATCTAAAACCCGGCACCTGAAGCACCCAGTCCTGTCCCTGAGACATCCAAGTCTCCGTAATGGCCACCACATCACAATTCGAAGCAGCAATCCACGCTCTAAGCTCATCCACTTTATTCACTACACTCCTGGCATTAAAATAGACACATCTCAGACCTTCAGCCTGAGCACTTCCCTTCTCCATCACTCGTCTAACCTCCCTCTTACCCTGTCTACATTCCTTATCTATTTGCGAGCTAACCTCCTCGCTCTCAGTCCCCTCATTTCGATTCCCTCCCCCCAACCTTTCTAGTCTTGGGCTACAAGAAGATATAGATGGAATGGTCAAAGGGGCAGATAAGTGGCAGATAGAATTTAACCCTGAAAAGTGTGAGGTAATACACTTTGGAAGGAGTAATTTGACAAGGCAGTACTCAATGAATGGTAGGACACTAGGAAGTTCTGTGGAACAAAGGGACATTGGTGTGTTTGCCCACAGATCTCTGAAGGCGGAAAGGCATGTTAGTAGGGTGGTGAAAAAAGCATATGGAACATTTTGGTGAGGCCACAACTAGAGTATTGTGTGCAGTTCTGGTTGCCATATTATCTGAAGGATGTGATTGCACTGGAGGGAGTGCAGAGGAGATTCACCAGGATGCTGCCTGGGATGGAACATTTAAGTTATGAAGAGAGGTTGGGTAGGCTTGGGTTGTTTTATTTAGAGTAAGAAGTTTAACAACACCAGGTTAAAGTCCAACAGGTTTATTTGGTAGCAAAAGCCACACAAGCTTTTGAAGCTCTAAGCCCCTTCTTCAGGTGAGTGGGAATTCTGTTCACAAACAGAGCTTATAAAGACACAGACTCAATTTACATGAATAATGGTTGGAATGCGAATACTTACAACTAATCCAGTCTTTAAGGAACAAAACAATGGGAGTGGAGAGAGCATCAAGACAGGCTAAAAAGATGTGTATTGTCTCCAGACAAGACAGCCAGTGAAACTCTGCAGGTCCACGCAACTGTGGGAGTTACAAATAGTGTGACATGAACCCAATATCCCGGTTGAGGCCGTCCTTGTGTGTGCGGAACTTGGCTATCAGTTTCTGCTCAGCGACTCTACGCTGTCGTGTGTCGCGAAGGCCGCCTTGGAGAACGCTTACCCGAATATCAGAGGCCGAATGCCCGTGACCGCTGAAGTGCTCCCCAACAGGAAGAGAACAGTCTTGCCTGGTGATTGTCGAGCGGTGTTCATTCATCCGTTGTCGCAGCGTCTGCATAGTTTCCCCAATGTACCATGCCTCGGGACATCCTTTCTTGCAGCGTATCAGGTAGACAACGTTGGCCGAGTTGCAAGAGTATGTACCGTGTACCTGGTGGATGGTGTTCTCACGTGAGATGATGGCATCTGTGTCGATGATCCGGCACGTCTTGCAGAGGTTGCTGTGGCAGGGTTGTGTGGTGTCTTGGTCACTGTTCTCCTGAAGGCTGGGTAGTTTGCTGCGGACAATGGTCTGTTTGAGGTTGTGCGGTTGTTTGAAGGCAAGAAGTGGGGGTGTGGGGATGGCCTTGGCGAGATGTTCGTCTTCATCAATGACATGTTGAAGGCTCCGGAGGAGATGCCGTAGCTTCTCCGCTCCGGGGAAGTACTGGACAACGAAGGGTACTCTGTCCACTGTGTCCCGTGTTTGTCTTCTGAGGAGGTCGGTGCGGTTTTTCGCTGTGGCGCGTTGGAACTGTTGATCAATGAGTCTAGCGCCATATCCTGTTCTTATGAGGGCATCTAAGAACAGGATATGGCGCTAGACTCATTGATCAACAGTTCCAACGCGCCACAGCGAAAAACCGCACCGACCTCCTCAGAAGACAAACACGGGACACAGTGGACAGAGTACCCTTCGTTGTCCAGTACTTCCCCGGAGCGGAGAAGCTACGGCATCTCCTCCGGAGCCTTCAACATGTCATTGATGAAGACGAACATCTCGCCAAGGCCATCCCCACACCCCCACTTCTTGCCTTCAAACAACCGCACAACCTCAAACAGACCATTGTCCGCAGCAAACTACCCAGCCTTCAGGAGAACAGTGACCAAGACACCACACAACCCTGCCACAGCAACCTCTGCAAGACGTGCCGGATCATCGACACAGATGCCATCATCTCACGTGAGAACACCATCCACCAGGTACACGGTACATACTCTTGCAACTCGGCCAACGTTGTCTACCTGATACGCTGCAAGAAAGGATGTCCCGAGGCATGGTACATTGGGGAAACTATGCAGACGCTGCGACAACGGATGAATGAACACCGCTCGACAATCACCAGGCAAGACTGTTCTCTTCCTGTTGGGGAGCACTTCAGCGGTCACGGGCATTCGGCCTCTGATATTCGGGTAAGTGTTCTCCAAGGCGGCCTTCGCGACACACGACAGCGCAGAGTCGCTGAGCAGAAACTGATAGCCAAGTTCCGCACACACAAGGACGGCCTCAACCGGGATATTGGGTTCATGTCACACTATTTGTAACTCCCACAGTTGCGTGGACCTGCAGAGTTTCACTGGCTGTCTTGTCTGGAGACAATACACATCTTTTTAGCCTGTCTTGATGCTCTCTCCACTCCCATTGTTTTGTTCCTTAAAGACTGGATTAGTTGTAAGTATTCGCATTCCAACCATTATTCATGTAAATTGAGTCTGTGTCTTTATAAGCTCTGTTTGTGAACAGAATTCCCACTCACCTGAAGAAGGAGCTTAGAACTTCGAAAGCTTGTGTGGCTTTTGCTACCAAATAAACCTGTTGGACTTTAACCTGGTGTTGTTAAACTTCTTACTGTGTTTACCCCAGTCCAACGCCGGCATCTCCACATCTTGTTTTATTTAGAGCAGAGAAGAAGTGGGTGGGGAGGGGGGGAGGCGACTTGATCGAGGTGTATCAGATTATGGGGGACATGGACTGAGTAGATAAGGAGCAGCTGTTCCCCTTAGTTGAAGGGTCAGTCATGAGGAGAACAAAGAACAAAGAACAGTACAGCACAGGAAACAGGCCCTTCGGCCCTCCAAGCCTGTGCCGCTCCTTGGTCCAACTAGACCAATCGTTTGTATCCCTCCATTCCCAGGCTGCTCATGTGACTATCCAGGTAAGTCTTAAACGATGTTAGCGTGCCTGCCTCCACCACCCTACTTGGCAGCGCATTCCAGGCCCCCACCACCCTCTGTGTAAAAAACGTCCCTCTGGTGTCTGAGGAGACATTGGTTCAAGGTGAGGGGCAGGAGGCTTAGAGGGGATGTGAGGAAAAACGTTTTTACCCAGAGGGTGGTTACGGTCTGGATTGCGCTGGCTGGGAGGGTGGTAGCGGCGGGTTGCCTCACATCCTTTAAAAAGTATCTGGATGAGCGCTTGGCACATCATAACATTCAGGGCCATGGGCCAAGTGCTGGCAGATGGGATTAGGTGGGAGTTCAGGTGTTTCTAATATGTCGGTGCGGACTTAATGAGCTGAAGGCTCTTTTTTTGCGCTGTATGATTCTATGATTTGTTACCATGGCATTTTAGGCCCCTCCCAAGGGTGTACAGGAGACAATGGTGGTGTCACTCGCCCACTTTCTCTTCAATCTGAGCATCCAGACCCAGCCCCCAAAAATAACTACATGCTAATCCGTTCATCCGGACTATACCAGGATGTTGTTCTTGTAGTTGTTCAAGAACTCTTCCATATAGACAAGCATCAATGAGCACTCAAATTCCCCAAAATAGACGCCCACTTTGGATGGTCAACGCATGTTTTCTAGATCAGGATATGTATGATATGTTTCATAGAAACATAGAAACATAGAAACCCTACAGTACAGAAAGAGGCCATTCGGCCCATCAAGTCTGCACCGACCACAATCCCACCCATGCCCCACCCCCCTATCCCTACATATTTACCCACTAATCCCTCTAACCTACACATCTCATGACACTAAGGGCAATTTTAGCATGGCCAGTCAACCTGACTATTCAGCTCTCGTTCCTTTCAATACCATATCCTTCCCCATCATGCGACCATTTCTGGGATGTCTCTCAACTTGAGAAGCTGTCACAGGCAAAGTATTTACTGGTGAAATGTAAAGAATATTAGCAGAACTAGTTGGTGGTATCTGCTCAATAGGTAAAGGTAAACGTGATAATGCATCAGCATTAGCATGACACTAACTGGTGATACTTCATATCAGTGATATAAAGAATATCATATATCATATAAAGTATATGATACTTTATACTATATACTTTAACATATACATTATGATAAGATTTTATTTGATTTATTGTCACATGTATTAGTACATAGTGAAAAGTATTGTTTCTTGCGCGCTATGCAGACAAAGCATACCGTTCATAGGGAAGGAAAGGAGAGTGTGTAGAATGTAGTGTAACAATCATAGCTAGGGTGTAGAGAAAGATCAACTTAATGCGAGGTAGGTCTATTCAAAAGTCTGATGGCAGCATGGAAGAGGCTGTTTTTGAGTTAGTTGATACATGATAGACTTTTGTATCTTTTTCCCAACAGAAGAAAGTGGAAGAGAGAATGTCCAGGGTGCGTGGGGTCCTTGATTATGCTGGCTGCATTTCCGAGGCACAGGTGTTGAGGATGATTGTAGAGGAGGTGTTGTTGCCTATCCTTACTGATTGCGGTTTAGGGATTAGGAATTCTCGGTACCAGTTGCGGAGGGAGGAGCCAAGCTCCAGGCCATGAAGTTTGGAAATGAGTCTCATAGGAATATTGGTGATAAAGGCTGAGATGTAGTTTATGAATAGGAGTCTGACATAGATGTCTTTGTTATCTAGGTGTTCCAAGGTTGAGTGTAGGGCAAGGGAGATGGTGTCTGCTGTGGACCTGTTGCGGTGGTAGGCAAACTGTAATGGATCCAGGCAGTCTGGGAGGCTGGAATTGATTCATGCCATGACTAATCTTTCAAAGCACTTCATAATGATGGATGTCAGAGCCACCGGACGATAGTCATTAACGCACATCGCATGGCTTTTCTTTGGTACCAGGATGATGGTCATTTTCTTGAAGCAGTTACGGACCTCAGATTGGTATAAAGAGAGGTTGAAGATATCTGCGAATACTCCCCACCAGCTGGCCTGCACAGGACCTGAGTCCTTGTCCGGGTACCCCATCTAGGCCCGTTGCTTTCCATGGGTTGACCTTTGAGAAGGCTGCACTGACATTGGCAATGGTCACCTTGGATACAGGTTTCTCCGAGGCTTGCAGGGTGGAGGGCATGCTCTCGCAGCCCCTTGGATCCCATGCCCTCTCACTTTCTCGAGAAGTCTTGCATGGGGTACCTTATCGAACGTCTTGCTGAAGTCCATGTAAACCACATCTACCGCTTTTCCTTTGTCAATGTGTTTAATCACATTTTCAAAGAACTCCACCAGGCTCGTAAGGCACGATTTGCCTTTGACAAAGCCGTGCTGACTACTTTTGAGCATACTAAACTTCTCTAAATGTTCATAAATCCTGTCCCTCAGGATCTTCTCCATCAACTTATAGCTATTAAGACCCTCGTCAGACCCCACTTGGAGTACTGTGCTCAGTTCTGGTCGCCTCATTACAGGAAGGATGTGGAAAAGATTGAAAGGGTGCAGAGGCGATTTACAAGCTTGTTGCCTGGATTGAGTGGCATGCCTTATGAGGATAGGCTGAGGGAGCTCGGTCTTTTCTCCTTGGAGAGACGTAGGATGAGAGGAGACCTAATAGAGGTATATAAGATGTTGAGAGGCATAGATCGGGTGGACTCTCAGAGGCTTTTTCCCAGGGTGGAAATGGCTGCTACGAGAGGACACAGGTTTAAGGTGCTGGGGGGTAGGTACAGGGGAAATGTTAGGGGGAAGTTTTTCACACAGAGGGTGGTGGACGAGTGGAATCGGCTGCCATCAGTGGTGGTGGAGGCAAACTCAATCGGGTCTTTTAAGAGACTCCTGGATGAGTACATGGGGCTTAATAGGATGGAGGGTTATAGGTAGGCCTAAAAGGTAGGGATATGTTCGGCACAACTTGTGGGGCCAAAGGGCCTGTTTTGTGCTGTAGTTTTTCTATGTTTCTATGTTTTAACTTACCAACCACTGAGGTTAGACTCACCGGTCGGTAATTTCCTGGGCTATCCCTATTCCCTTTCTTGAATATAGGAACCACATCCGCAATCCTCCAATCCTCCGGAACCTCTCCTGTCTCCATCGACGACGCAAAGATCATCGCCAGAGACTCTGCAATCTCTTCCCTCGCCTCCCACAGTAACCTGGGGTACATCCCATCTGGTCTCGGCGACTTATCTATCTTGATGCTATTCAAAATTTCCAACAGATCCTCTTTCTTAATGTCCACATACTCAATCTTTTCAGTCCGCCTCAATCCTGTAGTACAACCACCCAGGTCTTTTTCCACCGTGAATACCGAGGTAAAATATTCATTAAGCACCTCTGCTATTTCTTCCGGTTCTGTACAGACTTTCTCACCTTCACATTTTATAGGTCCTATTCCTTCATATCTCATCCTTTTACTCTTCACATATTTATAGAACGCCTTAGGGTTCTCCTTAATCTTATCTGCCAAGGCCTTCTCGTGACCCCTTCTGGCTCTCCTAATTTCTTTCTTAAGTCCCTTCCTACAAGCTGTATACTCATCTAGATCCCTATCATCACCTCGCTCTCTGAATCTTTTGTACGCTTTCCTTTTCTTTCTCACTAGGTTCAGCACAGCCTTCATGCACCACGGTTCCCGTAACCTACCAACACCTCCCTGTCTCATCGGAACGTTGTCATGCAGAACTCCAGAGAAACATTCCTTGAAAATCTGCCACCTTACTTCAGTACTTTTCCTCGAGAATGCCTCCTTCCAATTTACGCCTCTAATCTCCTGCCTGATGGCTTCATATTTCCCCTTACTCCAGATAAACACTTCCCTAGCTTGCCTGATCCTATCTCTTTCCAATGCTAGTGTAAAGGAAATAGAGTTATGATCACTAGCCCCAAGATGCTCCCCCACTGAGAGATCCGACACCTGTCCAGGCTCATTAGCCAGTACCAGATCGAATACAGCCTCTTCTCTTGTAGGCTTATCCACATGCTGTGTCAGGAAACCCTCCTGAACACACCTAACAAACTCCTCCCCATCCAAACCCCTTACCCTAGGGATATTCCAATCGATGTTTGGGAAATTAAAGTCTCCCATCACGACAACCCTGTTATTCCTACATCTCTCCAGGATCTGTTTCCCTATCTGCTCCTCAACATCCCTGTTACTATTGGGCAGCCTGTAGAAAATACCCAGCAAAGTTATCAACCCCTTCCCGCTCCGAACTTCCACCCACAGAGACTCCGTAGACAATCCCTCCACGGCTTCCAACCTTCACTACAGCTGTGACACTATCTCTGATCAGCAGTGCCACTCCCCGCCCTCTTTTGCCTCCCTCTCTGTCCTTTCTGAAACATCTGAAACTCGGCACCTGAAGTATCCAGTCCTGTCCCTGTCCCCAAGTCTCCGTAATGGCCACCACATCACACTTCCAAGCATCGATCCACACTCTAAGCTCATCCACTTTATTAACTACACTCCTGGTGCTAAAATAGACACATCTCAAACCTTTGGTCTGAGCTCTCCCCTTCTCCATCACCCGTCTATTCTCCCTCTTACACTGTCTACAATCCTTCTCTATTTGCGGGCTAACCTCCTCACTCGCAGTCACCTCATCACGATTCCCTCCCCCCAACCTTTCTAGTTTAAAGTCTCCCCAGTAGCCTTAGCCAACCTTCCTGCCAGGATATTGGTCCCCCTGGGATTCAAGTGTCACCCGTCTTTTTTGTACAGGTCACACCTTCCCCTAAAGAGGTCCCAATGATCTAGGAACCTGAATCCCTGCCCCCCGCTCCAGTCCCTCAGCCACGCATTCATCCTCCACCTCACTCCATTCCTGCTCTCACTTTCCCGTGGCACAGGCAGCAATCCTGAGATTACTGCCTTTGCGTTCCTCCTTCCCAACTGTCTACCTAACTCCCTGTATTCTCTTTTCATGACCCCTTCCCTCTTCCTACCTATGTCAGAGGTACCAATATGTACCACGACCTCTGGCTCCTCTCCCTCCCACCTCAGGATATCTGGGACGCGATCAGAGACATCCCGGATCCCGGCACCAGGGAGGCAGACCACCATCCGAGACTCCTGTCTGCCTCCGCAAAAACGCCTCTCAGACCCCCTTACTGTTGAGTCCCCATGTTCCAATGTTGCTTCTAAATTATTCAGGTGCTCCTGTTCACTGGACCCCGTAATTAGAATATCATCCAGATAACACTGTACACCAGAGAGACCACTTAAAATCTCATCCATTCTATTGTTAAGGAAGTCTGATAGTATGGTATGATCAAACAAAGTCAAAATGGTTTTATTCAAAGGATATGGGGGGTAAAGCAGGAACCAGTTACTGAGTTGGATGATCAGCCATGATCATAATGAATGGTAGAGCAGGCTCGAAGGGCCCAAAGGCCTACTCCTGCTCCTATTCTCTATGTTTCAATGTTATGAAAGGAAATTCATAAATTTATTGAATTTATTTTGATATCTAATAAGGTAGATAAAGGGGAACCAGTGGATGTTAAGCATTAAATAAAGTGTCACAAAAGGTTAATATGCAAGAGAGGCGATCTTATGACAGAGTGGGTAGTGTCCCTACCCTAAACCAGTCAGTCCCAGTAATTGATGGCCATGGAAGCTGTGTTCATAATGTGGCCAAACAGGTTAATTATCAGCCTGCAAATCCTTCCAATGTGCCTATGGCAGGCAGTAAGAGTGGGAGGGTCTCCTCCCACTCTTACTGCCTCCTACATCCTCATCTAAATCATTTATATTAATGATTTGGATGAGAATATAGGAGACAAGGTTAGTAAGTTTGCAGATGACACCAAGATTGGTGGCATAGTGAACAGTGAAGAAAATTATCTCAGATTGCAACGGGATCTTGATCAATTGGGCAAGTGGGCTGACGAATGGCAGATGCAGTTTAAGTTAGATAAATGCGAGGTGATGTATTTTAGTAGATTGAACCAGGGCAGGACTTACTCAGTCAATGGTAGGACATTGGGGAGAGTTGCAGAACAAAGAGATCTAGGGGTATATGTTCATAGCTCCTTGAAAGTGGAGTCACAGGTGGACAGAGTGGTGAAGAAGGCATTCAGCATGCTTGGTTTCATTGGTCAAAAACATTGAATACAGGAGTTGGGATGTCTTGTTGAAGTTGTACAAGACATTGATAAGGCCACATTTGGAATACTGTGTACAGTTCTGGTCACCCTATGATAGAAAGGATATTATTAAACGAGAAAGAATGTGAAAAAGATTTACTAGGATGCTACCGAGACTTGATGGTTTGAGTTATAAGGAGAGGTTGATAGACTGGGACTTTTTTCTCTGGAGCGTAGAAGATTGAGGGGTGATCTTATAGAGGTCTATAAAATAATGAGGGGCATAGATCAGCTAGATAGTCAATATCTTTTCCCAAAGGTAGGGAAGTCTAAAACTAGAGGGCATAGGTTTAAGGTGAGAGGGGAGAAATACAACAGTATCCAGAGGGGCAATTTTTTCACACAGAGGGTGGTGAGTGTCTGGAAGGAGCTGCCAGAGGCAGTAGTAGAGGCGGGTACAATTTTGTCTTTCAAAAAGTGTTTAGACAGTTACATGGGTAAGATGGGTATAGAGGGATATGGGCCAAATGCGGGCAATTGGGACGAGCTTCGGGGTTTTAAAAAAAGGGCGGCATAGACAAGTTGGACCGAAGGGCCTGTTTCCATGCTGTAAACCTCTATGACTCTTTGGTCAGCTGGAACCCTGTGTCCACATTATAAGACTCGAGATGCAGGATCAGAGAAAGAATATTTGGAAGTCTCTACACCAGGTGATTGTGGTTGTGCCATTGCGAAATATATTTAAGGCTGATATAGAGATTTTTGATCTCTCAGGGAACTAAGGGATCTGGGGAGCAGGGTGGGAGGTCGAGTTGAGGTAGGAGATCAGACCTGATCATACTGACTGGTAGAGCAGACGGGAGGGCTGTATATATGTATGTAAGGACTGTATGGTCCACTCCTCCTATTCCCTATGTTTCTCTGTGAAAGGAAGTACAGAGCACCAACTGTGAAGGACATTTGCCTTGAGGAATCAGGCTATATAGTTCAATTGACTGACAGGAAACAATGCAGAAAGTCTCCACTTAAAGTGACAAACCTACATCTTAAAGCTGCTTTGAAATTCAGCACATGAAGCTTCTTTTGCAAAAGGGGGTTGACTGGGGGACTACACAGGAGCCATGGTGAGGCATGCGAAAGAGTGTCCTTGACCTGATCAGATCAATCGATCAATCAAACTCTTCAGCAGCAATGCCATGCCACGAGTCCAGTTTCTACCTGGAATGAGAAAGGACAACACTGGTGAGGAACATCAATAAAAATCATGGCTGGAATTCTCTGACCTCGCCCGTGGCTGGGATTCACCGGTCCCTCTGCCATGAATGGAGATTTAGCTGAGCACCGAATTCTCCGTTCTCACTGGAAGTGGTGGCAGGGCGAATGAGACCAGAGAATTCCAGCCCATATTCCCAGACCCCAAAACTGACCTAAGTCCTGCTTTGCTAATTTAGACAGCGTTTCACAACTCCCGGCTACCAAGGACACTGAAATGTGGAATTTCTGAATTGGTGAGGGCTAGTATAGTAAAGATGGAAAAACGTAGCACCGGTTATTCTGAGGGGGAACATATTATTTACAATGACTGTTAATGAGATTTTTCTGCTCCTATTTGTCAATGCATGGTGCTTTTACTCTTACTGAATCACCTCAGCTGCGACTGCAGGTAGACTGAGCCATGTATCTATTCTCCTGTTATTGTCCCTTTGTACTCCCACCCTTGTGTTTTTTTGATTATTTCACAGAGGTTCTCAAAGATGTGCACGTTAGGTAGATTGGCCATGCTAAATTGCCCCTTAGTGTCAGGGGGATTAGCAGGGTCAACATGTGGGGTTGCATGGATAGGGCTTGGATGGGACTGTTGGCGGTGCAGGTTCAATGGGCTGAATAGCTCCTCCTGCATTGTAGGGATTCTATGATTCTGTGAACTTGCAGAACTGATACACTGACAAAAGGCTAATTGTGTTCTTTGTAAGATTGTGACATTGAGCAGGAGTCAGTAAACTCTATAGCTTTGGGAGAGTAATATCAGATACGGAACAACATGTTCACTTTTTCGTCTTCGAACTCAATCTGCACTGGTCTGATTACTTATTTTTTGGATGGTGGATGTTAGCAACACCATATTTAAAAGTTGTTTTAATTTCTGATGCAAAGATCATTAATTGCATGTATCTAGGCTGCCACCTACTGGCCAATCAGGAACATTTTGGACCAAAACCAGAACAGAAAATGCTGGAAAATCTCAGCAGATCTGTGGAAAGAAAGTAGAGCCACGTTTTGCGTCTGATGACCCTTTGTCAGAGTTTAACATTTATGGGATGTAATAACTGGAAATGAGAAAATGGCTGAGGCATTGAACAGGTATTTTGTGTCAGTCTTCACAGTGGAAGACACAAATAACATGCCAAAAATTGATGACAGGAGGGCTATGGCAAGTGAGAACCTAGAAACTGTCATTATCACGAAAGAGGTAGTGTTGGGCAAGCTAATGGGACTAAAGGTAGACAAGTCTCCTTGTACTGATGGTATGCATCCCAGGGTACTAAAAGAGATGGCGGGACAAATAGCAAATGCATTAGTGGTAATTTACCAAAATTCGCTGGACTCTGGGGTGGTTCCTGCAGGTTGGAAAACAGCAAATGTGACGCCACTGTTTAAAAAAGGAGGTGGACAAAAGGCAGGCAACTATAGGCCGGTTAGCTTAACTTCTGTAGTGGGGAAAATGCTTGAATCTATCATCAAGGAAGAAATAGCGAGATATCTGGATATAAATTGTCCCATTGGTAAGACGCAGCATGGGTTCATGAAGGGCAGGTCATGTTTGACTAATTTGGTGGAATATTTTGAGAACATTACATGTGCAGTGGACAATGGGGAACCTGTGGATGTGTATCTGGATTTCCAGAAGGCATTTGACAAGGTGCCACATCAAAGACTGCTACATAAGATAAACCTTAAGATAAAGGTGCACGGTGTTATGGGTAACGTATTAGAATGGATAGAGGATTGGTTAACTAACAGAAAGCAAAGAGTGGGGGTAAATGGGTGTTTTTCTGGTTGGCGATCAGTGACTAGTGGTGTGCCTCAGGGATCAGTTTTGGGACCGCAATTGTATACGATTTACATGGATGATTTGGAGTTGGGGACCAAGTGTGTCAAAATTCACAGATGACACTAAGATGGGTGGCAGAGCAAAGTGTGCAGAGGACGCTGTAAGTCTGCAAAGGGATATAGATAGTCCAAGTGAGTGGGCGAGGGTCTGGCAGTTGGAGTACAATGTTGGTAAATGTGATGTCATCCATTTTGATAGGAATAACAGCAAAATGGACTATTATTTAAATGGTAAAAAATTGCAGCATGCTGCTGTGCAGAGGGACCTGGGTATCCTTGTGAGGAATCTCAAGGAGTTAGTTTGCAAGTGCAGCAGGTAATTAAAAAGGCAAATGGAATTTTGTCCTTCATTGCTAGAGGGATGGAGTTTAAAAACAGCGAGGTTGTGTTGCAGCTGTATAAGGTGCTGGTGAGGCCACACCTGGAGTACAGTATACAGTTTTGGTCTCCTTGAGAAAGGATATACTGGCACTGGAGGGGGTGCAGAGGATATTCACTAGGTTGATTCCGGAGTTGAGAGGGTTGGCTTATGAGGAGAGACTAAGTAGACCGGGCTATACTCATTGGAATTCAAAAGAATGAGGGAAAATCTTATAGAAACATATAAGATTATGAAGGGAATTGATAAGAAAGAAGCAGGGAAGTTGTTTCCACTGGCGGGTGAAACTAGAACGAGGGGGCATAGCCTCAAAATAAGGGGGAAGCAGATTTAAGACTGAGTTGAGGAGGAACTTCTTCACACGAAGGGTTGTGAATCTGTGGAATTCCCTGCCCAGTGAAGCAGTTGAGGCTACCTCATTGAATGTTTTTAAGGCAAGGATAGATAGATTTTTGAACAGTAAAGGAATTAAGGGTTATGGTGAGCGGGCAGGTAAGTGGAACTGAGTCCACGGAAAGATCAGCCATGATCTTATTGAATGGTGGAGCAGGCTCGAGGGGCCAGAAGACCTGCTCCGAGTTCTTATGTTCTTATTTTGGAGCCACTGCTCATTTGTGACATCCTTGTGGACTTAACACGGCTGGAGTTTAGGGAATGACACAGTTCCCATCCTTTGGCTAAATGTTCAAGGGGTTGGGAGGAACCTGTCTACCGGATGGCTGCCAGACAGAAACATGTGGCGTTAACTGCTTTAAGGCCAGACTTTCATCTCTTTCTTGAGAGGATTTACAGAGCTGCTGGCCAATCAGATTTGCCGGCAGCTTTGTTGTCCTAACAGTGCCACTCGGAGTGCTGGCCACTGCTGGGACTTCAGGCAGTTCCCAATGTGGAACTTGGACTAACAGATAAGTCCAGGATTGGGGTGGTTGTCACAGCGAGGAATCTAAGTGGGGGCCGGGGGAACTTGGTTCAAAAAGCCAGGGGAGAGTTTAAAGGGGAATGGGAAGAACAGTGGCTAGCACTGCTGTCTCACAGCGCCAAGGACCCGGGTTCATAGAATCATAGAAACCCTACAGTGCAGAAGGAGGCCATTCGGCCCATCGAGTCTGCACCGACCACAATCCCACCCAGGCCCTACCCCCACATATTTATCCGCTAATCCCTCTAACTACGCATCTCAGGTACAATTTTAACCTGGCCAATCAACCTAACCCGCACATCTTTGGACTGTGGGAGGAAACCGGAGCACCCAGAGGAAACCCACGCAGACACGAGGAGAATGTGCAAACTCCACACAGACAGTGACCCGAGCCGGGAATCGAACCCGGGACCCTGGAGCTGTGAAGCAGCAGTGCTAACCACTGTGCTACCGTGCCGCCCTTCAATTCCAACCTTGGGCACTGGTCTGTGTGGAGTTTGCACATTCTCCCTGTGTTTGTGTGGGTTTTCTCTGGATGCTCCGGTTTCCTTCCATAGTCCAAAGATGGGCAGGTTAGGTGGATTGGTCATGCTAAATTGCCTCTTAGTGACCAAAGATGTGTAAGTTATGGGTTTAGTCATGGTAAATGTGTGGGAATACAGAGATAGGACAGGGGAGAGGGCCTACTCTGTCAGAGTCTGTGCAGATTCGATGGGCCAAATGGCTTCCTTCTGCACTGTAAGGATTCTATTATTCTATGGGGGGGGGGGGGGGGGGGTGGTTGTTCACCTCCATTGGACCCAGGGGACCCCTCAAAGGATAAGCTGCCCCCTTGCCTGACACGTACCTGTAGCTAAAGCATCAACGGTCCCTGACATGGTATAGGCTACATCCGCACTGTGGGTAAAACAGCAGTCGGGGTGGGATGAGATCCTTAAGTGGCCATGAACTGACTACTTAAGGGCCTCAATCGGCCCCAAGAGTGGGCAGCCACCTGACACCTGCCCCACCCACCCACCAAAAAATTTCAGAAAAGTGGGCGAAGGGTAGTGGGTAGGTGGTAGGAAAACCATCCACTGGATATTATGTGCTCCCCTCCCACACACCCGCCTTCAAGCCTATTGGTGGGGAATGTAAAATTCAGCCAAATTATATCTCACTAAATGCCTTCATTTCAGCAAATTTCACCTTGCATAGCTTACAAGAGAATAAAAAAATTACAGCTTGTTATTTGATTTGATTTGATTTATTATTGTTACATAGAACATAGAAAAACTACAGCACAAACAGGCCCTTCGGCCCACAAGTTATGCCGAACACATCCCTACCTTCTACACCTACCTATAACCCTCCATTCTATTAAGCTCCATGTACTCATCCAGGAGTCTCTTAAAAGACCCTATTGAGTTTGCCTCCACCACCACTGACGGCACCCTATTCCACTCACCCACCACCCTCTGTGTGAAAAACCTACCCCTAACATCTCCCCTGTACCTACCCCCCAGCACCTTGAACCTGTGTCCTCTCGTAGCAGACATTTCCACCCTGGGAAAAAGCCTCGGAGTGTCCACCCGATCTATGCCTCTCAACACCTTATACACCTCTATTAGGTCTCCTCTCATCCTTCATCTCTCCAAGAAGAAAAGACCAAGCTCCCTCAGCAAATCCTCATAAGGCATGCCACTCAATCCAGGCAACATCCTTGTAAATCTCCTCTGCACCCTTTCAATCTTTTCCACATCCTTCCTATAGTGAGGCGACCAGAACTGAGCACAGTACTCCAAGTGGGGTCTGACGAGGGTCTTATATAGCTGCATCAATGTCCCCGGACTCCTAAACTCAATCCCTCGATTGATAAAGGCCAGCACACCATACGCCTTCTTAACCACCTCCTCCACCTGCGGGGCCGATTTTAGAGTCCTATGGACCCGGACCCCAAGGTCCTTCTGATCCTCTACAGTACTAAGAGTCTTTCCCTTTATATTGTACTCCTTCATCCCATTTGACCTACCAAAATGGACCACGACGCATTTATCTGGGTTGAAGTCCATCTGCCACTCGTCCGCCCAGTCTTGCATCCTATCTATGTCCCTCTGTAACTTCTGACATCACTCCAGGCTGTCCAGAACCCCACCAACCTTCGTGTCATCGGCAAACTTACCAACGCATCCCTCCGCTTCCTCATCCAGGTCATTTATGAAAATGACAAACAGCAAGGGTCCCAGAACAGATCCCTGGGGCACACCACTGGTGACCGACCTCCATTTAGAAAAAGACCCATCTATACCCACTCTCTGCCTCCTTTGGGCAAGCCAAGTATTAACATACAATGAAAAGTATTGTTTCTTGCACGCTATACAGACAAAACATACCATTCATAGAGAAGGAAATGAGAGAGTGCAGAATGTAGTGTTACAGTCATAGCTAGGGTGTAGAGGAAGATCAGCTTAATGCAAGGTAAGTCCATTCAAAAGTCTGATGGTAGCAGGGAAGAAGCTGTTCTTGAATCGGTTGGTACGTGACCTCAGTCTTTTGTATCTTTTTCTCGACGGAAAAAAGTGGAAGAGAGAATATCCAGGGTGCATGGGGTCCTTGATTATGCTGGCTACTTTGCCGAGGCAGCAGGAAGTGTAGACAGAGTCAATGGATGGGAGGCTGGTTTGTATGATGGATTGGGCGACATTCACGATCTTTTGTAGTTCCTTGCGGTTTTGGGCAGAGCAGGAGCCATACCAAGCTGTGATGCTTTCTATGGTGCATCTGTAAAGGTTGGTGAGAGTCATGGCTGACATGCCAAATTTCTTAGTCTACTGAGAAAGTAGAGGCGTTGGTGGGCTTTGTTAACTATAGTGTCAGCATGGGGGGACCAGGACAGGTTGTTGGTGATCTGGACACCTAAAAACCTGAAGCTCTAGACCCTTTCTACTTTGTCCCCATTGATGGAGACAGGGGCATGTTCTCCTTTACGCTTCCTGAAGTCGATGACAATCTCCTTCGTTTTGTTGACATTGAGGGAGAGATTATTGTCACCGCACCAGTTCACCAGATTCTCTATCTCATTCCTGTATTGTTTGAGATCCAACCCACTATGCTGTGTCGTCAGCAAACTTGAAAATCGAGTTGGAGGGGAATTTGACTACACAGTCATAGGGTGGCACGGTAGCGCAGTGGTTAGTTAGCACTGCTGCTTCACAGCTCCAGGGTCCTGGGTTCGATTCCTCGCACGGGTCACTGTCTGTGTGGAGTTCTCCTCGTGTCTGCGTGGGTTTCCTCCGGGTGCTCCGGTTTCCTCCCATAGTCCAAAGATGTGCGGGTTAAGTTAATTGGCCAGGTTAAAAATTGCCCCTTAGAGTCCTAAGATGCGTAGGTGAGAGGGATTAGCAGGTCAATATGTGGGGGTAGGGCGTGGGTGGGATTGTGGTCGGTGCAGACTCGATGGGCCAAATGGCCTCCTTCTGCACTGTCGGGTTTCTATGATTTCTATAAAAGGACAATCAGCTAATGCTTGCTTCTGAGGAAACAACATTGTGAAATGATCTAAAATGGCAACTGTTATTACTAAAATAAATAAAACCTGCTCTTGCTCATTGTGTATTAATAAGGTTCTCTCTGTGACTTTGTTTTGAAAATATGATTTTTTGATATTTAACGTCATTAACAATAACAGTATTCCTCAAAATAATCTACACCATCGGTTTTGTGACACAGTAAAACTTCAATTTCCCCCGCATCAACCTGCTCCACACAGTCTGCCCCATAATGCACTGCGGACGGACTAAACTGGGGCAGGGTGGGGCTTCCTGCCCTTTGATTGGCCAGCAACGCCATCAGTCCGGCAATGCCAGGAGGGCGATGGTTGGTGCTGCCTGGACTGCATCCAAAAAAAAGGCGGCCCATGGAAACCATTGAGCTAGGTAAGTCTGGGATTTCAGTAGGCAGCGTTAAGACAGTTTAGGGAGGATGTCTTTAATGGAGCAGGTGGGTCAGACAAAAGGGGGGTAATATCTCGGGGGGCGGGGGGGGGCGCGGCTAACCCCCCCCAATCTGCAAAGGGCACTCTCCAAACATAGGAACATAGTAACCCCCATTCCTTCCTGCCCTTTGAACAAGTTTTTGAAGAGAGCAGTCTGTGCACTCCTGTCTCCATGCCAACCATTTTTATAGCACGAGCAGTGTATTACTGGGTCAATTGTCTTGATAACAAGTTCAATTGACCCTTGATTATTTATTGAAATATCGTGGGGAGGGGCGGGGGAGGGGAATGCTGATTTCAGTGCCTGCCCACCCAGCCCCTGTATTATTGGGTGAGTGCGGGTTAAGAGGGTAAGTGGTGGTTTGGGCACCCAGCATGTTTTATGTGCTCCCCAGTGAAAAACGAGCGGGTAAAATGCAGCCCTATGTTTTAAAACAGATATAATGAAAATATTAACCGTCAAGTTTGTAAAAGAATGACAACATACGCTGCAAGTTTTTAAATTCTCTCACCCATGTCCAGCCAGCTATCTCGCTGTCTTAACAAAATGTTCCTCTGCAATAAATTCAGTTTAAATGTTTAAACTTTATTCCTAATCTTATATTTATTTCTTGCAGCATGCATTTAAAACATGGTTCAGCTCTTTGCTGCAGTTTTGTTCTTCCTGTTGGACCTGCCTAATTTTGACCTTTCTGTCTCCATCTAGTCTTCCGAGTACTTTGAGGTTTGTGTTCCAGGCTGCACATGCTTTCCCTCTTCAGTTACCTTCAGAGCACTGCTGCCTGTCCTGATCAGCTGGTCTCTTCAATCCCCTTTCCCAGGCCCTGCGTTACTGCTGTTTCACACTGAACCTTCAGCCATTAGCAACGACCTGCCCTGTCACGTCCCATTGGGTCTAACACAACCAATCTTCCCAGTCCTCCAATGTCACTGCCTTCAATCTGCCTGCAAAGCTTCTTCCTCAGCTTTCCTGCTGGTCCCCACCCTGCTGCTTTAATGTTAAGATAATAAGTACCCATATAACTGGTTCATGTATGACATACATAAAGCATGAACATATGTATAAGAATCTAAATATCAATAAATAAGTTTGCATTGTTTCAATTTTGGAGTTTGTCTTCAGGCCTTTCAACTTAGTTTAAAAATCTAACCTGAAATCTACCTTCATAATTTCGAATGATTTACACAGCTACAGAGAAAGTCAAGTTAAAAATAGTCCCAGCCTGCTCTCCCCGCGGCTGCATCATTAATTTATCGATGCTCACTGCTTTTATTTCATAATAAATTTTGCAGTAGCTATGTTTTTTTTCCTTTTATTAAAGCATATGGATAAAATGCTTACTGCTTCTATTTAATTTCTAAATTCTGCTTTTGCAATGGGGGGTGGGGAGGTTGTATCTTTTATTCAAATAATGAAACTTCCAAGGATGTGGTCCAGTTCCATTCAGACTAAAATCCTTTCGACTTTGCTGCACAAGGGAGCGGTGAGCCAGCAAATCAACAAAGAAATCAGCCATTGCATCGCAACTGGTGCCGTGAGGAATTCATTCTGCTGTTTGGAAAATTCACTTATAATCTGTCAGCTAACGCTTTCAACTCAGCCTTTTACAGACATTTCACTACAAATAACCTTATCATTGAAAAAATAATTTGCATGGAAATGTGTACATTGGCTCTCAATATTGAGCCAAAATAATGAGATAATTCTTCCACTTAATAAAGCGTTAGTGCGACTGCATGTGTACAGGTCCTGTTGCCATAGTACGGAAAGAATACTGCAGCTACTGAAAGGATACAGGAGAGGGCAGCCACAACGGTTGAAGGGCTGCAGGGTTGGGTTATATGGAGTGAGTACATTCTCACTGGAAACTAGAAGGCTGAGAGGTGATATAATTGTTCTTTCTGGGATTCCAAAAGGTCTTAATAATTCTGACCACAATAAGCTCTTTCACCTTGTCCAGGACTGCAGAAGGAGGGAGCAAGATCTGTGTTTTCAGTGAACAAGTCTTCAATCAGTGCAGAGAATGCCTAACAAAACAGTCAAAGCAGTCAGTTTCGATTCATTCCAATGCAAATTTGATGGATTTCTTTCAGAAAATAATATTTTGGGTTACAATAAATACTAATTTCAGACAAGGCATGGGGCAGGTACAGTGTGCTTAGGAAGAACAGGTGACATTGTCCTTACAGTTTTCAAAACTCTCCACACCACTGGGATTGTTCTTAGCTCATGACTGGGTCTGCTGTAGGCTGATTATCATGGAAAACAGCCATTCACAATGCCTGCAATGCAGGGGGAAAATATCTTCACTGGATGTTTGTGGAGCCCAGAGAACCAAGATTGAACATAAGGAATAGGAGTGGTCATGGCCATTCAGCCCATCAAGCTGATTCCACTATTGAATAAGATCATGGTCGATCTGATTGTGCCTTTAATGCCACTTTCTTGCCTCCCCCCCCCCCCAATAACCCTTGACACCCCCCCCTTGTCGATCAAGAATAAAAAACAAGGGCCTTTCAAGAGTCCTCCCAATCACAGTGACTCCTGCTCTCCCAGCAGCACAGAATCAGCACCAATGCAAAGTCCAGCAGTTTTGGAGGCACATTGACACACACATCAGCACATTGACTCTGACAATATTATGGTTTTCATTTAGTTACTTTCACAATTCCCATAGAGCCCATCCCCCGGCTCTGCGCGGGAAGATGATCAGGCCGGCGTTGCAGGCCAGGAACATCGCGCTTGGCGCGAAACCTGTTTTTCTGCTGACGCCCGATTCTCCAGGTCAACGTGATTCCTGTCAGGAGATAGTGGGCCCAGAGAATCCCCCTAATGTCTTTCAAATTCAGGGTATAGGGTGACCCAGCTGAATTGTGGCCTTCCATGCTTGCTCCTGCTTTCCACAATTGATTCTCAGTTCAGTGGCATTGTGAGTAGGTATCAGGAATAAAACTTCACTTCCAATCACAGTTATTTGAGTGGGTTTGAATCAATAAGTAGCTTATGCCATGGGGCACAGCTGTGTCACATGCTTCATCCATAAGTCATTTGTGGTGATGCAATAGGCTTCTTGGCCTATGTACATATATTCATTTTTGACCCCCATCCTTCCAATTTTGCAAACCCAATTTCCAGTTGGTCACCGATGATCAAACCCTTGTTTGCCCAGGTTCCTAACATCGCAGTGAGACATGAAAACTTCATCTGTGGTCTCATCATAATTGTTACAATATGCAGTCATGTCACAATAGTTACACTGACGCTGAATAAAATTGCTAAAATTGCTCTGGTTACATTGTCTCTTGGGAGGTGGCATTAGTTCTGGGTCTTCCTGTTTGTAAGATGTTGATTCTTGAGAAAAGCTCATGGCAGGCTGTGGAGATCAGGATATGGAGTATCAAGATATACATCTGCATCAAAACAAAGTGTAGTATTTACTCTTTCACAGTTTTTAATTGACTAATGTGATACCATTTATTTTCTCTGCCTTTACTTTGGCCTTTCATGATGGTAACCTGTTAGCCCATTGAGTGGGGTAATTTGCATTCAACTGTACAGTTTTCCCTTTCTCCACCAATGGAGAAGATTAGTGATTAGCGCCACCCACAGATTACCTCAATCAATAACATTCTTTACAAATATATTGTTAATTTGACGTTACTAACATATCAATATTCATGTGTTAACTACTAAATCAAATGAAATTAGCTTACCTCCAGCTCTCTTTTTCTTTAAAGGTGGATCCAATTTTGTGGACATTTTTTACACTGCGTTACTGGGTGCCATGGTGGCCCAATGGTTAACATAGCTACCTTACAGGGCCAGGGACCTGGGTTCAATCCCAGCCTCTGTCTGTGTGGTTACACATGTTCTCTCCATGTCTGTGTGGATTTCCCTCTGGGTGCTCCAGTTTCCTCCCACAGTCCAAAGATGTGCGATATTGGCCATCCTAAACTGTCCCTTAGTGTCAGGGGTATGAGCAGGGCAAACAGGTGTGGTTATTGTTGGTGCAGGCTCGATGGGCCAAATGGCTTCCTTCTGTGCTGTTGGGATTCAATGATTACTTCCTGGCCCAATCCAAAATTACTTTATCTTTGACTGCGCTGTGAAGTACCACAGTGTATAATACCATTCTGATACTTTTAAGGACAGTTTCTCTATGGAGTATGTGTCTGTGCCTCAATGATTTAAGGATGTTGTCTCATTCTATTGACCCAATTGACCATTTCATGCTGTTTTTCAAGTAGTTACACATGACTGAGGCCTGTTTCCAGTGCATTTGACGATGTATCTCCTAACTTTTCAACCAACCCATTTGTGAACTGATTTTCTGCATATTCTATTGATTACTTCACACTTATGCAGTATCTCAATGTCATGCCAACACATTCTTGACTCTCAGGTAATCTTATCAAAATATCTTGCAGTCTTTGCTAACTCTCCATTTGTAGTCCCAATGCTTCATAGTGGCAAGCACAGGTTAAAGAGATGTGTATTGTCTCCAGCCAGGACAGTTAGTGAGATTTTGCAAGCCCAGGCAAGTCGTGGGGGTCACACAACACAGGGGGTCTCTTTCTGTGACCCCCACGACTTGCAGGGGCTTGCAAAATCAAACTAACTGTCCTGGCTGGAGACAACACACATCTCTTTAACCTGTGCTTACCCCTCTCTCCACTCACATTGTCTGTATCTTTAAGACTTGATTACCTGTAAAGACTCGCATTCCAACCATTATTTTGTAAATTGAGTTTGTGTCTTTATATGCCCCGTTTGTGAACAGAACTCCCACTCACCTGACGAAGGAGCAGTGCTCCGAAAGCTAGTGGCTTGTGCTGCCAAATAAACCTGTTGGACTTTAACCTGGTGTTGTGAGACTCAGTCCAATGCCGGCATCTCCACATCTTGGGTAAGATATCCCAGAGTGCTTCTGACTTTAGGGTGTAATTATCTTAAAAACATGCTTTGGAAATTAGGTTGGTTCTGCCCAATTGATGCTGATCGAGGGGTAACATACTGGGAACACTCATATACTGGGAACACTCATGGGCGGCACGGTAGCACAGTGGTTAGCACTGCTGCTTCACAGCTCCAGGGTCCCGGGTTCGATTCCCGGCTTGGGTCACTGTCTGTGTGGAGTTTGCACATTCTCCTCGTGTCTGCGTGGGTTTCCTCTGGGTGCTCCGGTTTCCTCCCACAGTCCAAAGATGTGCGGGTTAGGTTGATTGGCCATGCTAAAATTGCCCCTTAGTGTCCTGGGATGTGTAGATTAGAGGGATTAGTGGGTAAAATATGTAGGGATATGGGGGTAGGGCCTGGGTGGGATTGTGGTCGGTGCAGACTCGATGGGCCAAATGGCCTCTTTCTGTACTGTAGGGTTTCTATGATATAGAACATAGAGATGGCTAGCAAAGTCACTCATGTGTCTCTTTCATTTTCTCATTTAAGTCTATGTTAGCAATGCCTGGAGATTGTAAAATGACATTCACGATTTCTGCTGGTGTCGGTCGATACTGGGGTCTGCATTTTCCTTCAAGTTTGTTGAACAGGCAGTTAAAATAATATTTTCTAAATCATCATCCTCCAACTATGCATGACAGTGTCTAAAATCTAACCATCGCATATTTACAATTAGGAGATCATTCCCCCCCATCAATCTTTCCCAGATTTTACACACAAATTTGCATCTCAGTACGAGAAAGAAGTGTTGACCTCTCTTCATCTCTTACAATCTGTCCATCAGGATCTGTAACTGTGGCCTTGCCGATTATTTTACCAAACTCAGCCAGTGATGGTGGGTCAGGCTGAGCACACTGCACACAAACTACAGTCTGAGACTGGATTGCAATTCCCATGACTAATTGCAATGATTAAATTATCGGGGGTGATCTTACCATTGAGCCCTGCCGGCCAATGATGGGCAGGGCGAGCCGGTAAGATCATGAGCCGAGAAGCCAAGTTTGCGCCCGATTTCTCGCCTTTCACAATCTTATTGCACCGGATGTCCGGTGCTATCGGCCTCACGTCCGGAAAGGTATTATAATATTTAATATAATATTTAAATTTATCTTAAATCTCATTTGAATGGAATTTGTGAGCCCAGGATGGAATCGCCCGGGCTCACTTGCCTCTGTGGCCTCGATGGGGAAGGTTCTCTTCAGCGAGAATCATCAACCGGAACCAGGCATGATGGCTTCGCCAATAGAACCGGAGGCCAGTGAGGCCCCCTGGGAGGTCAGGGTGGGGCACTAGCAGCCTGGCACCTCACACCAGGCACTTTGGCACTCCAGCCTGGCACACTGGCACTGCCCACCGGACGCTTTGGCACTGCAATCCTGGTACACTGGCAGTGCCCACTGGGCACCTGACAGTGCCAAGGGGGTGGGGCCAGAGGAGGTAGCGGGTTGGCTGTTCGGTGTGGGGGGGGGAACCACTGTGCATTCTATAACAGGGATCATGGGGGGGGGGGTGGGGGGCAACCTCTGCCATTCTGTAGTAGCGATCAGTGGGGGGGGGGGGGGGGGGGTGAGTGGGGGCTTGTGGTTTTGGCTGCAATCATTCCGGGCGAGGGGTGGCTATTTTCCGGGGTAGGGGGATCGCAATCGACCGTGGAGCCCCATGGTAGCGGGGGTGGGTTGGGGCTGCTGGACTATGGAGACATGCTATAGCAGCAGAGACTGTGACAGGTCTCTGTGCTCTCAGAGTACAGAAACCTATGCATGTGTAATTGCATTCTCTGCTGCTATCAGCTGGCTTTTGGGTGACTTAGGCCCTGCCCACACCGTCTACTGGCGAATTTCAAGTTTATCAAGATTTTTTTTTGCCTGTCAGGTACGATTCAATTTTTAAGTCGCCCAAAAAAGCGCGAATTTCTCATGTTTTCCATTCATTCGGGACTTAGAATATTTTGGGAAGATCGCCCCCCATCCTTTCTCTCCAACTCTTCTTCTAACTCATATATTTTGCTTCACAATGAGAATGGTCTATCCCTGCTCTCGCTTCCTTCAAAGCAGCCTGTGAGTCAGACAATTCTAGTTTCAGGCATGTAGTCTGTTCCTCAATTTGTAATGGTCTCTGCTTATAATCTTCTGCTTTTGTAACTGTCACATGAGCCCGCTATTCTAACAACACAGATTGCTTTGAATGGAGCTCCCTTTCATGATCTGCCTGCTTTAAACGCTCTGCTAGCTGTTTTGAATGGAGTTCTCTCATGTTCGAACTGCTTTTAGTATATTTCTCTCTCTTGTAGTAGCTGCTCTGATTGGAGTTGTTTCTCCTGTTCCAGTTCTTTCTCGAGCTCAAAGAATCTCTGTTCTTTTTCCTGAATAATAACATCGCTTCTGACAGCACAACAGTACGTGTCATAGGGTAAAAGGTCCGTAGCTTTTGATAACTCCCATATCTTACTTTAGATTGAATAAAATCAATCACATCCTTGAACTGAATATCGTCTGATTTGAATAAGCAATCACAATGCAACAGCTCAAACTCTTTCCCAGATAAACTTGGTACTGAGGTGAAACAAAAAGGTTGTGCTTCATCTTAAAGTCTGTTTTTGTAACTTAGATGTTTCCAAACATGCAGCGTTTTCAAGTGTTATCACTAAAGTGCTCATTCATGTCTTACCACCTCGATCACCAATTTTAGCCTGATAGGTATCCATAAAGATACCTGTAAGACATCAGCAAAGCCTGATGGTTAAATGGGCTAACTCTGTATTAGGCTAAGGATGTGCAGCTATGCAACAAACATGGGAATTGATTGGAGAGTGGCTGTTGCTATGCCTTGCACAGACAGTGATTGAACACGGATCCCTGTGTGTTGTGTTCTCGAGAGAATTATGACCTTCTGACAGAGGCACAACTCTCAGTATTCGTGACCAAAAAGACAGTGATTGATTTGTGCCTGTCCTTGGAGTATGTGACCGGAAGCACACCAGCAGGATCTCTTTAAGAAGGAGAGACAAAGAGACATCAGCAGCAGAAACCCGGGATCAGCCACTGTAGAAGCAAAACCCTGAGTCTTGGACTCGGAGACATCTGAACAAAACCCATTAGCAGGGAATCTCATCAGTTCACCTTGCCCTGGGTAGTATCTCAATTCATGAATTTGGATATTTTGTGAAGCTTTGATACCTTTTGAATACTTTTGTGTAGAATGGAGTAGGTCAAAGGTTAAATACTTTGTGTGTAACAAAGTTTCACGCCTGGTGTAATTTTGAGGTAATTGATAAAGAAGATTTGTTGTATAACTGAGAGTTTGCGTGTCTTTGTCCATGGTATCAATTGACCCGAGTTCAAGGGCAACACAATTCCAAACGTATTCTTTTATTTATCTACAAGATTTATAGGGTTCAATTGTTTGCAATAACTGCTCCTATTGTAAATCACGTAAGGTTCCAGTGACTTAGAAAAAACACTTTAAATGATGAATTCAGAAAGTTTATTAACCATTAAAAAGAGGTAACAAATCAGATTTAAAAAATGAAGTGTCAATTAACAGTGATTGGCAGTAATTAACAGTAAGAGGAGAAAGCTTAACTTTTTAACAACTGAAAAGAGATCTCACCAACCTTCACAGGCCGTAAAGCGACAACTCCAAGGAACCTCAAAGACAGCTCTCAGCACTTCACTGCCTTGCCTTTCTCAGTCTCTCTGTCTGTCCTTTTCCTTCTCTGCCTGTCCTTACCCAAAATGGCTTCTTGGGACCCTACTCTTATACCTTAAAATATTGAAAGCCCACCTTAACCAATTGTTGGAAAATAGCCAACTGGTCTATAACTTGTTAATAATGAAATAAGAATTAACCCATTGGTTTTTAGCTAATTACACATTATGGGCGGGATTTTACGACCTCGCTCGGGCGAGGCCGGAAATTCCGATTTGAGGTCGATGGAGATTTCCGCTGTCGGGCCCTTGCCCGCGCCAATTGCATAACGGGCAAGGTGGTAGAGTTCCAGCCATTAGTTTTAAGACAATGCTTCTTCTCAAACTATATCTCTTATCTTGAGGTAGGTTTGGGCCTCGACCAATGGTTGGTCAACATGGCCTTCTGTTATCTGGAGTTGAGATCCCTTAAACAAGGGCTCATTCAGTCTTTCCCCAGTCAAGGTTAATATTCATGTTATCTCTTTATTCGACGGCCTGAGAAACACATATTCAATCCTTTTCTCTCATAGCACTTTAAAAGTCCATTTAATGATCACTGTTAGGAAAAAATTATTATGAAAAATATTAATACAAAATAATCAGGGTATGGGCATGGTGGCACAGTGGTTAGCACTGTTGCCTCACAGTGCCAGGGTTCTGGGTTCAATTTCGGCATTGGGTCACTGCCTGTGTGGAGTTTGCATATTCTCCCCGTGTCTGCGTGGGTTTCCACCTCCAGTTTCCTCCCACAGTCCAAAAATGTGATTGGCCATGCTAAATTGCCCCTTAGTGTCAGGGGGATTAGCATGTTAAATACATGGAGTTACAGAGATAGGACCTGGGTGGGATTGTTGTCAGTGCAGACTCGATGGGCTGAATGGCCTCATTCTGCACTGTAGGGATTCTGTGTTTCTATGAAAGTTATAAACATTTGTGTTCCAAAGTACATTTTCAGCCTTTCTAACATATCTATTCATTAATTATTTATTCTTTAATTGTCACACAATTAAGGCCATCTTTTTGACAAAATCTGGCTGACTTCCAATAATATTGGTTTAGTTTATTAAAATGGCTTCCATTAGTTCCAGTTAAGAACATGATCATTCAAACTACAAATGAAGACACCAAAATGATAGTCGCAATTAAACTAGTAGTTTTGAAACTACCAACGCCATTATTGGCAGCAGCGGGAAGTCCAACAACTATGGCATTGACACTTCTGGCAGTGCTGTGGTTTGAATCTAGTGGTTTTCACAATACTCATTTATGTCATTAATCTGCAACATGATTGGAGAATCATTCAATGTGATGCTATTCTTGTACTGAATCTCAGCTAATAGAACAAATCTCAATCAATGAACAATCAAAACAAAACTCTTCTCAGTATCAAGAATGGTAGATTCAAATACAAGGGGAATAGTGAAATCAGAAGTGTAGAAGTAAGACCACATTTAGCCAGGAAACTAAGTGCCTTGGCTCTCTAGCTTACTCTTGTGTCATTTCTTCAATTGCATCTGCAAGTTTCTGGTACTGCTTCAATTCATTATAGATGTGGATGGAGATCCGAACATAAAGCTTTCCTCCCAATGCTTTGACTGGCACCTGATCAGAAGCAAGAAGATCAAAACATTGTCAGGCAGAAAAATCAAATGAGTTCCAACACAGTGTGGGTAGCAAGGATTGTTTTCAATTCACAGCTAAATGCAAAGTTAATGCATAATATTCTCTATTAAATGTAGACCTAGATAACTACTGGCAAATTTTAAACCAGCTTCAGGAAACAGCATTTCTTTCTTCATTGCAAGCTAAAATGTAAAGGCTTCTCCAAGGCACTGACTTACAGAAAAGTCTGAATCAGACTAATTCATTGATAAACTCGCCAGGCTGCTGATAGGCGCACACAAACAGTGGGTGAGATTTTCTTCGATATCGGCACAGGCAGATTTTGGGCAGGAAAAGCAGCATTGAGTCCGCCGACCGTAATGGCGGATTTTCATGCCACCTATTGTGGCATTTCAGTGTCAATAATTTTCAGGTATGG
The DNA here is from genome assembly GCF_964213995.1 of Mustelus asterias. NCBI lineage: Eukaryota > Metazoa > Chordata > Chondrichthyes > Carcharhiniformes > Triakidae > Mustelus > Mustelus asterias. The sequence goes on from NC_135805.1 coordinate 29,849,850, forward strand.
GTTCTATGCTGTATCACTGGCGGGTGACCTCTGATTCTCCCATCCTGCCAGCAAATTAGCGCTTTAATCATCAGGGTGTCACATTTAAAGGCCGCCCCAGCACATAGCAGTGAAAAGGTTTTTCTCATGTCACCTTTGCTACTTTTACAAATCATTTTAATTCTTTGCTCTCTTGTTCTTGATCCGTTTACAAGTGGGATCAGTTTCTCCCTATCTGCTCTGTCCAGTCCCTTCCTGATTTTGAACATCTCTATCAAATATCCTCTTCGCCTTCTTCTCTCCAAGGAGAACAGCTCCAACCTCTCCAATCTATCCTCACAATTGAAGTTTCTCATCCTGGCTCCTTCCTCTGCAGCTGGATCCTAGACTTCCGAACCCATAGACCGCAATCAGTAAGTAGAGGCAACAACACCTCCTCCATGATCATCCTCAACACCGGTGCCCCACAAGGCTGTGTTCTCAGCCCCCTACTATACTCCTTATACACCTATGACTGTGTGGCCAAATTCCCCTCCAACTCCATTTTCAAGTTTGCAGATGACAGCACCGTAGAGGGTCAGATCTCAAACAATGATGAGACAGAGTACAGAAAAGAGATAGAGAATCTGATGAAATGGTGCAACGATAATACTGACGATAATGTCAGTAAGACGAAGGAGATAGTTAGTCATCGACTTTAGAAAGCGTTGTGGAGGACATGCCCCTGTCTACATTAACAGGAATGAAGTGGAAATGATTGGGAGCTTCAGGTTTCTAGGTGTTCAGATCGCCAACAACCTGTCCTGGTCCCTCCACGCCAATGCTATCGTTAAGAAAACCCACCAACGCCTCTACTTTCTTAGGAAGCTAAGGAAATTTAGCATGTCCGCTACTACTCTCACCAATTTTTACAGATGCACCATAGATGAATCACAGCTTGGTATGGCTCGTGCTCTGACCAAGACCACAAGAAACTACAAGGGCTGTGAACATAGCCCAGTCCACCATGCAAACCAGCCTCCCATCCACTGACTACATCTACACTTCCCGCTGCATCGGAAAAGCAGCCAGCATAATCAAGGACCCTACACACCCTAGACATACTCTCTTCCACCTTCTTCCGTCAGGAAAAAGATACAAAAGTCTGAGATCATGTACCAACCGACTCAAGAACAGCTTCTTCCCTGCTGCCATCAAACTTTTGAATGGACTTACCATCTATTGAGCTGATCTTTCTCTACTCCCTAGCTCTGACTATATTCTGCACTCTCTCATTTCCTTCTCCCCTATGTATTCTATGAACAGTATGCTTTTCTGTACAGCGTGCAAGAAACAATACTTTTCATTGTATCTCAATACAGGCGACAATAATAAATCAAATCAAAACAAATCCTTGTAAACTTTTTCTACACTCTCTCCAATGTGTTCATATCCTTCCTATAGTGCAAGTGGCCAGAACTGTACATAATATTCTAGCTGAGGTCTAAATTCAACATAGCTCCTTGTTCTTGTACTCTATGTCCCTATTATAGAGTCAGTGTTTTACAGCATAGTAACAGGCCCTTTGGCCCATCCTGTCTTTGCCAGCCATCAAACATCTATCCATTCTAATCCCACATTAATGAATACTATATGCTTTATTAACTTCTCTCTTCACCTGTCCCACCACCTTTAATGACTTATGCACATATACATCTAGATCCCTCTGCTCTTGTACTCCTTTAAGAATTTTACCCGTTATTTTATATTGTTTCTCCATGTTCTTTCTAACAAAATACATCACCTCACTCTTCTCTGCATTAAACTTCATCTGTCACCTACATACCCATTCCATCAACCTGCCTATGCCATTTTGAAGTTCTATACTGTTCTCTTCACATTTTACAATATTTCCCAGGTTTGTGTTATCCGCAAACTTTGAAATTGTCCCTTGCACACTTTATGGAGAGGCTGCGTGGGAAGTCAAGTCAATCAGGAGCAAGGGCACGCATCTGGGACAGGGAAGAACCTCAGTTGGAGCCAGGGAGGAGTAGAGATGAGACTTGTGCTTTAGGTCTGTCAGACCCTTATCTTGTAAAGATATTATATTAATAATAAATTGTTCATTGTTGAAGCCACAATGAGCCGCCTTCGACATTACTACAATTACAAACTGAGACATTCCAAGGTTCCGGACTATGAGCTGAAATATGTCCTAAAGCTTGGAATAGCTGCACAAGGTTCAATGGGAGAAGGCCGCTGTCTAAGGCCCACAGTATACCATGTATAAAAGCCTTTGGCTGCATACACCAGAGTGTTGGACATGGAATGCATATTGTAAATATCTCCGCCAGCTGTGGTAAACTGGTCAGGGTGTCGTGAAGCAGACAATGTTTAGGGCACCTTTTCTAACCCCTTCCTCATTCTACGGAGGTGAGCAGTGCGTTCCTGATGAGGGCTGCTCATTCGCCCAGGTAGACGCCGAGTTTCACTGCTGCTTCGGTCAGCGGAAAACTACCATTAGACCTGAGCCGCCTGTGTGCAGGTCCGTGACTACAGCTCCCAGTGTATCCACACCTGCTGCTTCGTCACTCGCCCATCGCCACAGGACTTCAAAGGTTGAACAGGACGGTGATGATAATGATGATGATGGTGTCGAGACTAGCACGTGATTTGGATTAAAGTGAGGGAGAGTTGCGCAGCGTCAGCCTCACTCTCTCTTCCCAATTCCCATCTGGATCCAGTGGCAAGACAAGAATCGAGACGGCTGGAGATGGGACTAGGCGCAGTGGGTGACCAGGACATCTACTGTGACTTGTCCTGCTCTTCGCGTTCCACGGCGCTTGCAGAGACCGCCTTCTTGACCGTTGGACCTTCCATTGGTCTCGTCCGCTCGATCCGCCGGAGTCTATCTTCATATGCTGGGACAGACATCTCCCAATCTCACCGAGGGTTGAGACCCATCGGCTACCCTCACCTAGTTTAGCCGGCTTGTCGAAGCCGTTGCCCGGGGTGTGGCCGCTGTCGCAAGCAAACAGCTACGGGGAGCCAGAGGTGAGAGCTGAGTGCCAGGTGGGGACCAAAGGTGGACAAACCGCCCTAAAAAGGATGCGACATGTTCCCCCACCAGAGGTACTACCCCTCCCTGACACTCCATACACCCCCACCAGAGGTACTACCCCTCCTTGACACCCCATACACCCCCACCAGAGGTACTACCCCTCCCTGACACCCCATACACCCCCACCAGAGGTACTACCCCTCCCTGACACCCCATGTAAATATAACTTGTAATTGGAAGTGTAGAGAGGTACCTTCGGAGTGCCATATATTGTATTGTATTGAAAGAAATGGAACTGTGCTGAACATTTTTAATCAATTAAACTGCTGTGCAATGTACTCTTACAGATTTTATGAATAAAGTATATTTTATTCAAACTCTTATTCAGCAATATGAAGAAGAACAAAAGTTACAATGGTTTTCTAATAATCAGAGTTTTCAAATGACTTACAGTAGGAATGTTGGAGTGAGGGAGGGAGGGAAGGGACTGCCAACTCTCTAGGATGTGTCCCAATGTGTGTGTGAGTGGGGGGTTGTCAAGGCCACTATCAATGCCTCAGTGAGTATGGGGTTGATGGAAGCCAAGAGAGGAGGGCAGGGAAGGGTGGGATTGCGTTGTTCCTTTTCTTTCTGGTTTCACTGCCAGGATCTTGCTTAGTCAAGGCCAGCATGTGGGATGGCCTCTTTGTTTCTAATGCTTTGTTAATAAATTCCTTTATAACTTTCTCTACATTTTTCAAGTGTTTCTGCTTTCTCATGGTCTTTACAGACTTCTTTTGGAAACTGTTAACTACTTAGTTGCAAGCCTGGGTTTGTACTTTTTTCCTTTAGATGATGGTCTCACAAAAAATGTAACCTACTCACTGATGTTCAGTTTGGGTTCCATCACGGACATTCAGCTCCTGACCTCATTACAGCCTTGAACTAAGCACAGACAAAAGTGCTCAATTCCAGAGGTAAGGTGAGTGTGACTGTCCTCGACATTGACGCAGTACTTGACCAAATGTGGCATTAAGAAGCCCTGGTAATATTGAAATCAGGGGGTGGGTGGGCGGGGGAAACAGTTATCTCAGCCCCAGGACGTTACTGCCAGAACTCTTCAGGGTCGTATCCTAGGCCCAGCCATCTTCAGATTTTTCATTAATAACCTTCCCTCCAGCATAAGGTCGGAAGAAGTAGAGATGTTTACTGATGACTGCACAATGTTCTGCACCATTCACAATATTTCAGAACAGTCCAAGCTCACTTGCAGCAAGTCCCAGCCAACATTCAACCCTAGGCCACTAAGTGCAAGTAATATTTTTTGCCACACAAGTGCCTGGCAATAGCCATCTCCAACAAGTAAGAGTCTAATCATCTCTTTCTGACATTCATATCATTGTTGAATCTCCCAGCATCAAAATCCTGGGGGACACCACTGACCAGAAGCTTAATTGGACCTACCACATAAATAGTGTTACTACAAGAACAGGTCAGTGGTTGGGAAGTCTGTAGTGAGTGACTCATTTCTTAACTATCCAATGTCTATCCACTGCCGACAAGGCACAGATTGGGAGTGTGATGGAATACTCTCCACCTGCCATTGATACTCCATCCACAGATATAGTTACTTCCTCCATCATCGGTGCACAGTAGCAGCATTATGTACCATGTATAAGATGCACTGCAGCAATTCATCAGGCCTCTTTCTGTAGCACTTTACAACTACACAATCCTTACCACTGAGAAGGACAAAGGCAGCGGGCACATGGGAACACCACCACCTGCAAGTTTCCCTCCAAGTCTGACAGAATCCCGACTTGGAAAAACATTGGTGCTCCCACATCGTCACTGGATAAAGATTTTGGAATTCCCCACCCCCACCTTCTCAAGGATAAAAAGAAATAAGCAATAAATGCTGACCTTGTCAGCATTGACCACATGCTCCCAAGAAGGAATAAAAGTATTATGCTTACAGTGCCACATACTGGAGCAGTATTTCTACAATTTGGCAATGACTCTCTATTTGTAAAGATAGTAGGTGCTACTGAAAAGAGAGACATGTTGGTGAAGCTTATCAACTTGTACTCATCTAAACAAATACAAGCTAATGCGTGTAAGATAAAAACCTTTGGCAACTTGTCTCACTTTTCAGTTATATTCAATTCCTGTGCTACTAAACAATTGTCAATAACAGCCTTGTACTCTTTCCATTTCATATGATTCAAACTCATTCTTTATGTTAAAAGTTTCTAATTTAAATTGTCTTTTCTGCAGAATGTGGGGGCGATTCTTACAAAAAAGTTCTAAGTGTTGAATTTGCAGGAAAACTGGAGTAAATCACTCTGGTTTTTTTAAGTGCGAGTTCACACTAGAATGTCCCACACTCTGTGCACTGCAGAGGCCACCAGCGTAAATATCATTAGATTTCAGGGGGCAGGGCCTATTCACACTGAAGAGGCTGCAATCAGCGGGGCCTTTGTGCATGCGCAGTGGGCCTGAAGTGCCAGCCTCTGATTTGCTGGTCAGCTGAATTGCTGGCCAGCCACCAACCCCCGCCCCATCCTGGCCCAACCCGATTTCCAGCCACACCCCCTCCAGCAGTGACAATCCCCCCAACTCCCAGCAGACCCCCCCTTCCCCAACCGGTAGCACAGTGGTTAGCACTGCTGCTTCACAGCTCCAGGAACCTGGGTTTGATTCCCGGCTTGGGTCACTGTCTGTGTGGAGTTTGCACATTCTTCCTGTGTCTACGTGGGTTTCCTCCGGGTGCTCCGGTTTCTTCCCACAGTCTAAAGATGTGCGGGTTAGGTTGATTGGCCATGCTAAAAAATTGCCCCTTAGTGTCCTGGGATGCGTAGGTTAGAGGGATTAGTGGGTAAAATATGTAGGGGTATGGGGGTAGGGCCTGGGTGGGATTGTGGTCGGTGCAGACTCGATGGGCCAGATGGCCTCTTTCTGCACTGTAGGGTTTCTATGATTCTATAACCCCAACCTGCCCCCCCCCGCCCCCCCAAATTGCTGGCCTCCATCCAGCCCCAACCGGATCGCAATGCAGAGTGACAGTGGGACGCCCTACTCCCACCAATCCCCCCCTAGGCCCTGACCCCAGTAGGCCCCGCCCCCTAGGCCCCACCCACTTAGCACTGCCCCATGCTCGGTGGACAGTGTCAAGGCTCCCCCCTGGGCATGGGCACTTTGTGCCATGGGCAGTGCCAGGGGGCACAGGCTGGCACTGCCAGGGTACCCATGCCCAGGGACACCACCCCCACCTGCCGCCTGACCGCCGAGGGGGGCCCCCGTTTGCCCCCCCTTCACTCCAGCGGGGTCGTCCTGCTTGTTCCCCAAAAGTGGGGAGCTATAGTAATCCCCGTTGGAGTGAAACACTCTGGCAGGGTGAGAGAATTCAACCATCAGGCCTGGAGAATTCAGTCCCGGGCCCAATAATAGCATTTAAATAGTTTGTAAAATACTATTTAAATGATAGCCCCACCTCCCCGCCGATTTGCAGCACCGCACAGATGCTGCCAGAAATCCGGGCCTGGGAGATGCAAGCATAGCACGAATGCTCGCTGGAATCCTGCAAATCAGCCAACGTGCAATTCTCTTGCCCCACTGCGCTAAAAAACTAGCACAGCAGGATGGGAGAATCGCCCAGTGTGTGTGTGTGTATGTTTGGATGAACAGCGCTTGCAGAGAGCTAGAGCAGACCTGATGGGTTGAATGGCTTTCTTCTGTGTTGTAACTATTTTATTATACTATAGATAAAAATTGGAAACTCTTCCCTGGATGTGGGTTGCACAATTACTACATGTAAAAATGCTGCCATAGTATTTAAACATGACTGTCATCCACCTATAAGTTGGTGGAAGGCAACACTGACTGAATGAAAGAAGCTTTGAATCGACATTTTAAATAATACATTAATCTATTAGAAGTTTTGCTATAGTGTGATGATGCTGTGCCTTTAAGAAATGTATTTGTGTCATGTTTCTTCTCAAGGGATTGTTTTACACTTCAACTATGATTACTGTGCTGATTGGCTACAGCTGGTAGCTCATCTTCTGATACTGCAGAAGGTTAATTGCCCCTAATAATTGGAATGTTTGTTTTAATCTGTGCTAATACATTATTGTTCCCTCGGGTTTTCAGAGTAGGATTTGATTAGGCTGATTGACAAGAAGAAAATCTTTTGTGGGTAGAGTTAGGTTTCCAGAGAGAAAAAGGCAGGCAGTTGCAGTTGAATTTGAAAGGGAGTAGCAGCTCTTCTCTCTCTCTGGAAATTGAAGTCTGGCACCCAATGTACAGCTGTCTCCACAGGTCTGTAAAAGGCAAGGGGTGTTTTCTCCTTCTCTCTCTGTCTCACTGGAGTTCTGCTCCTCTGGAGGCGACTGTCTTTGTCATTCGTGGGACATGGGTGCCGCTGGCTAGGCCAGCATTTATTGCCCATCCCTAGTTGCCCTTAAGAAGGTGGTGGTGAGCTGCCTTCTTGAATCGCTGCAGTCCACGTGCTGTGGATTGACCCACAATGACGTTAGGGAGGGAATTCCAGGATTTTGGCTCAGCGACTGCTAAAGAACGGCGATATATTTCCAAGTCAGGACAGTGAGTGGCTTGGAGGGAAACTTCGAGAGGGTGGTGTTCCCATGTATCTGCTACCTTTGTCATTCTAGATGGAAGTGGTCGTGGGTTTGATTAATAAGGGGATCAGGTGTTATGGAGAAAAGGCAGGAGAATGGGGATGAGAAAAATGTCAGCCATGATTGAATAGTGGAGCAGACACGATGGGCCGAGTGACCTAATTCTGCTCCTATGTCTTATGGTCTGGAAGGTGCTGTCTAAGGATCTTTGGTGAATTGCTGCAGTACATCTTGTAGATAGTATACACTTGCATTAAGTTGATTTCTCTCTACACCCTAGCTATGACTGTAACACTACATTCTGCACTCTCTTGTTTCCTTCTCTATGAACTTGTCTGTATAGTGCGCAAGAAACAATACTTTTCACTGTATGTTAATACATGTGACAATAATAAATCAAATCAAACACTGCTGTTACTGGGCGTTGATGGTGAAGAGAGTGGATATTTGTAAATGTGGTGCCAATCAACCGGGCTGCTTTGTCCTGGATGGTGTCAAGCTTCTTGAGTGTTGTTGTCTGAGACTCATAAGACAGGTTTCTCTGTATCTCTGTCCAGAGAGGTTAAAAGGCTGAAGGACTGGGAATTCACTTAAGTGTGTTTGTCTTGCTAACTGATTCTGAAGAGGAATTTACGTCTATGGGGATATTGCTTAAATTGGAACGAATGAAAATAGCTAACAATTAAGAATTATACTTTGTCAAGTTTAAGTATTTCAATTGGTAAAAGTTAAGCTCATTCTTTCTGTTACATTTTAATTGAGTTGTTAATAAAACACCTTAGGCTCACACTAATGCCAAAATCAAAAATAGTTGGGGTCTCTGTTAACTTCATAATATACTTTGGAGTTTCTTAGCTGGTCCCTTACAATAGTATGCATCAACATTCACTTTCTGTAGCACCTTTTGTGCAACACCAGCTGAAATACAGCTGTAAAACTTAATTCCTATATTTATCTTAAAGTCAGGAAATTTATATTCCATTTTACTGGGCACTAAATGGGACCAAACCCTGTTTGACCTGAAGTCTGACACTGTGATGTTGCTTCAGATTTTACCAGCTTCGGGATTGGAGGGTAGACTTCTGCTAGGCAGATGGGCTAGAAGTCATAGTGATAACTGCCATGGGCCATAGCTTGTTTGTGAGCTATTTTTATTTTAAATACAATTTGTTCTCTGTCTTTGCACTGTTATTCAAATTATAAATAAACTTCGGTGATTAATGTATATTTCCTACATTGCAACAACGTCCAAACTTCAAAAGCAATTCATTGCCTGTAAAGTGCTTTTGGAAATCCTGAGGTCATGTATGCATGAGCCATATCCTGTATGTTTTAGATCTGTTGATCTGCCACTCTCAGACCCAGGTTTCATTCCCAAGTGACCAGAATAATGTAGCACTAAAGCTACATATGTTCATGCTCACTTGCCTTCGTAGCGTGATGGGACAGTACACATATTAAACAACTGCTCAACTTTTACAAACAACTTTTATGACTCCATTTTGCAGCGTCCCTTTCCCATCCTTAATATCTCTACCCAGTCTTTTCAAACCAAGCGATCAGCATCGATGCACGTTCCTATATTTCCCATAATGATATTTTGGCTGAATCTTAATTCTCAGAAATGAATGGATTGGGGTCATTTCAAAAGTTGAAATGCAACAAATTCTGGGTCAGGAAATGAGGCTACCTTGAACCTGCCCACCTCTGGTTTGAAAGCTGGATAAGGGGTGGCTGGCAAACGCATTGGTTTGTTTAAATATTACAACATTTTCAGTTTAACAGTTAATCTGCTTTTAACTACAGGTTGGGGGGTTGCCTGGGCTTTGGGAAACTTGGCAGCTGAAAGAAAGCAAGATGGGTTGAATTTGTGAGGTGATTGCTTATATGCTGTTGTTTGGAGGCCAGAGGGAACAGCAGGAACAAGGTGTTCCTTCCAGCCATTACAAACTATCCCAATAACTCCAAACCCATCTGCCAGTGAGCTGTCAGGCCCCAATCATTAGATCTCCCAACTAGCATCTGCTCCCCTTAACCACTATCAGAATACTGCAGGACAGTCCCAGCTCCCACCCCATGAACATTTTCACTCCCCTAAGCCACAGACCTCAGCCCTGTGAAGCAGGTTTCCCATCCGAGAGGCTTCCAAGTTTGACAGTTAAGTTATGGGCAGGAACTCCACAGGGGGAAAAAAATGAAGCAGCCTTGCAGTTAAACAACCTCACAACAGTTTCTCCCACTCCACGCAGAACTCACCTTTAGGCTAAAATTGAGGTGATTACCTTAGTACGCATAGAGCACTTCCAAATTCTGTCATTTTGAATCTACCCACCACATTCGATTTATCAAATTTACTGAGACACTATTAACAAAATTGCAAAAATTAAGAATTTATTCATTATATTTACATTTCTCAGTAAATTTTAACACTCATTACACACATGAACAATTTTGCAGCAGTCACTTTCATCCTAACAATAACATGCTTTTAATTTCTAGCTTCACTACATCTTTGGTTGCAAATCCACCTATTTTGACAGCATCACGGGAGATCAACTGATAATATATTAAAAATGTTATGCCACTACACTTCGTTATAGAGGCAAAAAGATAAAATACTGTGTGCTTCTCAGTTACAAACTGAGATTGATGAGCACATTCCAGTCTCTCCTTGCCATGACCTTTTAGGCTGTCTGCACTTAGTCCAGAACAAAATAGTCCCAGCCTGACCTGTAAGCAGCCCTGGCATCCTGCACAGCAAATACATTTCGTGTAGGAGATGCATCCACATTTCAACAACAGAATGATAAATTGTGCTTCAATGCTTAGAACACTAGCACATTTTCCATTTATTAAGAAATACACCTGCACCAGAGTTAATTCCTCATTTTGTACTCATATTTGTATCATAAATATACAAAACAAATTGAATCCAATGGAAGCAATAAAATGATTGCATTGTGACTTTTAATGCCAATAACATCAAAAAATAACATGCCCCAATGGCTGCTTAAATTGGAACGTGCAGTTCACACCGTTTAAGCTGTACAACTCACAATATCAGTAATACTGCCAAGTATTCTTTTGCCATTTTAGGGGAGGTGATATTTCATCTGCCAATTTTTGCCCACATAAGAGAGAAGAGAGATTGGATAGCCTGAGGTTGTTTTCCTTGGAGCTGAGGAGACTGGGGTGGTGGGGGTGGTGGAGGGAGAGAGGGAGCGGGGGGGGGGGGGGGGAGCAAGACTAAGATGCATAAAATTATGCAGTGCACAGATAGACAGGAAGAAACTTTTCCCCTTAGTGGATGGATCAATGACCAGGGGGATAGATTTAGGGTAAGTGGCAGGAAGTTTAGAGGGGATGTGAGGAAATACTTTTCACCCAGAGGGTGGTGGGAGTCTGGAAGGACGGTGGAGTCAGAGACCCTCATAACATTTAAGAACTATTTAGATGTGCACTTGCGATGCCAAGGCATACAAGGCTATGGACCGAGTGTTGGAAAATGGGATTAAAATATTTGGGTGGTTTGTCTTTCACCAGCACAGGCTTGATGGGCCAAAGGGCATTTTCTGTGCTATAGACCTCTATGACTGAGATGTAACCTGTCTATATTCCTTTGCAGACTCTGTACCTCATCTTATCAACTTGCTCTGCCTAAGCAAATCATGATTATTGAAGTACCCTGCGATAACCTCCATAATAATAGATTCTTGCAATTTCCCTATGACAGATGTGAGGCTAAATGGCTTACAGTTTCCTGCTTTGTCTCCCCCTTTCTTGAATAAATGTGCTACATGAGTTATTTTCCAATCCACTGAAATCTTTCTAGAATCTAGGGAATTTTTGAAGATTATAACCAATGCATCTGCTATGTGTGCAAGCAAGATCCTAGGATGCAGGCCATCTGGTCCTGGGGACTTGTCAGCCTTTAAGTCTAGCAGTTTTCCTAGCACCCATTTCCCTAGTAATGGTGATTGTATTAAATTCATCCTTTCTTAGAATGTTTGAGAAGTTGTCTAAATCCTCCAGCCATAAAGATAGACCCAAAGGGTGGAATTTTCAATTTTTGAGACAAAGTGCCATGGTGGTGGGGTTCTGTGGTACATTTCCCACTGGACAGAATGGCAGGAAATTGCAGCCAATTTCACGCCTGAAGTTCATTAAATATACGTAGACAAGTACTTCTCTGAAGCGGATGGCGGATCAGGAACTATTAATCTGTTCCGCAGTTACCAAATGAGGTCAAAAGACTGGGCACATTTAAACGCTACCTGAGCATACTCACACATCTGTGTTCAGTCTGCTGTCATGGCTCTGACATGCCAGCGCCTTGAGGAAGAGTGACAACCATCTTGGAGACCTTGGTCCAGCAGATTTTGCCAGATTTGTACTCGGATCTGCACTCTATGGTTATTGGCATTGGTGGGGTCCATGAATGGCTAGGCAGGAGGGGGCACCTGCCCTCAGGTGCCCCTTCTCCTCAAGGTGACAGGGAGGGGCCTTCAGACACCCACAGGGAGGATAAGCATCAGCCGGTGAGCCCCTGAGAGCCTCCACACAACACACTCCAATGGTGTCCAGCTGCTCAAAGTCCCCCTTGTCTGTGACCTCATCAATTCCAGCTGGTCAGGCTGGGGATGGTGCATATTTTTTCATTCATTCATGGGACATGGGCATCGCTGGCTGGCCAGCATTTATTGCCCATCTCTAGTTGCCCTTGAACTAAGTGACTTAGAAACATAGAAACATAGAAAAACTACAGCACAAACAGGCCCTTCGGCCCACAAGTTGTGCTGAACACATTCCTACCTTCTACACCTACCTATAACCCTCCATCCTATTAAGCTCCATGTACTCATCCAGGAGTCTCTTAAAAGACCCTATTGAGTTCGCCTCCACCACCACTGATGGCAGCCGATTCCACTCGCCCACCACCCTCTGTGTGAAAAACTTACCCCTAACATCTCCCCTGTACCTACCCCCCAGCACCCTAAACCTGTGTCCTCTCATAGCAGACATTTCCACCCTGGGAAAAAGCCTCTGAGAGTCCACCCGATCTATGCCTCTCAACATCTTATACACCTCTATTAGATCTCCTCTCATCCTTCGTCTCTCCAAGGAGAAAAGACCGAGCTCCCTCAGCCTATCCTCATAAGGCATGCTACTCAATCCAGGCAACATCCTTGTAAATCTTCTCTGCACCCTTTCAATCTTTTCCACATCCTTCCTATAGTGAGGCGACCAGAACTGAGCACAGTACTCCAAGTGGGGTCTGACGAGGATCTTATATAGCTGCTTCATTATCCCCGGACTCCTAAACTCAATCCCTCGATCGATAAAGGCCAGCACACCATACGCCTTCTTAACCACCTCCTCCACCTGCGGGGCCCATTTCAGAGTCCTATGGACCCGGACCCCAAGGTCCTTCTGATCCTCTACAGTACTAAGAGTCTTTCCCTTTATATTGTACTCCTTCATCCCATTTGACCTACCAAAATGGACCACAACGCATTTATCTGGGTTGAAGTCCATCTGCCACTTCTCCGCCCAGTCTTGCATCCTATCTATGTCCCTCTGTAACTTCTGACATCCCTCCAGACTATCCACAACCCCACCAACCTTCGTGTCGTCGGCAACTTACCAACCCATCCCTCCGCTTCCTCATCCAGGTCATTTATGAAAATGACAAACAGCAAGGGTCCCAGAACAGATCCCTGGGGCACACCACTAGTGACCGACCTCCATTTAGAAAAAGACCTATCTAAACCCACTCTCTGCCTCCTTTGGGCAAGCCAGTTCTGGATCCACCGGGCAGCAGCCCCTTGGATCCCATGCCCTCTCACTTTTTCTAGAAGCCTTGCATGGGGAACCTTATCGAACGCCTTGCTAAAATCCATATAAACCACATCTACCGCCTTCCCTTCGTCAATGTGTTTAGTCACATTTTCGAAGAACTCCACCAGGCTCATAAGGCACGATCTGCCCTTGACAAAGCCATGCTGAGTATTCTTGAGCATACTAAACCTCTCTAAATGCTCATATATCCTGTCCCTCAGGATCATCTCCATCAGTTTACCAACCACTGAGGTTAGACTCACCAGTCAGTAATTACCTGGGCTATCCCTATTCCCCTTCTTGAAAATAGGAACCACATCCGCAATCCTCCAACACCTCTCCCGTCTCCATTGACGATGCAAAGATCATCGCCAGAGGCTCTGCAATCTCTTCCCTCGCCTCCCACAGTAACCTGGGGTACATCCCATCCAGACCCAGCGACTTATCTATCTAGGCCATCTAGAACTTGCTAGGCCATTTCAGAGGGCAGCTGTGAGCAAACCACATTGCTGTGGCTCTGGAGTCACATGTAGGCCAGACCAGATAAGGACGGCAGATTTCCTTCCCTAAAGGACATTACTGAACCAGATGGGTTTTTCTGACAATTGACAATGGTTTCATGGTCATCAGAAGATTCTTAATTCCAGATATTTTTTATTGAATTCAAATTCCATCATCTGCTGGGGAACCTGGGTCCCCAGAACATTAGCTGAGCTTCTGGATTAATCGTCTGGCAATAGCACCACTAAGCCATTGCTTCCCCTTAAACAAGTGACCCTTATCATGCGTTGGGCCATCAGAGGGAGTCTGCCAAGATCATCACAGAGAGCAGGGCATTGCATTCACGAGGCTGCCTCTATCTTTGCTACAGATTGTGGGGCTGCACGCAGGAATTGCATTCGGGTTAGGAAAATAAAGAAATATTAATGTCCCTTCTGAGTGACAGGTGTTCAATCACTGTATAAATCTTGCACTTTGTAAATACATTTGATGTTAATGAAAATGGTTTGGCCATTTGATGGCATCATGTCCTTTTTATTGCGATGGCGAATCATCCTCCCACTCAGTCATTGCCTCTCTTTGTGAACCTCACATTCATGGGATATGAAAACCCATAGTTATGTGCTACTTATTGAAAGAGAGTGCTGAATGAAGTTGCAACTTGTATTGCTTGCGAGACAACATTGTGTGAGGGTTGCTCAGCAGCCTGAAGGGACAGCTGCACTTGTGTTTCCTAAGTAATAGTGGCAAAGCACGAGACAAGATGATGATATCTCCAAGCATGCCCTCATTTCACTGTCATTTCTCATTAAGATGGCCATGAATGCATCAATTTCTTTGACAGTAAGGGCTGTTGTGTCGACTTTCACTATCCAGAGCCCATTCATACAGGGTTCACCCCTGTCCTGTCCACAGATCATGGCCTGGTGGATCATGTAGGTTTAGGTTACAAGTCCAAATGTGGAATTTGCTGTTGATCTGACTGGTTGTAAATCCCTTGCAGTGCAATGGCATGGTACTATGGGACAGGAGGAATGTGGCCTTCTCTCTTTGCCTGAACCTTACTCCTCCTGGAATCTTGTGGCTATCAATGTGTCTTGTGCACATCTTCCACATTGTGCTTTTTCAATGGCATCATCACCTGGAAACTGAAGCTCATCTCCCTCTTCAGGTTCCTGGCTCTTCTGCTCTTTGTTGTTCAAGGAGCTCTCAGACTCCTCCATTCCTCCCTCTTCCATTGAAGCGCCAGGTTGTGAAGGGCACAAAAGATCATTACAATGCAGGAGACTCTCTCTGAAGAGTACTGCAGAGCCCCACCTGAGTCCAAACATCATAAGCACATCTTCAGGATGTCAATAGTCTGCTCGATTATGGTTTGTGTGGAGCTATACACCTCATGGTACCTCTCCTCTGAGGCACTCTGAGGATTATTGTGGACCTCACCTCTCTCCATCTCGAGGTTGCTTGCACATTGGTGTACATATGTAGCCATTCCCTGGAAAGTTTCTTATACCTCCCTTTGTATTATGTTTTCTCCTTTATAGGCTGCAGATGCCTACTACCTTCACTCTGACCATCTCATTTGCAGTCCAGCACCAGAGAAGACAAGACTATGGCTAACGACATTAAGACCATGACCATGTCCTATACACCAAGATGTATCTTTTCTAAGTACAGAGCACAGCCAATGCCCCTCCCTGGAGAGGGACTATGATGCGTTTGCCATCCATTGCCTTGTAACATGACTCTCAGAACCTCGGGACTGGCTTCATTCTGGCACCCAGACCAGGAACTATGACTGTCTTCCTCTTTGCTCTTCCTGACTGCTGACAACATAATATGCCCCTTCCCCCACAAGCTGAACATGAAATTCTATCATGCTGCAATCGCTGGCATTTAGAGGCTCCGTTACCATAAGGTTATTGACTAATTCTGTCTCATTACCAAAAGGAAAACCTTACACTTCCCCACATTATATACTCACTCTGCTATCTTGTTACCCACTCACTTAACCTAGTTCCACACATCTCTTTGGAACCTTTTTGTGGCGTCCTCAAAGCTTACATTCCCACCTAGCTGTCAAAGTGATTTTTCACAGTGCTCATCAGGAGTATATACCAGTGATAAGAAAGGATTGGAGATAAAGGGATAATCAGCCATGGATATCTAAGGAAATAAAGGAGGGTATCAAATTGAAAGAAAATGCATACAAAGTGGCAAAGATTAGTGGGAAATCTTTAAAGGCCAACAGAAAGCTACGAAAAAAGCTATAAAAAGTAAGACAAATTATGAGAGTAAATTAGCTCAGAATATAAAAACAGACAGCAAAACTTTCTACAGATATATAAAAAGAAAAAGAATGGCTAAGGTAAACATTGGTCCTTTAGAGGATTAGAAGGGGCATTTAATTATGGGAAATGAAGAAATGGCTGAGACATTGGACAGGTATTTTATGTCGGCCTTCACAGTGGAAGACACAAATAACATACCAAAAATTGATGACAAGAAGGCTATGGCAGGTGAGGACCTGGAAACGATCATTATCACTGAAGAAGCAGTGTTAGGTAAGCTAATGGGGCTAAAGGTAGACAAGTCTCCTGGCCCTGATAGAATGCATCCCAGGGTACGAAAAGAGATGGTGGGGGAAATAGCAAATACACTTGTGGTAATTTACCAAAATTCGCTGGACTTTGGGATGGTTCCAGCAGATTGGAAAACAGCAAGTGTGACACCACTGTTTAAAAAAGGAGGTAGACAAAAGGCGGGTAACTATAGACTGGTTAGCTTAACTTCTATAGTGGAAAAAATTCTTGAATTTATCATCAAGGAAGAAATAGCAAGACATCTGGATAGAAATTGTCCCATTGGGAAGACACAGTATGGGTTTATGAAAGGCAGGTCATGCTTAACTAATTTAGAGGAATTCTTTAACATAGGAACATGGAAGATAGGAACAGAAGGAGGCCATTTGGCCCTTTGAACCTGCTCCGCTATTCATTATGATCATGGCCGATCGTCCACTCAATAGCCTAATCCTGCTTTTTCCCCAAAACCTTTGATCCCATTTGCCACAAATGCTATATCCAGCCGCCTCTTGAATACATTCAATGTTTTGGCATCAACTACTTCCTGTGGTAATGAATTCCACAGGCTCACCACTCTTTGGGTGAAGAAATGTCCCCTCACCTCCATCCCATGAATTCCTACTTTTTGTTTCCTCTCTGCCAACCAGTTTTCTATCCACCTTTAAGGACATTATGAGCACGGTGGACAATGGGGAAGCGGTGGATGTCGTGTATCTGGATTTCCAGAAGACATTCGATAAAGTGCTGCACAAAAGGCTGCTGCATGAGATAAAAGTGCACAACATTAAGGGTAATGGATTAGCATGGATAGAGGATTGGTTAACTAATAGAAAGAAATGAGGGGGAGAAATGGGTGTTTTTCTGGTTGGCCATCAGTGACTAGTGGTGTGCCTCAGGGATCGGTGCTGGGACCGCAATTGTTTACAATTTACATAGATGATTTGGAGTTGGGTACCAAGTGTAGTATGTCAAAGTTTGCAGATGACACTAAGATGAGTGGTAAAGCAAACTGTGTAGAGGACACTAAACATCTGCAAAGAGATATAGATAGTTTAAGTGAGTGGGCAAGGATCTGGCAGATGGAATACAATGTTGGTAAATGTGAGGTCATCCATTTTGGTAGCAAAATGGACTATTATTTAGATGGTAAAAATTGCAGCATGCTGCTGTGCAGAGGGACCTGGGTGTCCTTGTGCTTGAATCACAAAATGTTGGTTTGCAGGTGCAGTAGGTAATTAAGATGGCAAATGGAATTTTGTCCTTCATTGTGAGAGGGATGGAGTTTAAAA
The DNA here is from genome assembly GCF_964213995.1 of Mustelus asterias. Lineage (NCBI taxonomy): Eukaryota > Metazoa > Chordata > Chondrichthyes > Carcharhiniformes > Triakidae > Mustelus > Mustelus asterias. Next base: position 29,867,701 of record NC_135805.1, read on the forward strand.
ACAGGGAGGTTATGTTGCAGCTGTATAAGGTGCTGGTGAGGCCACACCTGGAGTACTGTGTACAGTTTTGGTCTCCTGACTTGAGAAAGGATATACTGGCACTGATCTTATTCAATGGCAGAGCAGGTTTGAGGAGCCAAATGGCCCACTCCTGCTCCTAGTTTTTATATTAGCAAACCTAGATACATTGCTCTCATGGCGGGAGTTTCCAGTCCTTCTGCCAACAGGATCTTCCAGTCCCGCCAGAGGTGAAACCCTGCTGTGGTGGGATGGGTGACCCACTCAGAATGGCGTAGACGTTGGCAGGATCGGAAGATCCCAGCAGTGGCCACCTCCATCACTGGAAAACACGCCACAGTGGGGAGACTAATAGCTGTGGCTTTAGCACTGATCCTTGTGGCACACTATTAGTCACAGCCTGCCTAATTTATCCATACCCTCTGCTTCCTGTCCATTAACCAATCCTCTATTACACCATGAGCCCTTAGCTGGTATGTTACCTTTTGTGTGGCACCTTACCAAATGCCTTTTGGAAATCCAAACACCCCACCCCCGTAACCATGGCTAATCTACACATCTTTGGACTGTGGGAAGAAACCAGAGTACCTGGAAGAAACCCATGCAGACACGGGGAGAATGTGCAAACTCCACACAGACAGTCACCCAAGGCCGGAATCCAACTTGGGTTCTTGGCGTTGAGAGGCAGCAGTGCCAGCCTCTGTGTTACCATACAGCCTACCCTACTAATTGTATCCTGAAAAAACTATGGAAGAGGAAGACACATGGTGGAGCCGGAGACAAGATATGTGCGGGGAGCCGGAGGAAGTGGGTGAGGTCCTAAATGAATACTTTGCATCAGTATTTACAAAGGAGAAGGACATGGTGGATGGTGAGTCTAGAGAGGGAAATGTTTATATTCTGGGGCATGTCGATATAAAAAAGGTGTTTTGAAAAGCATGAAGGTAGACAAGTCCCCAGGACCTGATGGGATTTATCTCAGAATACTGGGGGAGACGAGGGAGAAAATTGCCGGGGCCTTGTACAAGATCTGTGTGTTCTTTTTAGTCACAGGCGAGGTCCCAGAAAACTGGAGAATAGCCAATGTTGTTCTTTTGTTTAAGAAGGGCAACTGGCATAATCCAGGAGATTACCGGCCGCTGAGCTTTACGTCAGTGGTAGAGAAGTTATTGGAGAAGATTCCTAGGGAGAGGATTTACACACATTTGGAAAAATATAGACTTATTAGCATGGCTTTGTGTGGGGAGAGATCATATCCTACAAAGTTGATTGAGTTTTTTGACGAAGTGACAAAGATGATTGATGAGGGCAGGGTGGTGATTATTGTCTACATGTAGTTTAGCAAGGCCTTTGACAAGGTCCCTCTTCGCAGGCTGATACAGAAGATGAAGTCACATGGGATCCACAGTGAGCTGGTAAGATGGATACAGAATTGGCTTGATCATAGAAAACAGTGTGGCGGTGGAAGGATGTTTTACTGACTGGAGATCTGTGACCAGTGGTGTCCTGCAGGGATCAGCGTTGGGACCCCTGTTATTTGTAATATGTATTAATTATTTGGGGGAGAATGTAGGTGGTCTGATTAGTAAGTTTACAGAGGGCACAAAGATTGGGGGAGCTGCGGGCTAGTGAGAAGGATTGCCAGAGGATACAGCAGGATATAGATAAGCGGAGAAATGACAGATGAAAATTAATCTGGACAAATGCGAGCTGATGCATTTTGGAAGGTCTAATGTAGGAGGGAAGTATACAGTAAATGGCATTAACATACAGAGGGATCTAGGCGTACAGGTTCAGTTTCCTGAAAGTGGCAATACAAATGGATAAGGTGGTCAAGAAGGTGTACTGCATGCTTGTCTTCATCGGTCGGACATAGAGTATAAAAATTGCGAAGTCATGTTGCAGCTGTATAGAACTTTAGTTAGGTCACATTTACAATCAGCGATAGTGACAGAACAGCGATATATTTCCAGGTGGTGGTTTTCCCAGGTATCTGCTGCTTCTGTCCTTCCAGATGGCAGTGGTCGTGGGTTTGGAAGGTGCTATTTAAGGAGCTTTGCTGAGTTCTTGCAGTGCATCTTGTAGAAGGTACACATGGCTGCCGCTGTTTGTCAGTGATGGAGGGAGTGAGTATTTGTTGAAGGGGTAGCAACCAAGCAGGCTCCTTTGTCCTGGATGGTGTTGAGCTTCTTCAGTATTGTTGGAGCTGCACTCATCCAGGCAAGTGGAAAGTATGCCATCACACTCCTGACTTGTGCCTTGTAGATGGTGGGCAGGCTTTGGGGAATCAGGAGGTGAGCTATTTGCAACAGCATTTCTAGCCTTTGAACTGCTCTGGTAGCCACAGTATTTAATAGGGTATTTAACGATGGTAATACTACTGAATGTCAAGGGGTGATGGTTAGATCCTCTCTTGTTGGAGATCTTCATTTGCCTGGCACCTCTGCGGTGTGAATGTTACTTGCTACTTATCAGCCCAAACCTGGATGTTGCCCAGGTCTTTTTGCATTTGAACATGGACTGCTTCAGAATCTGCGGAGTTGCAAATGATACTGAACATTGTGCTATCATCAACGAACATCCCCACTTCTGACCTTATGATGGAAGGAAGGTCATTGATGAAGCAACTAAGATCGTTGGGTCTAGGACATTGCCCTGAGGAACTCCTGCAGTAACGTCCTGGAGCTGAGATGATTGATCTCCAATTACCACAACCACCTTCCTTTGTGCCGGGTATGACTCCAACCAGCGGATGGTTTTCCCCCTGATTCCCACTGACTCCAGTTTTCCTAGGGCTCCTTGATGCCACACTCGGTCGCATGCTTTCTTGATGTCAAGGGCAGTCATTCTCAACTCACCTCTGGCATTCAGCTCTTTTGTCCATGTTTGAACCAAGGCTGTAATAAGGTCAGGAGTTGAGCAACCCTAGCAGAACACAAACTGAGCGTCTGTGAGCTGGTTATTGCTGATTAAGTGCTGCTTAATAGCAATGTTGATGTCCCCTACCATCACTTTACTGATGACTGAGAGTAGCCTGGCAGTAATTGCCAGCTTGAATTTGTCCTGCTTTTTGTGTACAGCGCATACCTGGGCAATTTTTCATATTGCCAGGTAAATGCCAGTGTTGTTACTGTACTGAAACATCTTGGCTTGAAGCATGGCAAGTACTGGAGCACAAGTTGTTTCTTGATATCACATGGAGTGAATTGAATTTGTTTAGAGTTTTCCAGCACAGAAAGAGGCCCTTTGGCCCATCGTGTCTGCACTAGCCATCAAGCACCTATCTATTCTAATCCCATTTTACAGCACTTGGTCCGTAGCCTTGTATGCCACGATATTTCAAATGCTCATTTAAATGCTTCTTAAATATTGTGAAGCTTCGTGCCTCTACACTTTGAGGGGAAAGCAAGGGAGGGGCAGCGGGAAGGTGAGTGTGTGCCAAAGGGGAAATCGAGAGAGGGGTCAGGAAGCAAATATGTAGCAGAGGGGAAAGCGAGGGAGGGGGTGGGGGGGAAGGCGAGTGCGGGTTGGAAGGTGAGGGGGTGAAGGTGAAGGCAAAGGTATTAACTGTAATGGAACTTAATCTCGGGAACTGTGTATACTCGGCGGCAGATCTGATACTGGCTATCTTACACGTCTGTTCTTGAATTTTTTTAGTAAGAAGTTTAACAACACCAGGTTAAAGTCCAACAGGTTTATTTGGTAGCAAATGCCACTAGCTTTTGGAGCGTAGCTGCCCCTTCGTCAGGTGGAGTGGGCAGCGCTCCGAAAGATGGTGGCATTTGCTACCAAATAAACCTGTTGGACTTTAACCTGGTGTTGTTAAACTTCTTACTATGTTTACCCCAGTCCAATTCCGGCATCTCCACATCTTGAATTTTTACCCCTGGGTACTATGTATCTGAACTCTTGCTAGCCAAATATGTTTTCCTGCTTTCCTTTCACTCTGTGTGATCCACCTGTCTTTTGTGGAAGCAAAGAAATGGACAAAATAAAGTGAGGGTGGTGAGAAAAAAAAAGAACCCTACTGCAAAAAGCTTACTCATTGATTGTTTGGCAGAGTCAATGTGGAGAGTGGGTGATGTGAGCAGCCTCTGCTAGCAGCAAAAGCCTACTGCATCTGGTGTTCCCACGCAGTCTCCCATCCAAATACTAACCAGGCCTGAGTCTGTTTAGCTTCTGAGACCAGATGAAATTGGGCACCTTCATTAAAGTTGTAAGCATTGATAACTTGGCTTTCTCTTAACGTATGCAGTCCAATCATCCATATTTTCCCCCATAGCTTATAGCTCTTGCAGCACACAAGGATGTTTTTTCTTTTCCCTCCCCATTCCAATTTATTCTGTCACTCTTGGTACTATGCCCCCCACAAACAGAAACTACAAGCCCTCCCCTTGGTTGCCTTGCCTTCAGCTTCAAGTGTACCTTGGAAAATTGGGGAGCAGCCTTTTCTCTCATTACCTGAAATATTAACTCTCTCTCTCTTCATGGACGCTGGCAGGCCTGCTGAGTATTTCCAACATTTTCTGCTTTTATTATATTAAAGTTTCCAATTTTTGGTTTGGCAACATCCTTTCCACATCTGTCCTGTCAGGACCCCTCAGGATTTTATACCTTTCAATCAAGTCGCCTCTTACTCTTCTAAACTCCAGCAAAACAAAGCTAGCCTTTCCAGCCTTTTCTCATAAGACAACCCTGCCCATTCAAGATATTAATCTGGCAAACCTTCTCCAAACTGCTTGCAACTCATTTCCATCCTTCCTTAAATAAGAAAACCAATATGGTGGTCTCACCAATGCCTTGCACAACTGAAGCATAACCTCGATATTTTTGTATTCAATTGCCATTGCAATTAGCTATAACATTCCATTAGCATTCCTAATTACTTGCTGTACCTGCATACTAACCTTTGCAATTCATGCAAAGAACACCCGAATCCCTCTGCCTCTGAGTTCTGCAATTTCTCACCATTCAAATAAGATGCTTCGTTTTCATTCTTCCTAGCAAAATGGACAATTTCAAATTTTCCCACTTTATACTCCATTTGTCAGATCTTTGCTCACTCGCTTAACCTATCTATGTCCATTTGTAGCCTCGTTATGTCCTCTTCACAATTTACTTTCCTATCTATCTTTGTGTCATTAACAAATTTAGCCACCGTATTTTCTGTCCCTTCATCCAAGTCATTTATATAGATTATAAAAAAGTTGAAGCCCCAGCACTGATCCATGTAGTACACCTTGCCAACCAGAAAATAACCCATTTATGCCTACTCTGTTTCCTGTTAGCCAATCTTCCATCCATGCCAATAATTTACCCCGCATACTATGAGCCTTTATTTTTCACAATAACCTTTGATGTGGCATCTCATCACGTGTCTTCTGGAAATTAGATACCAACAACATAGGTAGGAGATTTTGCTGAGGGAGTAAGAGCAGCGAGTTGATACATTAAAAATTGATTTTGACTCATAGCTCGCTGACACTAGGGCTGGGAATAGAGGAAGCTGTACTGTTGAGACACTTAAAATACACTGGGCCAAGTGTCCTGGTGAGAGTTCATGTGTGGGGAAATGTTAAAATGTTAATGAGAAAGGATGAAGCAATACTGCTGGGTGTGATATGGAGAATGATAACCAGAGTATGATAGGAATGGTAAAAGCATGCAAACACAGCAAATAGTATCAGAGTCAGGAAAAATGATAAAGGTGGCATTAAAGGCTCTTTATCTGTATGCATACATTATTCAATATAAGATGAATAAATTGATAGCATAATTTGAAATAATTGGGTCTGATATGAGAGCCATTACAGAGGCATGGCTGCAAGGTCACTGAAGCTGGGAATGGAATTTCCAAGGGAATTTTACTTTTCAGGAGGACAGGAAGCAAGGAAAAGGAAGATGGGGTAGCCCTGTTAGTTAAGGATGAGATTGATATAGTAGTGAGAAATGATCTTGGCTCGGATGAGTGAGATACTGGGGGGAATTTTCCTGTACTGCCCGTCACAGGAATTGTAGCGGGGGGGTGGGGGGACGAGGTGGTGGGTGGGGGGACGAGGTGGTGGGGGGGTGGGGGGGGGGGTGGGGGGGGTGGGGGGGGGGTGGAGGGCAGACCATGCAAAGATCCACTGACCTCAGACAGAATTTTCCGGTTTTGGGGTGAGTGTGACCAAATCCTGCAGATAGAGTCAGTTTGGTTGGAGATAAGAAATAGCAATTAAAAACAGTCACTAGTGGAGGAGTTTATAGGTCCCCCTAACTGTAGTTACACTGATGGAAAGAGCATAAATCATCAAATAATAGGGATTTGCATATTAATTATGGGCAATTTTTATCTTCATACAGAACTATAGAATCCCTATGGTGCAGGAAGAGGCCATTAGGCCCAATGAATCTGCACCAACTTTCTGAAAGAGAGTCCCACCCAAGCCCTCCCCTCCGCCCTATCCCCGTAACCCCATGCATTTACCATGGCTAACACACCTAACCTGCACATCTTTGGATACTAAGGGGCAATTTAAGCATGGCCAATCCACCAAATATAGATGAAACAATTCAAATTGGTAAAGGTAGTTTTAGTTCAGGATGACTTCATAGATGTATTCGAGACAACTTCTGAGAACAATGTTTCCTGGTAATGTGTAATGATGATGTGGAGATGCCGGCGTTGGACTGGGGTAAGCACAGTAAGAAGTCTCACAACACCAGGTTAAAGTCCAACAGGTTTATTTGGTAGCAAAAGCCACTAGCTTTCGGAGCAATGCTCCTTCGTCAGATGGAGTGGTCTCTGTTCTCAAACAGGGCACAGACACAGAAATCAAGTTACAGAATACTGATTAGAATGCAAATCTCTACAGCCAGCCAGGTCTTAAATGTACAGATGATGTGGGTGGAGGGAGCATTCAACACAGGTTAAAGAGATGTGTATTGTCTCCAGACAGTACAGCTTGTGAAATTGTGCAAGTCCAGGAGGCAAGCTGTGGGGGTTACTGATAATGTGACATAAATCCAACATCCCGGTTTAGACCGTCCTCATGTGTGCGGAACTTGGCTATCAGTTTCTGCTCAGTGACTCTGCGCTGTCGTGTGTCGTGAAGGCCGCCTTGGAGAACGCTTACCTGAAGATCCAAGGCTGAATGCCCGTGACTGCTGAAATGTTCCCCAACAGGAAGAGAACAGTCTTGCCTGGTGATCGTCGAGCGGTATTCATTCATCCGTTGTCGTAGCGTCTGCATGGTTTCCCCAATGTACCATGCCTCGGGACATCCTTTCTTGCAGCGTATCAGGTAGACAAGAAAGGTTGTCCTGAGGCATGGTACATTGGGGAAACCATGCAGACGCTACGACAACGGATGAATAACACCGCTTGACGATCACCAGGCAAGACTGTTCTCTTCCTGTGGGGGAGCACTTCAGCAGTCACGGGCATTCAGCCTTGGATCTTCAGGGAAGCGTTCTCCAAGGCGGCCTTCACGACACACGACAGCGCAGAGTCACTGAGCAGAAACTGATAGCCAAGTTCCGCACACATGAGGACGGCCTCAACCGGGATGTTGGATTTATGTCACATTATCAGTAACCCCCACAGCTTGCCTCCTGGACTTGCACAATTTCACAAGCTGTACTGTCTGGAGACAATACACATCTCTTTAACCTGTGTTGAATGCTCCCTCCACCCACATTGTCTGTACATTTAAGACCTGGCTGGCTGTAGAGATTTGCATTCTAATCATATTCTGTAACTTGATTTCTGTGTCTGTGCCCTGTTTGAGAACAGAGACCACTCCATCTGACGAAGGAGCATTGCTCCGAAAGCTTATGGTATTTGCTACCAAATAAACCTGTTGGACTTTAACCTGGTGTTGTGAGACTTCTTACAATGTGTAATGTGACAGGATTAATTGATGATCTCATAAGACCATAAGACCAAGGAGCAGAAGTAGGTCATTTGGCCCATCACTGCACCACCATTCAATGAGATCATGACTGATAGGAAATAATAATCCTCAGCTCCACATCCTCACCTTATCCCCATTACTCATTGATTCCTTTACTGATTAAAAATTTGTACAACTCAGCTTCATCCTCTAGACAAGAATGATCAGAATGACAGTATAGGCTCAAGGGGCAAAATGGCCTCCAGTTCTTATTTCCTTTGTTATATTTTATGCCTCAATAATGTCATCCTCCTACCTGACAATCAAGTGATGTTTTCAAATAGCAGGGAGACGGTTGGCTCAGGAAACAGTTTGGTTGTAAGCCATGATACCAGGATACTGCACATGCACAATTCATGCAAACAGAAACCCTTTCTCCCAAGTCACTAGCAGTCAGGAGGCCAATTACTAATTCTATTAGAGTCCCATCCAAAGTGGGAAGGTTAGCACCCTGATCCATATCACATCATATTTCTTTATACCCTGTTCCGTTATCTTCTGTTTAGACCTACAATGTCACTATTACTCATTCCTTTCAAGGAAGATTGCAGAGGTGCTGCTGTCATCTCAACCATGGTACTGCAGCATGATCTCATTCACAGGGGATTGAAATAAACACGAGCCCACAGACATCTCAATTACACTTCTGTTAGGCATATATTAATTTAAAAAGATTACTGATCAGCAGCTGAACAGACAAAAAATCCTGCACCATTACCTGTAAAAATCAAAATGGGAAAAATTCATTTAGGTAGAGCCACTTCAATGTGACGCTAGGCAGACTATGTCACTGCCCCAGGGACCATAGTGCCATGGGACTGCTACCTGTGTAGCCTACGTAGGTCTTCTCGATGGTCCTTAGTTACATGAGAGTGAGCATAAAATATTTTATGCTGGCAATGTGAAAAGCAAACAGGAATTATGTAATAAATATCATCTACCATACCTCAATGTTATACTGGCTGTAAAGGACATTCTGGATGATCTCTGCTTGCTCATAATTTGCATATCCATCTTTAAGTAGACATTCTGGGAGTTGAACACATGCCATAGAGCCAAACATTTCTCTTGGGGCCAGCAATCCAGTTTTCCAACGATTCACGAGTAGATCCACTGAGCAAAGGCAAAAAGGTTACTTGAATATTTTAATATTAATTACAAATCAATTCTATTTCTACACACTCAAAAAGAGGTGGAAATATGAACAAGTACTTGGGTACAATAAACAGTAACTGTGAATATACACAGACTAGAAGAAACATCATCGCAGATTTCTCATCACCATTTCCATTCTGAATCTTTCACTAGAAAGGTAGGATAGATGAACTAAATATCATGGAATCCATACAGTGCAGGAAGAGGTCATTTGGCCCATTGACTCTCTGACAGAGCATCTTACCCACCACATCCCCCTACCTTAGGCATCTTGGGACACTAAGGGGTAATTTAGCAAGAACAATCCACCTAACCTGCACCTCTTGGGAGGAAACCGGAGCACCTGGAGGAAATCCATGCAGACACGGGAGAACGTGCAAATTTTACACAGCCACCCAAAGCTGGAATCGCTCCCGGATGCCTGAATATCTGAGCTGTAAGTTTGAATCAGGCCTCACAGGACACTTAGGCCCCAAGTTGTGCTCTGGTCCAGAACCCATCTGTTGCATCCAAACTGTTCCTGGACAGTGCTTGGGAAAGAAGTAATAGCCCTAACAAAAACAAAATCCTGGAGGTGCTGAAAACCTGAAATAAGAAAAGAAAATGCTGGAAATACTCAGCAAGTCAAGCAGCATCTGTGGAGCTAAACAGAGTTAACATTTCAAGTCAATGACCCATCATTAAGAGGTCTGATGAAGGGTCATTGACCTGAAACATTAACTCTGGCCGGAATTTTCTGACCTCTCCCGCCAGCGTGATCCTCTGCTCCCAGCAAAGTCAATAGATGCTTGAATAACTCGCAACATCAAACATGGAGAACCCACCGCAGTGGGACCAGAAAATTCCGATGCCTCTTTCTCTCCACAAATGCTGAATAATAACCCTAATAAGTAAAGGTATTTTATATGGCTAATGTGGAAAATACAAACAGGAATGATGTATTGAAAATGAACATTCATCATAGCTCAATATTATAACAGCTCAGTTTATTCCTAACTTAGATAGATGATTCAGTGCTGCAGTATCAACAATTCAGTGATTAACAGAATCTCAAGCAGTTGAATTGGCAATGGGCCAACTTCCTAACAAGGTTATTCATTAATTGACAGTCACCTGAACACAACGATTACATAGAAACATATAAATAGGAACAGGAGTAGGCCATTCAGCCCTTCGAGCCTGTTCCACCATTCATTATGATCATGGCTGATCATCCAACTCAATAACCTGATCCCGCCTTCCCCCCCATTTTCTTTGACCCCCTTCGCCCAAGAATTATATCTAACTCCTTCTTGAAAACATACAAGATTTTGGCCTCAACTGCTTTCTCTGTTAGTAAACTCAACAGGCTTACTACTCTCTGGGTGAAGGAATTTCTCCTCATCTCAGTTCTAAAAGGTTTACCCTGTATCCTTAGACTATGACCCCTGGTTCTCGACATCCTCACCATTGGGAACATCCTTCCTGCATTCGCCCTGTCGAGTTGTGTTGGAATTTATAGGTTTCTATGAGATCCTCTGCTCATTCTTCTAAACTCCAGCAAATATATTCCTAACCGACTCAATCTCTCCTCATATGACAGACCTGCCATTCCAGAAATCAGTTGGGTAAACCTTCTCTGCATTCCCTCTATAGCAAGAACATCATTCCTCAGATAAGGAGACCAAAACTGCACACAATATTCCAGGTGTAGTCTTACCAAGGAATATGGACTGCACAGTGGTTAGCACTGCTGCCTCTCAGCGCCGGGGACCCAGGTTCAATTCCGGCTTTGGGTGACTGTCTGTGTAGAGTTTGCACATTCTCCCCGTGTCTGCATGGATTTCCTCCGGGTGCTCCAGTTTCCTCCCACAGCCCAAAGATGTGCAGGTTAGGTGGATTGGTTATGCACAAATTGCCCCTTAGTGTCAGGGGAATTAGTAGGGTAAATTTATCTTTATAAATCGGAGTATCGAGTATAAAAGTTGGAGTGTTATGGTAAGGTTATATAAGGCATTGGTGAGGCCGAATTTGGAGTATTGTGTACAGTTTTGGTCACCTAGTTACAGGAAGGATGTAAATAAGATTGAAAGAGTGCAGAGAAGGTTCACAAGGATGTTGCAGGGACTTGAGAAGCTGAGTTACAGAGAGAGATTGAATAGGTTGGGACTTTATTCCCTGGAGCGTAGAAGATTGAGGGGAGATTTGATAGAGGTGTATAAGATTTTGATGGGTATAGATAGAGTGAATGCAAGCAGGCTTTTTCCGCTGAGGCTAGGGGAGAAAAAAGCCAGAGGGCATGGGTTAAGGGTGAAAGGAGAAAAGTTTAAAGGGAATATTAGGGGGGGCTTCTTCACGCAGAGAGTGGTGGGAGTGTGGAATGAGCTGCCGGATAAAGTGGTAAATGCGGGGTCACTTTTAACATTTAAGAAAAACGAGGACGGGTTCATGGATGAGAGGGGTGTGGAGGGATATGGTCCAAGTGCAGGTCAGTGGGACTAGGCATAAAATGGTTCGGCACAGACAAGAAGGGCCAAAAGGCCTGTTTCTGAGCTGTAATTTTCTATGGTTCTTTTCTATGGTTCTAGGGCCTGGGTGGGATTGTTGTCAGTACAGGCTCGATGGGCCGAATAGCCTCCTTCTTCACTCATAGAATCCCACGGTGCAGAAAGAGGCCATTCAGCCCATCGACCACAATCCCACCTAGGCCCTATCCCCATAGCCCCAGGCATTTACCCTAGTTAGTCCACCTGACACTAAGGAGCAATTTAGCATGGCCAATCCACCTGATCCGCACATCTTTGGACTGTGGGAGGAAACTGGAGCACCCGGAGGAAACCCACGCAGACACGGGGAGAATGTGCATACTCCACGCAGAAAGTGATGCGAGGTCATGAATTGAACCTGAATCCCTGGCGGTATGAGGCAGTAGTGCTAACCACTGTGCTACCGTGCTGCCCACAGTAGGGATTCACTGCAGGGATTCTATGATTCCGTGATTCTAATTGACCATTTGGCCCTTGAGGCTGCTCCATCATTCAAGAAGATCATGGCTGATCTGACTGTGGCCTCAACTCCACACTCCTATCTGTCCCATAACCCTTGCTGATCAAAAATCTTGTTCAGCCTTGAACATATTCAATGGCATTGCCTCTACAGTTTTCTGGGGAAGAGAATTCCATAGACTATTTATTTATTTTTATTAGTGTCACAAGTAGATTTACGTTAACACTGCAGTGAAATTATTGTGAAAATTCCCTAATGACTCTCTAACAGAAATAAATTCTTCTTATCTCAGTCTTAAATGGAAGCCTCTTAATTTTAAACTGTGTCCCCTATTTCTAGTCTTCCTCATCCTCTCAGCATCTACTCTGTCAAATCTCCTCAGAATCTTATATGTTTCAATCAGATCACCTCTCATTCTTCCAAATTCAATGGATATAAGACCGACCTTTTCTTTTAAAGTTTATTTTATGAGTCACAACTAGGCTTACATTAACATGGCAAAGAAGTTACTGTGAAATTTCCCTAGTCGCTACAATCCGGCACCTGTTCGGGTCAACGTGCTTAACCAACACGTCTTTCAGACTGTGGGAGGAAACCGGGGTACCCGGAGGAAACCCACGCAGACACGGGGAGAACGTGCAAACTCCACACAGGCAGTGACCCAAGCCAGGAATCGAACCCAGGTCCCTGGCACTGTGAGGCAGCAGTGCTAACCACTGTGCCACCGTGCCACCCAGATAATGTTCCCACCCAGGATCGAACTGGGACCTTTCGTGTGTGAGGCGAACGTGATAACCACTACACTATGAAAACTTCTGTCCAATTTTCCTTGTAGGATAACCCCTACAACCCAGAAATCAGTCAAGGGAATCCAGTCATTTTTACTGATGCAAATCCCCATGCCTGTGTGGGTTTTCTCTGGGTGCTCCGGTTTCCTCCCACAGTACAAAGATGTGCAGGTTAGTTGGATTCAATGTGTGGGGTTACAGGGTTATGGTGGGGGATTGGGCCTAGGTAGGGTGCTATTTCGGAGGGTCGGTGCAAACCCGATGGGCCGAATGGCTTCTTTACTATAGGGATTCTATGATTGCCTATCGTACAACTTTCAGCAATGATGCATGTCACTGAATTCCCACACTGATCTACTACTATTTTGTAACGCATTCACTTCTTACCCATCATCGCTGCATTTCTGAAGTAAAGTGGTGGTTGGTTAGGTACCTTGCATCATTTATGACTAATTCTTACTGGATGTTAACATGTGATCATAAGCCCTGAATAATGCAAGAGTACGTGTGCCAAAACAGAAATTATATTTACAGCAGTGCAGATAGTGGCTGCTTCTAGCTCAAAGACAAAAGGCAGCATTATCTAGTTTGAATTTATCTGCCAACTGGCCCTCAACAAAAGTTACTTTTCCAGAAAGAGGGCATGCAAGACATTGTCAGGCTAGCCAAACCCATCGGTTTTTTGCTTTTCAGAGTAAAGCTACAGATTATTAACACAACATTTCTCATTCAAATTGTTTCCCAATTTTAAACATTGGGCTGAATTTAGTGGCTACAGTGGTGGTCCTCTCCACCAGTCTGAAAGCCTGGGACAACATTGCCATGGTCACTTTTGGAAGCCCCAACTAAATTCAATGTCAATTCCACAGCTAAGCTACCTGTTGTCAGGGCCACTCAGAGGTCCAGCAGCTCTCACTGGGAACAGCAAAGATGGAGGAAGCACCAGAGTGCAGCTAAGTCAGTCAGGCTCACTGGGGCCAGTCAGACAGTCCCTGATGAAGAATGGAGAGAGGTGGAAGACTTTCTTTGGTTACAGATGCCTGGCCAGGAGACCACTCCCTGTCTGCAAGGAAGGAGGCCACCAGGTATTACTGTCTGGCCTCCCCATATAGTATATGGCTCTACTCCCCACACCTGCACTGATAGGCTACCATTTTCATAGAATCGTAGAATCCCCAAAGTCCAGGAGGTCACTTGGCTCATCGAGCCTGCACCGATAACAATCTCAATAAGTCCCCACTAAGGGACAATTTAGCCTGACCAATCCACCCAACGTGCACATCTCTGGAGTGTGGGAGGAAACCGGAGCACCCGGAAGAAACCCACGCAGACACAGGAGAATGTGCAACCTCCACACAGATAGTCACCCAAGGCCGGACTTGAACCTGGGCCCCTGGCACTGTGAGACAGCAGTGATAACTATTGTGTCACCATGCCACCCCATCGATGGGATGGTGCCCACAAAGGTCAACGATGGCCCAGTGGTGTTATTGCCAGAAATCCAGAAATTCAGCTAATGTTCTGGGGACCCGGGTTCGAATCCTGCCATGGCAGATGGGGGAATTTGAATTCACTAATCCACTGATGACCATGAAACCATTGTCGATTGTTGGAAAAACCCATCTGGTTCACTAATGCCCTTTAGGGAAGGAAATCTGCCGTCCTTACCTGGTCTCGCCTACATGTGACTCCAGAGCGACAGCAATGTGGTTAGCCCTCAACTGCCCTCGGGCAACTATGGATGGGCAATAAATGCTGGCCAGCCAACGACGCCCATGTCCCACGAATGAGTTAAAAAAAGGCTTGCCCTAGGCTATCCTCCTCCTTGTCTTAATTAGGAGGAAGTGGGAAGGCAAGACGGGAATCCCTCCTGATCCCACTGCCCACCCCATTCCCCCACTTGCAGCTCATGGGGTGATTTCTGATTGCAGTCATATTGCTGGGGAAAGAGCCTGAATACGAGCTACCTTGGGCTGCTCTAGCATACAATCTTTAGACGATAGGGATAAAAATGGCATTGGTTGTTATTTTGAGCCTTTAATCACTTTTGCAGTCAGCTGTTGATGAAATGTGTCTCTGGGTAGGACATACATCAGGACTGAAAAGGTTAGAAGCTATTTTATTTCTCAGGACAAACCACGATTGTGTGCTAGTACGGCACGTTCTTTCTTTTGCGTTATTACCTGAAAATAATTTGGTCATAATGGCTATTCTTAATGTGAAAAAAGCACCCTAACAAGTTACATCTTGATTTTTCACCAAGTTTTTGCTTGATTCACCTTTACAGAGGTTGGTGCAAAGCAGTTAAGGCCACATGAAGTACTGTTTTTTTTAATGAATTCTTGGAATATGGGCATTGCACTTATCACTTCTCACTAATTGTCCTTTAGAAGATGGAGGTGAGCCACATTTTTGAACTGAGAAGTCCATGTGGCTCTGTCCTCCTAGAAGTAGATATTGCGGACTTAAAAGTCACAAGTAGGCTTATATTCACACTGCGATGAAGGTACTGTGAAAATCCCCTACTCGCCACATTCCAGCGCCTGTTCGGATACACTGAGAGAGAATTTAGCACGGCCAATGCACGTAACCTGTATATCTTTGGACTGTGGAAAGAAACCAGAGCACCCGGAGGAAACCCACACAGACACGGGGGGAATGTGCAAACTCCACACAGACAGTGATCCAAGCTGAGAAACGAGGTCCCTGGCGCTGTGAGGCAGCAGTGCTAGCCACTGTGCCACCATGCCGCGGATGTGGAGAGGTCTTGGTGAGTGGCTGCAGTGCATCTTGTAGATAGTACACATTGCAGCCATGATGTACCAATGGTGGAAGAAAAGAATATTAAGGAAGTGGACAGGCTGTGGATCAATTGAAGTGCTTTACAAGGTCCATCTCCCTGCTTCTCCTTCCTGTAACCTGTTTGTTAAAATCTACCTCTTTAGACATCTGCCCTCATTGTTCCTTCTGTGGCTTTGTATCAAATTTTATTTGTTTTGTGAAGTGCCTTGGGATGGTTTGCTATGCTGAAAGTGCTAGTAGCTCCCTGATGCACGTTATCAAACACGAGGCTAGATGCTCAGGAAATAAAGGCTTTTATTTACTGTAATGAAGCAGCCAATAATTATATACACGATCCCAGACTGAAGGGGTCCCAGCCAGAGCAGGGACTTTTATACCTCTCCCAGGAGGCGGAGCCCGACTGGGATGTACCACAACACTACAGTACAAAGGTGTAACAACCCCACCCTAACCCCAACAGCAACAAGTAGCACAACCCAACAGTAACATATGTACATCCTTGTAGTACTGGCCAGACCCTGGCTCAGTACTATCCAGTGGGAACCAACGATGGTTCACCACATTCACCCCTCCTTTTAGAACAAAGGCCGGCAGGGTACAAAAAAACAGAATAAAATGTCATCAGTCTATAAGTTCAGACGGTCAGGGGGACTGCACCGTCGTTGTGACCTCCTCAATACCGGCGGTGACACCGGAGTAGGCACTTGCGGTGGCATTCTCCCCAAGGCGGCGTCCAGCTGTTCTTCCACGGACTCACAGGCCGGTTGACCCTGAGGTGACGGTAGTCCATGGGGTTCTGACACGCCCTGCAGTGGCGACCATCCTCTGGACTCAGGCAAGCTGGATGTTCATCATAGATTTGTCAAGTCTATGAGGCTTGGCCTGGTCCAGGATGATCGACGCCACCGTTGGTTCATGAGCGCCACTGCAGGCAGCCGAAATCGATGAGGAGGACCCCTGCTGGTCGTTCACGGTCGGTGCCGACCAACATGGCCGCTCCCATAAGTCGCACGTGGGTGATGGCGCCAAACTCAGCGACCCCTGGTGGTCACACACCTCCGACTCCGTCGACCGTAATGATGTCGTCCTGGCCTCGCACGTGGACGAACCCCTCGATGATTTCGACGACGAAGCGCCGAGCTCTGAAGAATCGCAGGCTGCACTGCCGTTCCTAGATTTAGATTGGCACACTTTCGAATAGTGCCCTTTCTTACCGCAGGCGGAGCACAACACAGCCTTAGCGGGACACTGTTGCCGAGTATGCTTCGCTCCCCCACAGAAGTAACACCGCGGGCCGCCCGGAGCTGCTGCCGTCGTCTGGCCCGAGTGTGAGCACGCCATTACGCAGCATTTCGAACCCAAGGGACGAGGAGGGATTGGCGACTGCTCCTGCCACGTTGTCTCCACGTGGTCTTCCGGATACAATACTAAGCTTTTGGAGGCCGTCTCCAGCATCTCCGCTAGCTCGATTGCCTGGGTAAGGTCAAGGTTACCTTTCTCCAATTGTTTAAGTCGAATGTACGACGATCCGACTCCCGCCACAAACGCATCTCGGGCGAGGTCGTTCATGCTCTGCTCAGCCGACACAGCTTTGCAGTTACAGCCCCTGGCTAGCTGTAGGAGCTCGTTCGCATATTCCTCCATCGTTTCGCCAGACTGCCATCGTCGAGTGGCTAAGAGGTAACGAGCGTGTATTTCATTGGGCGGTTTGATATAACGCTTCTTCAGAAGCTTGAGGGCCTTAGTATAATCGGTGGCCGCATGGATCGCGAGGTAGACAGTGTCGCTTACCCTCGCATGGAGGACCCGGAGTCTGTCATCATCTGTGGTGACCGCTGCGGAGGCTGCCAGATAGTCTTCGAAGCACTTCAGCCAGTGGTCGAAGGTGTTAGAGGCGCCCACCGCACGTGGATCTAGTGTAAGGTGTTCTGGCTTCAGGATCTGCTCCATACTCTCTTTTTTTTTTCTTCGACGAGAGTTTAACAACAGTAAATAAAATTGATGCGCGTTATCAAACACGAGGCTAGATGCTCAGGAAATAAAGGCTTTTATTTACTGTAATGAAGCAGCCAATAATTATATACACGATCCCAGACTGAAGGGGTCCCAGCCAGAGCAGGGACTTTTATACCTCTCCCAGGAGGCGGAGCCCGACTGGGATGTGCCACAACACTACAGTACAAAGGTGTAACAACCCCACCCTAACCCCAACAGCAACAAGTAGCACAACCCAACAGTAACATATGTACATCCTTGTAGTACTGGCCAGACCCTGGCTCAGTACTATCCAGTGGGAACTAACGATGGTTCACCACACTCCCCTTTGGGGAGCTAACAGCCTGACCCTGCTGGAGTGAAGAGGGGTGCAATCGGGGCCCCCATCGGGTCAGGCAGCGGAGGGGTGCCCCCTGGGCATTTGCACACTGGCTCTGCCAGCCTGTGCCCCTGGCACTGCTCAAGGGGCAAGGTGCCAATGCCCAGGGGGCAGGGCATATGGGAGCAGGGCCTATGGGCGGGGGGGTGGGGGGGCCTGTGTGGACGGGGCCTTGGGGCAATCGGTGGGGGTGCAGGGTCCCGCTGCCACTCTTCATTGGGATCAATGGGGTCAGGAGGGAGGCCAGTGATCGGGGCAGGCTTGAGGGGGGAGGGGGAAGGTCTGCCCACTGGGGAGGGGGGTGGGGGTCAGCCTGCTGCTGGGGGAGGGAATCAGCATTGCTGGGGAGGTGTGGGCGGAGATGACGATCAGGACGGTCCGGGGCAGGACGGGGTGGGGGGGGTGGTCAGGGCTGGCCAGGGAATGGTTGGAGTGGCCATGATCGGGCTGTGGGGGGGTTGGGGGGGGACCAGCAGTGCCGGGGTCCTGGGCTGGCCATCGATTGAACTTGCCAACAAATGGGAATATGATAGTTCGGGGCCACTGTGCATCGCAGAGACCCGCTGGTTTTCACCTCCTGGACGGGAATAGGCCCCGCCCCCTGAAATCTAATGATTTTCACGATTGTGACCCCTGCTCTGCACAGAATGTGGGAGATTCTAGTGTGAACTCCCACTGAAAAAAACAATCGTGAATTACTTCAGTTTTCCCACAAATTCAACACTTAGAATTTTTTTGGGAGAATTCCACCCCACCTCTCCAATGTCACCTGGTACGCAATACTCATCTGGTAGCCTTACTTTCACTTACTTTCTCTTTAAGAGGGCAAATAGCACACAATAACAACCAAAGATAGATGGCTAGAGGCGGCAAAATTATATTCTAACTCCCCACCACAGAGCTTCTGAAATGGCAAAGTCAGCAGAACTAGAGGAAGAGTTCAGATTGCAGAATGGTTTGACAAAATATCTAAGTGGGCAGAACAATGATCGATGAAATTTGATGGAGAAAAGAGTAAAGTACTGTACATGGGAAGGAAAAATAGATATGTGCACTTTATGAATGGCATTGAAATAGCTATAGATAAAACTAAAAGCAATTTCAGAATCTTGACAGACTCTGTTAAACATGTTTAACCACTACAGCGCAAGGTCAATAGAACATTCAATGCTAGTGTCATCGTCATCATTACTAAAACTAACTTTACAACTTATTGAATTTAAATTCCACCAGCTGCCATGGTGGGATTTGAACCTATGTCACGATTTGAACCCATGTTGTCAGACCATTAGCCTGTACCTCTGGATTACAAGTCCAGTAACATTACCACTACACCACTGATTCTCCATTTCCATCGTTGCTGTCCGTGGTGCATTATGAGTACAAAATCACAAATACAGCAGTCCTCTGAAAAGCAGAGCTCCCAAGTGTGTTAGCACTAATCAAACAGTGGATACATTTCAGACATGTACACTTCATAACCTGTTTTTTTTGTTTTATGGATGTTACCCTGCTATTTATTTTTAGCTTTTAATTTTCAATACAGTAATCTACATAGGACGTGCAGATATATGCACGAGGTCAAAGCAGACAACTATCAACTATCAAACTATCACCCATGAATAATGGTAACTTGTGCAATGTTGGACACAAGGTACCCTCAGGACAGTAGCAAAGAAAACTGGTGAGAATAGCTATTAAAAGGTAGTCAATAGTCACTTAGCAAGATCCTGCACATTTAATCAGATTAGTGTTACAGCGTAGAAACCTAAATCTGTATAATTAATGCCAACTGAAAAATAACCACAGTTTCAGGTCTTGATGCTGACAGGTCAAGGTATATCAGGTTTGGGCAATAAATGCTGGCCACGCAGCGACACCCACATCACGTAAACGAATAATTAACCACATGAATAAATCTCACCAGCTTGGGACATGAGGTCTTGGATATATCCTCGAATTCTCTCCAAACCCACAGATTCCCAGAAATCCAACACAGTATGAAGAGCCAGGAAAGCACTGTAGTCTCTTAAACCTGAAATAAGTCAATTGTTTTAAGATAGTCTGTCTTAAGGATTGAAAAATACTGTACAATGACACAACTAGATCATTAATTTTGGACTTCAGTTTACAAATTGCGATTTGAAATGAAATTGTGATTGCTGAAATATTTATTCTTTAAAGTCAGACGCAATGTAATAACAATTTGTCATTTATGAATTGAAAGTTGCCGATTAGGCCATATTGGGTAAAATGCAAAGGGAACATGTAAACACTGTAAACACATCAGGTAGTAAGGCAAAGGTAGACTCACCCGTGATCTTGCAATAGCACATTCAAACTTGATATGCTTTTCTACTGTTTTGATTGGGCTGCTGAAACACCAATCCTCGTCACACTCCCTGTGATTGGGAATGCGGGTTGTCTTACATCTTATGAAAATGCAGCTGTTTCAACTAATAGTGACTATAGTAGGAAGGCAGATCCGCCTGGGTAACACTTAGGGGGAAAAGAATTTGGAGAAACCAAGGGACTTGATGGTGGGTGAGTGGATTTACAAGTGTGGGGTATAATACCTTTAATATCACTATACCTTTCCTTACCTGGATCCTTTCAATCTCAGTAGTCGACAGGAAGCTGCTTGCGTCTTTGGCCAAGCCCTTGTTCCTCATAATGACCAGCTTGATCTCCTATTGGCAGTTGCTGGGCTGCATGCATGGTTGGCCATTTGGTTCCTGTTCTTTTGGAATGGCTGAAGCACTGGCGTTGTGCACAGGTTTACTTTACAGCTCTGGCAATGCTGCTGTGTCTGACAGTGGGACCTGGTCCAGATTCCATCCCTGTTGTACTGGTCAGTGTGGCTGCATGCAACACTACACATGGTTCCTAAAGTGCAATTTGTCATGCAGCTCTTTCTTATTGCAAGTGCACTGCAGGCTCCCACACTTGTCGCACTCAAAGGCTGCATGTTTAGATCTTGGTCTCTTGGAAGATCAGCCCACTCGATCATCACTGCTGCGCCAGTACTGCAGGCCAAGGAGGAGCACGGACTCCACAGTGACTAACAGGTGAGTTCTAGCCATTCCGAGGATTCAAGCATTGTGGGCTGGTTCTGCTGTGCATCAGGTGAAGGGCCCAGATAGCTCTATCCATAATTGCACTATCTCCTCATAACCCGAAGTCAATCCCATAATAATTCATTGTCCCACAATCTCTCCATAGTCTGTTTCAATCATAAAAATTCAAGACAAGACCAGACCAAGAGCAGATTGAGAAGCTGAATAGGGTGAGAGGCTGGGAGCAGAGCAGCTGAACAGGGTGAGAGGCTGGGAGCAGAGCAGCTGAACAGGGAGAGAGGCTGGGAGCAGAGCAGCTGAACAGGGCGAGAAGCTGGGAGCAGAGCAGCTGAACAGGGCGAGAAGCTGGGAGCAGAGCAGCTGAACAGGGCGAGAAGCTGGGAGCAGAGCAGCTGAACAGGGCGAGAAGCTGGGAGCAGAGCAGCTGAACAGGGCGAGAAGCTGGGAGCAGAGCAGCTGAACAGGGCGAGAAGCTGGGAGCAGAGCAGCTGAACAGGGAGAGGAAAGGCTGAGAGCAGAGCAGCTGAACAGGGCGAGAAGCTGGGAGCAGAGCAACTGAACAGGGAGAGGAGAGGCTGGGAGCAGAGCAGCTGAATAGGGAGAGGAAAGGCTGAGAGTGAAACAGTTGAAGTGGACAAAGGAAGGAAAGGCTAGGGGTCATGCGAATGTAGTGGACATGGAGAGGTGAGGCTGGGGGATGCTTGTCACATGTATATATAGTGAAAAGTATTGTTTCTTGCGCGCTAGAAGAACAAAGCATACTGTACATAGAGAAGGGAAGGAGAAAGTGCAGAATGTAGAGTAACAATCATAGCAAGGTTGTAGAAAAAAATCAGTTTAATATGAGGTAGGTCCATTCAAAAGTCTGATGGCAGCAGGGAAGAAGCTGTTCTTGAGTTGGTTGATACGTGTCCTCAGACTTTTGTATCTTTTTCCTGATGGAAGAAGGTGGAATAGAGTATAGCCGGGGTGAGTGGGGTCCTTTATTATGCTGGCTGCTTTTCCGAGGCAGCGGGAAGTGTAGACAGAGTCAAGGGATGGGAGGCTAGTTTGCGTGATGGACTGGACTTTGTTCACGACCCTTTGTAGTTTCTTGTGGTCTTGGGCAGAGCAGGAGCCATATCAAAGCTGTGGTACATCCAAAAAGAATGGTGCATCCATAAAAGTTGGTGAGAGTCATAGCTGACATGCCAAATTTCCTTCGGAAATTCCTGAGAAAGTAGAGGCGCTGGTGGGCTTTCTTCACTATAGCGTCGGCATGGGGGGACCAGGGCAGGTTGTTGGTGATCTAGACATCTAGAAACTTGAAGCTCTTGACCATCTCCATTTCATCCCCATTGATGTAGACAGGGGCATGTCCTCCACTCTCCTTCCTGAAGTCAATGACTATCTCTTTCATTTTGTTGACATTGAGGGAGAGGTTATTGTCACCGCACCAGCTCACCTGATTCTCCTATCTAATTCCTGTACTCCGTCTCATCATTGTTTGAGATCTGACCCTCTACGGTGGTGTCATCAGCAAACTTGAAAATGGAGTTGGAGGGGAATTTGGCCACACAGTCATAGGTGTATAAGGAGTATAGTAAGGGGGTAAGGACACACCCTTGTGGGGCATTGGTGTTGAGGATGATCGTGGAGGAGGTGTTGCTGCCTATCCTTACTGATTGCGGGTCTGTGGGTTAGGAAGTTTAGGATCCAGGCACAGAGGGAGAAGCCACATGGTTGGAGTGGACATGGCAAGATGGGGCAGGAAGCCATATCGCTCTCCTTGTCCAAGTGGACAAGGAGAGCGAAGGCTGAGAATGGAGTGGCTGAAGATGACAAAGAAAGGCATGGTCAGAACCAGAGTAGTTAGAGTGAAAGGTGAGGCGGGGCCAAGAATGAACATTTCCTTTTGCAGGATTGTAGCCATCTGTCAGCATTGCAGAACAGGACACTTGGGAGATCTAACTGAGATATACAAAATGTAATGGGGGTTTGACAGGGTAGACATAGAGCAGATCTTTCCCTTGTTGGACATTCTGGAATGAGAGGCTATAGTTTTAGGCTAACGGGTGGCAGATTTAAAACAGAAAGGAGGAGGAATTACTTCACTCAAATGGTCATGAATCTGTGGAATTCCCTACCCCAGAGTGCAGGAGACACCAGAACACTAAACAATTTTAAAGAGGAGATAGGTAGGTTTTTAATTAGTAGCAGGATGAAGGGTTATGGGGAGTGAGCAGGAAGATGGAGATGAGGCTGAGATTAGATCAGCCATGATTGTATTGAATGATGGAGCAGGTTTGAGGGGCTGAACTGCCTACTCCTGGTTCTTATTCACAAAGTGCCTGGAAATTCAAAAGCATGCAAGTCAAGCTAATTTCTTGAAAATTAACCAGTTGGTTGCAGTGTTTTTAACCCCATTGGGCAGGAGTTAAGTCAGGACATTACATGTACTGAAGTACTTTTTGCCCAAGCCATTGTAGAGTATGGATTATTTATAGCGTCTGTAGATCATTTAGCAACCGACGTTTCCTGATTCCTAAATACTGCAAAATAATTTTGTGTGAGAACAAAAGCTACTGCAATCATAAAATTTCTTGCCAACCTCCATTCTAAATCAGCTGAAGCACATGCTAAAGTGACCTAGTCATATTAATGATGGATGAGAGTAATTGCAGTAACAAGGAGATTTGCATTAGTATAAGGTACTTTCACCAGAATCTCAAAGTTTTTAAAGCAGATACTTGGCCATGGAAATATGTAATATAGCAAATGCAGAAAACCTGTTTAGGTCTAATAAATTCCGTGTTTGCTCGCCACCATGGGAGAACGTTTATTGGTTTCTCTTCTGAATCTGGCAATTTCAAAGAACAAAGAAAAGTACAGCTCAGGAACAGGTTCTTCAGCCCTCCAAACTCGTGCTGATCATGATGCTCTAACTAAACTAAAAAAAACCTTCTGCCCTTACTCGGTCCATATCCCTCTATTCCCTCCCTCTTCATGTACCCATCCAGATTCCGCTTAAATGTTGCTATGTGCCTGCTTCCACCACCTCCTCTGGCAGTGCATTCCAGGCACCTACCACTCTCTGTGTGAAAAATTTCCCTCGCACATCTCTCTTAAACTTTCTCCCTCTTACCTTGAACCTGTGCCCTCTGGTAATTGACACTTCCATCCTGGGAAAAAGTCTCTGACTATCCACCCTGTCTATGCCCCTCCTACTTTTGTAGACCTCTATCAGGTCTCCCCTCAACCTCTGTCTTTCTAGTGAAAACAATCCTAGTTTATTCAACCTCTCCTCATAGGCAACACCCTCGAGACCAGGCAGCATCCTGGTGAACCTTCTTTGCACTCTCTCCATATCCTCCACGAGCTTCTGGTAGTATGGGAACCAGAACTTCAGGCAATACTCCAAATGCGGCCTAACCAAGGTTCTATATAGCTGCAACATGATATCCCAACTCCTGTACTGAATGCCCTGGCCAATGAAGGCAAGCATGCCATATGCTTTCTTAATCACCTTGGTAACCTGTGTTGACACTTTTAGGGAGCTATGGACCTTTGTGATAGGAAAATATAACTCTTATTTTATATTGGATAAAACTGCATACGGCTCCATTTACAGTCTGCTTTGTGTACCCACATTATGCATTTTCTAGCAAAAGATATGTTAAAACAATCTCAAAACCAGTGGAAGATCTGTTGTTGGACAATTTTTTTATTGCTTTAATAGTAGTACAAAATGAAAAGAGGAGTACAAAAAATACAACCAATGGGTAAGTTTCAAATAATAATAAAACATGGAGGAACAAGGGACCTCAAGCAGTATCAAGATGGCCAAAACGGGATTCTTGCCAGATATTAAACCCATTGAAAGTTTCCCATCTGGTACGCCTGGCCTAATCTGGTTCTTATCCAGAGCAGGCGAGAACCTAATGACTACTAATTTAAATGCATTAGAATACAAATATTGGGCTGGGCTGGAGGGGTTCAGGTTGGGCATCTTTGCTTAGTTTGTTTTTATTGCTCTTCATGGATGCTTAAATCTAAATTGTAGTTTTTTTTTTAAACAGGCTTTCTCTTTGATCTGAAGTGCCTACTCATGTGAGCAGCTGCTAGTTCTAACTGCATTTTTAAAAAAAAACAGGTTTTCTCTTTGTTCTAAGAGCTTCCCAGAAAGACCAGTCTGATCGCTCTTTTTACAAAGTAGATCTTCTTCCACTTCTTATGCTGGAACAGATTGCCGTTCCTGAGGTTGTTTTCAACTTTAGAAGAAGCTGGCACAACTCAGAAATCATCTTCCAAGGGGTCCTCAATGAGGAACTTCTGGTGGCCATAGTTTATTTCTCCGGATAGATGTCTTGGCCACGCCGGGGGTGAGGGGGGGGGGGAGAGAGTCATAGGCCTTTGGAGCCTCTGGGCCCTTTGGGGTCTCCCATTTAAGAAAAAAATGAGAAAAATTTGTTTTCTCTCAGAAGGTCAAGGGTCATAAAATCCCTACAGTGCAGTGGAGGCCATTTGGCCCATCGAGCACGCACCGACTCTTTGACAGGTTATCCAAGTCCTCTCCCCCTTCCTATCCCCATAACCCCACACATTTCCCAGGACTAATCCATCCAACCTACACATCTCGGGACACTAAGGGGCAATTTAGCATGGCTAATCCATCTAACCTGCACATCTTTGGACTGTGGGAGGAAATCGGAGCAGCTGGAGGAAACCCATGCAGACACGGACAGAATGTGCAAATTCTACACTGACAGTCACCCAAGGCCAGAATTGAACCTGGGTCCCTGGAGCCTTGAGGCAGCAGTGCTAACCACTGTGCCATCCTCGTGAATCTTTAGAACTTTCTTCCCCAGAGACATGGAAATCAAAGGTTATTGGGGATAGGTGGAATGTAGAGTTAAGGCCACAATTATATCAGCCATGATTTTATTGAATGGCAGATAAGGCTTGAGGGGCCGAATGTCCTACTCCTGCTCCTAATTTGTATGTTTGTACAGGCTGGGTGATCTAATAGCCTACAATGTATTTTCCCTCCCAAGTCAAAAATTACCCATCTTTTAAAAAATATTTATTCATAAGATTTGGGTGTTGCTGGCTAAATCAGCATTTATTGCCCATCCATAATTGCCCTTGAGAAGGTGGTGGTGGTTTCTTCCTCTGGGAAAAAAGTATTAAACTGCTCAAAAAAAACAATGCTTGATCGATTTGTATTTGGGTGTTAAACAGTGTCAATTGTATAACCATGGTGGATCTCCAAGACCAAAATAGGGAAAATCAAGAAGTCATCTGCTTCCTTTAAAACTAAATTGGATTTGCTGATAATGACAACTCAGAAGTTCCATGCTGTAGCCACAAAGTTTTGTTCTACAGCTGTCCAGAAACTGCTGAAGAATTACCAGTGATAGACAACATTGTTGAGATATTTGTCTCAAAACCTGCAATGAAGTCTGAGAAGGAAAAGCAAACAATTGTCAATAATTGGAGTCAGAATCAAGTAGATTCTGAACTATATAATTTCCAGATGTGGTAACAAGACTGGATGAGTGGTGAACCTTAACAAATTTTGGGCACAGAAATAGAATATGCAGCTTTTTGGCAAGTGTTACCCTTCTGATTGTGCCTTATGATCAGGCCACATGGGCATTTTTTTTCTCCTTAATGCAGACAAACCCACTTTCTGGTCCAGAATGTGCAGCCAAGTTTTATCAACTAAACTCACGGGAAAAATAAATAGAATGGCCTGCTGGGATCTGGAACCTTTCCAAAAGCTACTGGAAATAGCTAAATATGTAACATGCCAGCAGGTGTTATCAGAATCAGTCGTCACAACTTTAAAATGAGATTCATGGCAATCTGGTGATCATAAGCATGATAAGAGTCATAAGAACTAGGAGCAGGAGTCGGCAATTCAGCCCCTTGAGCCTGCTCTGCCATTCAATACAATCATGGCTGACCTCATCTTGGCCTCAATTCCACTTACCTGCCCGTTCACCATAGCCCTTCAAACCCTTACTAATTAAAAATCTGTCCGCCTCTTCCTTAAATTTACTCAAACTCTCAGCATCCACAACACTGGGATAGTGAATTCCACAGATTCACAACCCTTTGAAAGAAGTAAGTTCTGCTGATCTTTGTTTTGAATCTTCCACCCCTTATCCTAAAACTATGACCTCTTGTTCTAGATTGACCTACAAGAGGAAACATCTTCTCCATATCAGTGTAACAGATTACACTTTTTAAAAGCTTTTTGTAACATATTTCAGGTGTTGTATCCCAGAGGGTAGTGAATCTCTGGAATTCTCTGCCCATTGAAGTGGTGGAGGCTTCCTCGTTTAATATGTTTAAATCACGGGTAGATAGTTTTCTGATCGATAAGGGAATTAGGGGATATGGGGAGCAGGCGGGTAAGTGGAACTGATTCGCTTCAGATCAGCCATGATCTTGTTGAATGGCGGGGCAGGCTCGAAGGGCCAGATGGCCTACTCCTGCTCCTATTTCTTATGTTCTTATAGATGTGGTAGAGAACTCTGACTTATTGGAGATGAAATAAGCCATGAACAAAGTTTAGAAATCAACTGCCAACTGGTTCATATTTGAAAACAAAGCAACTTACGATTTTTATACCAAATTCCTTGATTTACGAGTTGGTGGGGTTGGCATGTCTGACACAGGAACGTGATAGCTCTACATACCCATGAGTTTGCAAAATCCATAACAAAGCAGTTTTAGTGAGCACAAAGCCAGGAAATGCTGCCTGCCAAACTGAAAAGGTCAAATGCTGAATGGATTCTTTTTTTTAAAATGTGAAACTATCACATTGTTCCAAGCAGAAGTAGCTGTTTTCAGAACTTGGAATTTATCCTATTCACAACCTGACCTCAAATTCTGGTTTACTCGTGAAGTTTATTAGACCTGATCCCTCTTAATAAATTCAGTACCCCAAATGTACAAACACGAGTCTGAATTTTCCGGTGGGTGTCACCCATACACAAATTCCAAGCCCGGGGCAGTCTGAGTCCAGCCAGCCTGTGCAATCTTCTTGCAGGTAGCCAATTAAAAGGCCACCTCACAATGCCTGTCCAATTAGGAATGATGGATGGGCTGCACAGCCAAGAGGGCCACTTGGAAGGCCTGAAGTTATGGCAACTGGCAGTCTCACCAGGAGAGAAGGTCTGCCTGGAGGGGGGTTGTGAGGATGCCTCAAAATGGAAAGGCTTTTTGCAAGCTTCTAAATTTTTAAAAAATAAGTGAGGCCACAAAATCCACAAAAAAGTAGTTACGTGTCAGCCACATTGGTGTGGATCTGGAATCACATGTAGGTCAGACCTGGTAAGGATGGCAGATTTCCTTCCCTAGCATTTATTGTCTATCCCTAGTTGCCCTTGAGGAACAAAGAACAAAGGACAATACAGCACAGGAACATGCCCTTCGGCCCTCCAAGCCCATGCCGCTCCCTGGTCCAAACTAGACCATTCTTTTGTATCCCTCCATTCCCACTCCGTTCATATGGCTATCTAGATAAGTCTTAAACGTTCCCAGTGTGTCCGCCTCCACCACCTTGCCTGGCAGCGCATTCCAGGCCCCCACCACCCTCTGTGTAAAATATGTCCTTCTGATATCTGTGTTAAACCTCCCCCCCTTCACCTTGAACCTATGACCCCTCGTGAACGTCACCATCGACCTGGGGAAAAGCTTCCCACCGTTCACCCTATCTATGCCTTTCATAATTTTATACACCTCTATTAAGTCTCCCCTCATCCTCCGTCTTTCCAGGGAGAACAACCCCAGTTTACCCAATCTCTCCTCATAACTAAGCCCCTCCATACCAGGCAACATCCTGGTAAACCTCCTCTGTACTCTCTCCAAAGCCTCCACGTCCTTCTGGTAGTGTGGCGACCAGAACTGGACGCAGTATTCCAAATGCGGCCGAACCAACGTTCTATACATCTGCAACATCAGACCCCAACTTTTATACTCTATGCCCCGTCCTATAAAGGCAAGCATGCCATATGCCTTCTTCACCACCTTCTCCACCTGTGACGTCACCTTCAAGGATCTGTGGACTTGGACACCCAGGTCCCTCTGCGTATCTACACCCTTTATGGTTCTACCATTTATCGTATAGCTCCTCCCTACATTATTTCTACCAAAATGCATCACTTCGCATTGATCAGGATTGAACTCCATCTGCCATTTCTTTGCCCAAATTTCCAGCCTATCTATATCCTTCTGTAGGTTCTGACAATGCTCCTCACTATCTGCAAGTCCTGCCAATTTTGTGTTGTCCGCAAACTTACTGATCATCCCAGTTACACCTTCTTCCAGATCGTTTATATAAATCACAAACAGCAGAGGTCCCAATACAGAGCCCTGCGGAACACCACTAGTCACAGGCATCCAGCCGGAAAAAGACCCTTCCACTACCACCCTCTGTCTTCTGTGACCAAGCCAGTTCTCCACCCATCTAGCCACCTCCCCCTTTATCCCATGAGATCCAACCTTTTTCATCAGCCTACCATGAGGGACTTTGTCAAACGCTTTACTAAAGTCCATATAGACGACATCCACGGCCCTTCCCTCGTCAACCATTCTGGTCACTTCTTCAAAAACCTCCACCAGGTTAGTGAGGCATGACCTCCCTCTCACAAAACCATGCTGACTATCGTTAATGAGTTTATTCCTTTCTAAATGCGCATACATCCTATCTCTAAGAATCTTCTCCCACAACTTCCCCACCACGGACGTCAAGCTCACCGGCCTATAATTACCTGGGTTATCCTTCCTACCCTTCTTAAATAATGGGACCACATTAGCTATCCTCCAATCCTCTGGGACTTCACCTGCGTCCAGTGACGAGACAAAGATTTGCGTCAGAGGCCCAGCGATTTCATCTCTCGTCTCCCTGAGCAGCCTTGGATAGATTCCATCCGGCCCTGGGGATTTGTTAGTCTTTATATTCTCTAACAAACCTAACACTTCCTCCCTTGTAATGGAGATTTTCTCCAACGGTTCAACACTCCCCTCCGAGACACTCCCAGTCAACATATCCCTCTCCTTTGTGAATACCGACGCAAAGTATTCATTTAGGATCTCCCCTGCTTCTTTGGGCTCCAAGCATAATTCCCCACTTTTGTCCCTGAGAGGTCCGATTTTTTCCCAGACAACCCTTTTGTTCCTAACGTATGAATAAAATGCCTTGGGATTCTCCTTAATCCTGTCTGCCAAGGACATTTCGTGACCCCTTTTTGCCCTTCTAATTCCCCGTTTGAGTTCTTTCCTACTTTCTTTGTACTCCTCCAGAGCTCCCTCTGAGGTGGTAGTGAGCTGCATTCTTGAATCGTTGCAGTCCCCAAGATGTAGGTACACCAACAGTGGTGTTAGGGAGGGCATTCCAGGATTTTGAGCCAGCAACAGTGAAGGAATGGCAACATATTTCCAAGTCAGGATGGTGAGTGAATTGAAGGGGAACTTCCAGTGGTGGTACTCCCAGGTATCTGCTGCTCTTGTCCTTCTGGATGGTAGGGATCATAGGTTTGGAAGGTGCTGCTTAAGGAACCTTGCTGAGAAGTGGTGGTTAGATCCTCTCTTATTGGTTATGGTCATTGCCTGGCACTTGTGTGGCGCAATGTACAGGACATACCAATGTACAGCAATTTTCCACATTGCTGGGTAGATGCCACTGGAACAGTTTGGCTAGGGGAACAGTAAGTTTGGGAGCACATGTCTTCAGGACTATTGCTGAAATATTGGCAGAGCCCACAGCCTTTGCAATATCCAGTGCCTTTAGCTGTTTCTTGATATCACATGGAATGAATCGAATTGGCTGAAGACTGATGTTGGTGATGCTGGGGACCTCCGGAGGAGGCCAAGATGGTTCATCCACTTGGCACTTCTGGCTGAAGATTGTTGCGAATACTTCAGCCTTATCTTTTGCACTAATTTGCATCTCCATCATTGAGGATGGGTATATTTGTGGAGCCTTCTCCTCCAGTGAGTTGTGCACCATCATTCACATAAAATCATTCAGGGGCACAGTGGTTAGCACTCCTACCTTACAGGAACCCAGGATCAATGAGGTGGGAAGATGCTCTGTCGCAGAATCGGTGCAGATTTGATGGGCCAAATGGCCTCATTCTGCACCATAGGGTTCTATGAGTCTATGATTCATGGCTGGATGTGGCAGGACTGCAGAGCATAGATCTGATTCATTGGTTGTGGGATCACTTAGCTCTGCCTATTACTTGCTGCTTATGCTGTTTGGCATACAAGTCTTGCGCTGTAGCTTCATCAGGTTGACATCTCATTTATAGGTATGCCTGGTGTTGCTCCTGGCATGCCCTCCTGCACTCTTTATTGAACCAGGATTTAATTCCAGCTTGGTGGTAATGGTAAAGTAGGGGATAAGCCAAGCCATGAGGTTATTGATTGTGTTGAGTACAACTCTGTTGCTGCTAATGGTGCACAGCACCTCATGAATGCCCAGTCTTGAGTTGCTAGATCTGTTCAAAGTCTATCCCATTTAGCATGATGGTAATGCCACACAACACAATGGAGGGTATCCTCAATGTGAAGACAGCACTTTGTCTTGACACGAACTGTGTGGTGGTCACTTGTACCGATACGGTCCTGGACAGATACATCTGCGGCAGGCAGGTTGGTGAGGATAAGGCAAGTATGTTTTTCCCTCTTGTTGGTTCCCTCACCACCTGTCACAGTCCCAGTCTAGCAGCTACGTACTTTAGGACCCGGGCAACTTGGTCTGTGGTGGTACTACCGAGTCATTCTTGGTGCTGGACATTGAAGTCTCCCACCCAGAGTACATTCTGTAATCTTACCATCCTCAGTACTTCCTCCAAGTGGTGTTCAACATAGAGGAGTACTGATCCATCAGCTGAGTGGAGACTGCACATGGTATTCAGCAGGAGGTTTCTTTGCCCATGTTTGACCTGGTGCCATGAGACTTCATAGTTTTTGTGTGTCCTTAGCTTGGGCTTACTGAGGCCAACAGTAGCAACCTCTCAGTCATCTGAGATGGGCTAACTTAGCATCAACCAATGCTCAACAACAGCAACTTCTGTGATAGCACGATTCAGCATGTCATATGTATTGCCTTTATAAAAAAAAATAATGATCCAAGATGGCGCCAGAGGGAAGCGACTTCTTGCAAGCTGTGCCCAGCATACCTTCTAATTCTATCTTGTACTCTCGTTCTATGCTTCTAAAACTTCATTCTAACTCTACATTCTGCACTCTCTCGTTTCCTTCTCTATGAACTGTATGCTTTTCTGTATAGCGTGCAAGAAACAATACTTTTCACTGTATACTAATAAATGTGACAATAATAAATCAAATCAAATCAAAATAAATATAATGACTTCGTGAGCTCGTTGGTTGGGGGACTGTTCATATTTATTTGTAAACAACATTTGCAAAAGCATCTTACTGAAAATATCTGTTCATAGTAAACATGTTGTTGAACGTCTGCTTTACCTGTCCAGATGTACTCAGAACTGAAGCCAAAGCCGAATCCATGTGAAATTACAAGTGGTTGTAAGCAGCTCTGGAGCTCTTTCTTTACATACAAGAAGGCGCAACCTTTTGGACTACAGAACCACTTATGGCAATTAGATGTATAGTAGTCAGCACCTAGAGAGCTGGGATACAGAATTATTATAGTTAAACACAGGAACATAGTGAATAGGAGCAGGAGTAAGCCATTCAGCCCATTGAGCCTTCTCCACCATTCAATTTGATTATGGCTGATCATCTACCTCACCACCACTTTCCTGCTCCATATCCCTCAATGTCAATGGTCTCCAGAAGTTTGTCCATTTCTGTTTTGCACAAAATCAGTGATTGAGCTTCAATAGCCCTCTGGGGTAGAGAATTCCAATGATTCACCACCCTATGAGTGAAAGGATTCCTCCTAATCTCGGACTAAAATCACCTATCCCTTATTCTGAGACTGTTCCCTGACTCAACAGCCAGGGTAAACATCTTATCCATCCATCCCGTCACACCTTGTAAGAATTCTGTAAGTTTCAATGAGGTCACCCATCATTCTTCAAAACTCGAGGGAATACAGACCCAGTCTCCTCAATCTCTCCTTGTAAGGCAATTTTGCCATCCCAGGGTTTAATCTGGTGAACTTCCATTGCACTCCTTCTATGGCAAATATATCCTTCCTTAAATAAGGGGATCAAAAATGTGTATAGTACTCCAGGTGTGGTCTCACAAAGGCTCTATATAACTGCAGCAAGACATCCTTACTCGATATTCAAAACCCTTTGCAATGAAGGCCAACATGCTATTTGCTTTCCTAATTGCTGGCTGCATCTGCATGCTAGCTTTTGGTGACTCACCCAGAAAACTTTGGACACCTGCACTTCCCCAACTCTCACTATTTATGAAATACTCTGCCTTCTTGTTTTTTCTACCAAAGTGAATAATTTCACATTTATTCACATTATATTCCACCTACCACGATCTTGCCCATTCACTTAGCCTGTCCAAGTCCTCTTGATGCTTCCTTGCATCCTTCTCACAACTTGTGTTCCCAACCAGTTTAGTGTCATCAGCAAATTTGGAAATATTACAATTAGTCTCCACATCCAAATCATTTTTATACATTGTGAACGGCTGTGGACCTTTGCAGCACCCCACTGGTTACAGCCTGCAATCTGGAGAATGATCTATTTATTCCTACAATCTGTTAATCAATTCTCAATCCACACAAGCATGTTTTCCCCAATCTCATGTGCTCTAATTTTATTTGCTAACTCTTTGTGAGACCTTATTAAAAGCCTTCTGAAAATCCCAATACTTTTAAAATCCACTTTGATCTATTAAGAGTGCTTTCCCACCTCCTTTCCCTTTTTGCCTATATCTCCTAAATATCCTTGGATATTCAGTTCCAACTTTCGTCACCCTGTAGCCATGTTTCTGTAATGGCAATTAAATTTTTCTCTATTCATTAATGGGGTGTGTCCATCACTGGCTGGGCCAGCATTTATTTCCCATCCCTAACTGCCCCTGAACTGAGTAGCTTGTTAGACCATTTCAGAGGGATTTAAGAGTCAACCACATAGGCCAGACCAGGTGAGGATGGCAGATCTGCTTCCCGAAAGAACCAAATAGGTTTTTAGGAAAATTGACAATGGTCAGCATTAGGTTTTAATTCCAGATTTTTACTGAATTCAAATTCCACCATTTGCTATGGTGGGATCTGGACCTGGGTCCCCAGAACATTAACCGGGGGTGGGGTGGGGGAGGGGGGGGGTCAATTTTCCCATCCTGCTGCTATAATTTTTTAACGCAGCAGGCTGGGTGAATCTCATGGTGGCCGATGCGTGGGATTTGCGCATGTGTTCCCGCTCTAATAGCATCTCCCAACGCCAGATTTCCAATGGCGTCAGCTCTGCACCAGAAATCGACGGAGGCACCAAGACAATTTAAATAGGTATTTTCATATATTTTAAATATCATTAGCGGGCCCAGGACTAAAGTCTAGTGGCCCAACCCCGCTGGAGTGAAGGAGGGGCAATCGGGTCAGGTGGTTGGGATGCCACTGGGCATTGGTACCTTTGCAGTGCCAGCCTGTGCCCCCAGCACTGCCCAAGGGGCAAAGTGCCAAGGCCCAGGGGGCATGTGGGGGGAGGGCCTGGTGGGGGTGGGACAGGATTAGTGGGGGAAGGAGAGAGGCTAGCGATTGGGATGGGCTGTCTGTGGGTTGGGGGGGATGGTCGGGGGAGGGGGGAGATTGCGGGAAGGGGGGAGAGCTGGAGATTGGGGCGGGCCAGGAAGGGGTTTCGGCGCTGGTCCAGGAATGGTCGGGCCAGCGATCGAGCTGGCCAGCAATAGGGAGGCCGTCAGTATGGGGCTACTGCGCATGCGCTGATCTTGGCGCTGACAGATTGGCGCGTGCGCAGTGGCCCACTCAGCACTATGCTGCCGGCCTCTCCAGTGGTAATAGACCCCATCCACTGATTTTTAATGATATAGATGCTAGTGACATCTGCAGTGCACAGAGTGTGGGAGATTCTTCTCTGAACTCCCACTAAAAAAAGTGTGAATTACTCCAGTTTTCACGCGAATTCGACACACAATGTTTTTGGGAGAATTCCAGCCCTGGTCTCTGAATTACTAGTCCAGTGATAATACCACAATGCCACCACCTCCCCAATTAAATCGTACCCATTTACTTCAATTTGTGCATTCAAATCATCAACCTTTTTGCAAATGCCACGTGCATTCAGATAAAGTCCCTTTAATTCTACTTTAATAACTTTATTCTCTATACTGGTCCTATTTGATGCTTGCCAATGCTTCATCTGTCTTCTACCTTTGCTTTCTATTGTTCTACTTCCTTTTACCAGTTTTGCTTTCTGTGAATCTGAGTTCCCTCTCATCTTCCCATTCCCCTGCCAATCTAATTTAAACTCTTCTCCAACAGCTCTGGCAAACCGCCCTGTGAGGATGCTAGTCCCAATCCTGTTAAGATCCAGCCCATCTATCTTGTACAGGTCCCACTGCCCCAGAACCGATCCCAATGCCCCAGAAATCTGATGTCTTCCCTCCTACACTAGTTCTCTGGGTGCGTGTTCACTCGATGTTCTATGCTCATTAGCATGTGGAACTATAAGTTGCATTAGAGGTCCTGTTTATCAATTTCCTTCCTCGATCCCAGAAATAGACCCACATCCTCTTTCCTATCTGAATCATTGATACCGACGTGAACCATTGTCTCTGGCCGTTCGCCCTCACCCTTAAACATACTTCATTCAGTGACATTATAAAGTAGTGTATCAATTGTGCTACTGGACTGATAACCCAGAGGTCATGAGTTCAAACAGCTGTCGGACTGAGCCAGTCTGAGGAGGTCAAAAAGCCAACATGATTAAATCACCTTGAAACACGACAGCTTTCTAATCACCATCAGCTAAAATTAGCAGCATGGATTTACTTGCCTGACCTTCAGATCCGTTACACCAAGTGCATGTGCTCCATCGATAAGTACTTTAGTGCCCCTATCAGATATATAACAGATTTCACCAATTTAAAAATGTTGTCCAAGTCATAGATAAATTCACAACAAAGTTGGTTAGAAATATTATTTTAATAAGGAAAGTGAAGAAGAATGGCACAGTAGTATTGATGTGGAGATGCTGGCGTTGGACTGGGGTAAACACAGTAAGAGTTTTAACAACACCAGGTTAAAGTCCAACAGGTTTATTTGGTAGCAAATTTGCACAGACATATCAGAATTATGGTTCTTGGACTGGGAGTGTCACCCTATGATGAGAGGATGGGTAAATCAGACTATGTTCTCTGGAGTTTAGAAATGTGAGAGATGAACACTCTGTTGAATGGAGGTGAGATCACAAAGTCACAGAATTGTTAGAGTGCAAAAAGAGGCCATTCGGCCCATCGTGTATGCACAGGTTCTTCAAATTAGCAGTTTATCTAGTGCCATTCTTCTCGTAACCCTTCACACTCTTCCTTTTCAGTTAATAGTCCAGTGGATAGAAACATTGCCTATCAAATGTGGTTTCAATTTTGTCTCTGGCTGATCAAACATTAATGGTTGCAAGTGGAGAGGATATCTGAAGGCGAGGACCTTGACAAAGGGTCAAAAAATTAGGATAGCGAAACTGGGGATTTGTAAATAAGTTAAAATTAACAACTCAGTAACCAAATTTCAGTTTCAATATATTATTCAGCAGAAGAAAACAACAACTTATTAATAATAAGTTGAGTGGCACAGTAGCACAGTGGCTAGCACTGCTGCTTTAGCACCAGGGACCCAAGTTCAATTCCGGCTTGGGTCATTTCTGTGTGGAGTTTGCACATTCTCCCGTGTCTGCGTGGGTTTCCTCCGGGTGCTCCGGTTTCCTCCCACAGTCCAAAGATGTAACGGTAAGGTTCATTGTACATGTTAAATTGTCCCTTCGTGTCTGGGAGATTAGCAGTGGGGTTAAGGGAATAGGGCCTGGGTGGGATTGGTGTCAGTGCAGGTTTGATAGGCCGAATGGCCTCCTTCTGCACTACTGGGATTCTATGATTCTAAGTTTAATCTTTATAACTTTAATCTTTACCTTTCATATAATAAAACATCTTCGGACACTTTAAAAACAGAAACTAAAAACAAAATGAAGGAAAACCAACTTTTTAGCTACTGGTGGCTATGATTTAATTTTAGCTCATTTATAAATGGCATAATCTGACATGATTCAAGTGAAATGTGAAAATGTTTCCTTTGATATCACTTAATGAAACCACGTTGGCAGTTTAATACATAAAGTAAAAAATAGGACATTGTTCATGTTGGTTATTTTTTTTATTAACATCTCAATCTCTGAACACTATAAAGCACTATCTTATTCTCCTTGAGGCAAATTGTCTCTCGGAAGAATAAAGAAAGCAATAAATGTATTCGAACATGCATAATTTTACTTCATAATTCTTCCTTCGCAGTGTTCCCAACCCTCTAGGAGTGCCCTGAAGTCACTCGGAATTAAAGATTAATATCCTGGACACTGCTACAAGAAAACCAGAGGAAACATCACAGAGGCATTTCAAAAGTGTGCTTTTTAGTTTCTTTGAACACGTGCGCTTGGAGCATGGACTAATGGAGGGAGTGTGGGGCTCGGGTAGTTTGAGGCAGAACGTCATGGGTTGCAACCTTCAGGCATACACCAAACCACACTTGGCACCCCATTCCTCCCCATAAATGAATTACAAAATTACAAAAATTACTGCATGGCACAATTAGATTTTCTTGTACATTACCTTTTGTGACAGATGTTGATGATTTCTGGCAATGGATTGATAAATGGTGCATTGCTGGGAATGTGATCAAACACAGCCAATTTTGTCCCAGGCTGCAAAGACTCCTTCACTTTTGTAATAATCTAAAGAACAGAAAAGAAAATACTGAGCAAACCTGCTGTATTTAGTTTCTTTAATTTTGAGATAATATATTGTCTAATATTCTATCCACCAATCTCTTAGCTTGTCAAGTTCAATCAAAAGAAGCTTTAATCATTGTTTACAAATGCCACAGCTATAGAATTTGGTGTGTGAACTACCAAGGGCTAATTGGATTACTAAGACTCCACTATGATAGCCAAGAAGCATGTGCATTTTTCTGGCTGCATGTGCTTCGTTCACTTTATTGGGTAAGGAAAATGACGAGGCATTGTATACCTATCCCTGAAACAGCTGAATCTGCGACAAATGCAAATAAAGACCCTGACACCTGTTTTTGGTCGTCCCTCCCAGCCAGGGTTGCCCTGAGGCAGCCAGCTCCACTGTGACCAGCATTCCGTGAAATAAGCCCCAGATGTTTCCTGCACCAATGAAGGTTTGTAGCTTATCTTGAGTGTGGAGTCCAGAACTGCAGCAGTGCCTCCATGACTTCCTGCCTGCATTGTTAATTCCCATTCCCCAAACTCAAGCCCCTCCTATTGCTGCTGATTTTCTCCCTCATTCATGCTGAACTTCTGCAACCAACCAAGGTCCTGACCCACAACTTTATGTTCCATCAACCGGTAGACTCACAGGTTCCCAAGCTCTGGTGCCGATATCTGGGGAGCCAGCCTCAGATCTCATCATACTGGTGCACTGAAAGTACCTTATCCAGCCAGAAGCTGCCTGAATTTCTGGGATGTTTCAGCACTTGCTTAACCTGGACCAACTTTAACACAGTTCATTTTAGTTAGATATCAGTACTGTTCCGATAATTACAATGGAGTTTCATTCTGTTGAAAGTCAATATTTAAAATTACTGTATTTAGTAGTCATATTTCCGCTAAATAATTGTTTCTACAGAATCCAACTGCCTGAAGTATATTTTCAAAGTATTGTTAATCTTGCATCAATTCACAATGAAAGTGTTGGAGAAGGTACAGAGGAGGAAGGTTTAGTAGGATGATATGAGGTGATACATTTATGTGAAGAGAACGGAGAGGCTGCAATTGTCCTCCTCGAAACAGAAAAGGTTAAGGGAAGGCCAAATAAAAATATTCAAAATTATGAGGGATTTTGATATAGCACATTGGGAGAGGCTGTGGAATCTTACCACCTTTGGCGATTTTCTGAGTTTGGACCAAGGTGAGTACTGGCCCCACTGGTCATTTCAACCTGACTAACTGTGTAATCTTACCAGAGGCAAACAATGAAGAAGGCTGTCCAATTTACGATGGCAGAGAGGACAGAAACTCAGCTGGCCCAATGGGAGAGCCCACAGCAATGCCCTGCTAAAGGTGGCATCCAGAAACATACACAATACTTCAGCTGAGGACTAATCAATGATTAAGCATAATTTTCTTGTTTTTTTTATTCCACAAGCTTTCTTAATCACTATAAGAACTAGCCCTCCCTGTCACCTTCAAAAACATTTGAATATGTACCCCCAAGTTCCTCTGTTCTTGCACTTCCCTTAAAATAATACCGCGTAGAACATTCTAAGGAATGCCAAAATTGGCAGCCTGCCCACCATATTTAAATAGATAACCAAAGGTCAATTAAGCTTGTATGGGCAGTCAGGTGGGACTGGGTACCCCAATTTTTAAAAAATCATTCAACAGGAAGGAGTAGTTCTATCTTTGGCGTCTGTCCTTTGCAGATTGTAAGAAGTCTCTCAACACCAGGTTAAAGTGCAACAGGTTTAATTGGTAGCAAAAGCCACTAGCTTTCGGAGCGCTGCCCCTTCGTCAGGTCAGTGGGAGTTCTGTTCACAAACAGGGCATATAAAGACACAAACTCAATTTACAAAATAATGATTGGAATGCGAGTCTTTACAGGTAATCAAGTCTTAAAGGTACAGACAATATGAGTGGAGGGAGGGTTAAGCACAGGTTAAAGAGATGTGTATTGTCTCCAGACAGGACAGTTAGTGAGATTTTGCAAGCCCAGGCAAGTCGTTATGGGGGTTACAGATAGTGTGACATGAACCCAAGATCCCGATCGAGGCCGTCCTCATGTGTGCGGAACTTGGCTATCAGTCTCTGCTCAGCGACTCTGCGTTGTCGTGTGTCATGAAGGCTGCCTTGGAGAATGCTTACCCGAAGATCAGAGGCTGAATGCCCGTGACCTTTAAGACTGGATTCCCTGTAAAGACTCGCATTCCAATCATTATTTTGTAAATTGAATTTGTGTCTTTGTGCCCTGTTTGTGAACAGAACTCCCACTTACCTGACGAAGGGGCAGCGCTCCGAAAGCTAGTGGCTTTTGCTACCAAATAAACCTGTTGGACTTTAACCTGGTGTTGTGAGACTTCTTACTGTGTTTACCCCAGTCC
This sequence comes from Mustelus asterias, assembly GCF_964213995.1. Lineage (NCBI taxonomy): Eukaryota > Metazoa > Chordata > Chondrichthyes > Carcharhiniformes > Triakidae > Mustelus > Mustelus asterias. The sequence continues at coordinate 29,908,131 of NC_135805.1, forward strand.
AACACTGGCATCTCCATATCATGACCTTGCAGATTGGGGCAGGGGGAAGAAAAATGGAGTGTCGCCTCCTTACATCCAACGGAGCTACACTCGACCCTGGGTCCTGGGGACATGCTGCATGATTCGGATCTCTCCTGGCCTGAGTCGGAAGGTTGGGTGAGACAGTATTGAGAAAGCTTTTGGGTCAGAAACTCAGAGTGGAGTGGCAATCCAACTCTTAATGTTACTTTGAGCAAATTCAACTCCTAATATGGTTTAGTGTTATACTTTGTAGAAAGTGCCTTGGAACATTTCACTATGTTATATAAATATAAATGTTGTTGAACAATTTCTGCCAGGAGACTAAAAACACCAAGCTAATTAAAGGGAAATGGATCCGATCTACTTAAGTGTTAATGAGGTATGACATATGTAAATGAAGGTCCTTATATCTGTTTCAGGATCCCTGCACTGAATTGGTAAGCAGTAACCGGAGCAGGCTCTGGATACAGCTGACCAGGAGTGGAAAGAAATCATGCACAAATGGAGGAAGATTACCCTGCATTGCTCCTACATTATTTTTTACAGATGCTGTACTACTCCTGAAAAAAAATGTATAAATTACATCCTATTTTGCTCCTCCGAGTGTTCAAATTACAGCATCGTAAATTTCTTTATTTCATGTTTCTTTACTTTTTGGGGGTGATTTTGCGATTAATAAACTGAACACTGGTGCAGCAAGTGACAGTTTGAGAAAATTAGTGAGTTAATCCATTATCTAGGAATCCTGAGGGCAGTTATCAGACAGCAAAACTGAAATGCTGGCTGGAATTCTCCAAAAGTACTGAATTGGAGGGAAACAATTCTAAATCCCAACTATTTAGTCAGTTCAGCTTCTTCACCTGAATCTCCGCACTCTGTGCACTGCAGAGGTCCCAGTTGTGAATATCATTAAATTCCCAGGAGGGTGGGGCCTATTCACACCAGAGTCTGACAGTTCTGGAACTCTGCACATGCGCAGTGGCCCCGATCTCTCAGACTCCCCGTTTGCTGGCCAGCCCGATCGCTGGCCAGCCCAGGGCCCCCGCAGTGCTGCCCCTCCAGCCCCCCGGCATGGCCCGATCGCGGCCCCCAGAGCAATTCCTGGGCCAGCCCTGACCCCCTCCCATCCCGGAGCGCCCCGATCCACAGCCCACCTCCCCTCAGCCGTGGCAATCCCCCCCGCACGCCCCCGGCAGACATCCCACCTGCCCCCGCTGACCCCCTCTGGGGTCAGACCCCCCCCAGGAGCAGCCCCACTCCCCCCCCCGCCAACCCCAATCGCTGCCCTCCCTCCAGCCCAGATTGATCCTGTCTGCAGAGTGGCAACGGGACCCCCCACCCATTGCTCCTAGGCCCTGCCCACAGTAGGACCCGCCCCCTTGGCACTGCCTGATGCCTGGTGGGCAGTGCCAAGGTGCCCCCTGGGCATGGACACTTTGCCCCTTGGGCAGTACCAGGGGGCACAGGCTGGCACTGCCAGGGTGCTCATGCCCAGGGAGCACCACTCCCCGGCCCACTGGGGGACCCCGATTGCCACCCCCTTCTTTCCGGCAGATTCTCTCGCTAGTTCCCCGAATGTGGGAAGCTGGTCTGAACCCCGCCGGAATGAAGTACCCCTGGCAGGGTGGGAGATTCGATCGGGATCTGAACGTTCCTGATAATGACCTGCTAAGCATATTTAAAATACACTTTAAAAAGATTCAAATTACTTACCTGCTTTCCCGCCAGTTTCCAGCGTGGTCTGACAGGTGACTGGGAGATGCGCATGCGTTCCGGGTGTTTGCGCAAATCCCGGTACGCGCATCTCCCACCTCCACCTGCCAGGAATGTTGCAGGTTGCGATGGGAGAATCGCGGCCGCTATTTCTGGCAAGTCAACATTTGGGGTATGATAGAGGGCATTTATCTGGATGAGTGCTTTCAAAGGACTTCTATTCCTTCAATATTGGAGGTAGGAGTCACACCCAAGGGAATGAGGTGTGGGAGGGGGAGGGGTGAAGGATGTAATGAGGGGGTTTCGAGAGCACTCTGGTACATCAGGGCACTGTAGCATGAATGAGTTGCATTATCTGAAATGAGAGTTCAGTATCTGAGGAAGCCTTGGAAAAAGATTGTGCTTGGGCTCTGTGACAGTGAATACAGATTGTAGATTTGATTGTCGTTGACTCCATCCACTATATTCTGCTGATGTTGAATCCTGCCACTAATATGCTTGTGGTGAACCATCGTTGGTTACCACTGTGGGGTTATTCCAATGTTACTGTTGGGTTAGGGGGTTGCCACTGTGGGGGTTATTATAATGTTGTTGGGTTAGGGTGTTTACACTGTGGGATTAATATACCTGTGGTGGATGTTGTTATGGCACATCCCGGTCGGGCCCCGCCTCCTGGGGAGAGGTATAAGACCCTCTGCTCAGGCGGGACCCCTCCAGTCTGGATTGGTGTACTCGTGTTAGATAGTTCCATTGTTTGTCAATAAAAGCCTTCAATCGCTGAAGCCTTGTACCTCGTGCTTGATTGTCGCGCATCAATGCTTGAGGACAGATTGAATGTCTTTGTTCACCTATGCAAAACCTTCTCCTATTTCTGTAAACTTTCAACTCCGTGTGAATTGGAGAGATAAATTTAAGCCTAGCTATTGTCAATCAAAGTGGTTTGGAATACTGTTCTTATTTTGCTGTATTCTTAGTCACACTCCAGTGCAGAAATTGTTTCTCAACAACAGCCTACTGATCCTGGATTTTCAGGATGCCAGGGAACACATCCCCATCCAGCAGCTCCAATGCCATATTACACGCGGGACTTCCACCTTCACTCACCCCAATCTGATTGGCCAGGATCTCTGCAGTGGTCAGAAGAAGCACTGCACAGAGTTAGAAACATAGAAAATAGGAGCAGGGGGTGGCCATTCGGCCCGTTGAGCCTGCTCCTTCATTCATTATGATCATGGCTGATCATCCAACTCAATAGCCTGATCCCCCCCCACCCCATATCCTTTGATTCTGGGATATGCCTGGAACTAAGTGTCAGGGATCGGACAACAGGTGAGTGGCAGGGGCCCCAGAGCAAGGAGGGGAGGGAATTCCTGGGGGTTTGTGATCATAAAATTCTGGCTATGGGTTTTAAGGATGTTCTTAAAAGGGAAAAGTGATGGAGAAACTGATTTTGTATGGGGAGAAAATTTCTAAAGGCAGCTGAGACACGCCGCCTATCAATGTTGTAGTGGTAAATAAGCTGACGTAGTGGTATGGATGAACCAGAGGGAGGCAAGTTATCTGATGAACAGGATATGACATCAGTCACTCAACCTGAGCTCAACAGGGCAAAGGATGTGGAAAGTCTGCTTCAGCGTGAGACAGTGACCAAGGAGAGGGATGTTGATGGTTACGAGGGTGCAAAGTTTGTGGTATGGCTCAAGATAATGGCCTTGGTCTTCGCAAGAAGATTCAATATCTAACAATAATATGACAACATAAAGATTGTGAAAGGATCAAAAATAATAGAGCTAAGTGGCATCGATGTACATATGAATGTTTACCAAGTTTCCGCAGATGTTGCCGTCAACAGTTTTTTGATGAGAAAGAGGCACCAAGAATAGATCTTTGCAGCATTCCCAAAGTTAAAGTGCACAGGATAGGATGAGAAGACATTTCTAGAGATGCTGGGTGGAACTTTTCCAAAATATGACAAAGGGTGGGATTTTCCAGCCACGCTCGTCCCAGACCGGAAAATCCCACCGGAGATCAACGGATCATTGCATGGTCCTGTCCCTCTCCACTACGATTCCTGTGGGGGATGGGACAGGAAAATTCCACCCAAATGTCATTCTGGGTGCAAAACGCAGCGTGATTCATGCAGGCACAGGTTCATGATCTTCAACCACTTCGTCAAAAGGCAATCCCCCACGTGAAACACACCAAGAATGACTCATCAGGCGTCTCATTCGCCTGACCTAGGGTCCTACTGAGTGTCGTGATCAAGGGGGAGCTGAATTTAAATGGTTCCTCAACTCTCACTCCCAGTTAAGCCAGGAGGATGGACCCATACCCAGATTCTCGGAGGGTGCCCTTACCAGACTGCTTTATGCCATATTAGAGAGGTGGGCGACCATTTACCCACGTGTTGAAAGGAGACCTCTGAGTTTCACTAATCTTGCCTGGGCGGCAGCTGTTGTCAGTGCTAGCAGCATGACCAGGAGGATGGAGGCCCAATGCCACAAGAAGATGAATGACCTTCTACTTGCTGCAAGGGTGAGTGACCACCTGCCACCGCCCCGCCCCCCCCACACACCCCTCCACCCTCACGCCCCCAATATCAGTCCCGTCTCTCATCTCTAGAATGTCACCCTTAATTGACTTGCTGCCACTTTGCAGCTGCCCATCACCCGACTTCCCAGCATTTTCCTAAGCCCCCACCCCCGTACTCCTAATCACAACCCTTTTCTGCCCAGGCACGGTGTCCACATATGCCACTTGCTATAGACCCTCAACAAGCCAGGTGTCCACCTCACAATGTCCTCCATGTGTCCCTGCAGATGAAAATAAGAGAAGGGCGGGGGGATGCCCGAGTTAGGAATCCTCACGCCTAGAAAGAAAGGGCAATGCAGCTTGCAGGGGAGGGATAGGAGTGAGCCGTACCCAGCAGTGAGATTGACCTGCACCAGAGAAGTGAGGACCCACTGCACCTTCATCCAGATGAGCTATCTCAAGTGAGTTTAAGTGCCTAGACCTTTGTCCTTCCAATTTACTGAAACCATTTATCTTGCCTTGCAGGATCATCATCTAATGAAGCTGGCCATCCAGAGGCACAGACCTCCCTGCAACCCTGAATAGCATCTTGGAGGCGATCACCAAGAAATACAAGGAAGAGGCATCACATCTGTCACCCACTCCGCCCACCATTGTAGAGACAAGAATCTCTGTGGGTGATCTTAGCAGACAGGCTTCCGGGTCACTATCTGGTGAGCACCACACAGCTGCTGATGTACATCAGATGGAGACAAGAACATCCCAGAGATTGGGCATTTGAAGGTCTGCTAGATCCCAGGACACAACAGTCCCCCAGCCAGATGCTGTGCCTTTGCACAAGTTTCACCCTGAGCTGCTGGAGATGCAAAGGGCAAAGGCAGCAGGGGTTGTCAGAAAGGCCAATTGGAGGAGTCCCAAAGCCTTCAGCCACAGGAGGTGTTTCTGGCATTGCATGGCACCAGGCCAACACTGCAAGGGTGGAGACCTCAGTGGAGAGCTTGGGACAGGATGTTCAAGTCATGAGTGGTGGAGTTAAAGGCATGGATCAGTGTCTGAGGATCATGGCTGAGGGCCTCAAGAGCATGTCCCAATCACAGAGGGCCATCGCTGAGGGACTCCAGAGCTTGGTCCACACACAGATTGTTGTTGCTAAGGGCTTCGACACCATGGTGCAGACAATGGCGGGTCTCCTGACTGTCAGTGCCAGGTGACCCAGAGGCTCCTGGAGCTCACTCCAGCAGCTCCTCTGTCTCATGGTGTAACCCGGGGCTCATGAGAACCACAAGCGCTGGATCCCATCCCGGGGCCTTCCATCACATAGACTCTGGCAGTCTCTAGCCCTTCTGAATCCTCCCTTCCTGATACCGGTGCATCTCAGGGGTAGTACTGGGAGATGTGGCAATATCAGTGATACCCAAAAGTCAGTCGGGTCCCTCCAGTTTCAGGCCCACCAGAGGACACCCACAGGCATCAGAAAGCAACAGGCTGCCTCCACTTCTGGAGTGCATTTTGGGCAAACACCTACCTAGCGGTAGGCCATGCAAGATTATGAAGTTGTAGATGCATAGAATGGGCTCGGGTGAAGTTAGACACTGTTAGTAAGGGAGTTGTTAATGTTGCACTGTCATGAATCACCAAGCTGAATAATATTGCCCCTCAAAACTGCAACACCTCTGTCTTTGACCCCTGTCCCACAGGAAAGGTTCATCTTCTCATTTAAACTGAGAAACTCCTGCAAGTCTTCCAAGCAATCCCAACATATAGACCCTCAGTGTCAGGCATCCTCAAAAGACTGCCTGATCACTCACTGAATCCTTAACCTTAGCCCTTATCTCCTCCTTGGAGCAGTGGGACAAAGGCACGTGCCCCCCACATTCACTCAGACATGAGCCCGAGAGTCACTCTGCAATCATCAGACAGACACAAGCAGAACCTGAAGAGCATCACAGAAAATGCCGGAAAATCTCAGCAAGTCTGACAGCATCTTTGGAGAGAGAATAGAGCCAATGTTTTGAGTCAGGATGACCCAGGATGTATCCAGATGTTCTTGTGAATGTTAGCACAAGTAGGCCCCTTTAGGTTACTGCATATGTGCAGGCACACAAAAAATGTAAAGGGCAGCCCACTTCACCAAATCGGCCACGCACTTCAACAAAAAAATTAGACTGCATGTTGGAGAAAGCATTCTTTCTGACTGTATCACAGCTTGATTATGGCTTGCTCTGACCAAGACAGCAAGAAACTATAAAGGGTTGTGAAAGTAGTCCAATCCATCATACAAACCAGCTTCCCATCCATTGACTCTGTCTACACTTCCTACTGCATTGGAAAGCAGCCAGCATAATCAAGGACCCCACGCACTCCAGACATTCTCTTCCACCTTGTTCTGTCAGGAAAATGATACAAAAGTCTGAGATCACGTACCAACTGACTCAAGAACAGCTTTTTCCCTGCTTTGAGTGGACCTACCTTTTATTAAGTTCATCTTTCTCTACACCTTAGTTATGACTGCAACACTACATTCTGCACCCTCTCCTTTCTTACCCCCCATGCGCTCTATGAACGGTATGCTTTGTTGGTATAGTGCGCAAGAAACAATACTCTTCATTGTATACCAATACATGTGACAATAATAATAAATCATACCCAATTAAATCAAAGCATACCAAAAACAAAAAGCAATAGAACGGGACCAAACTTGGTATCTGACAAATCAGCACAAACGGATAAGACCTTAAATTGAGGCCCTTGTCTGCCCTCTCAGGTGATGTAAAAAATTAGGGGAGTTACCCTGGGTCAATATTAATTCTTCAATCAACATCATCAAAATAGATTATGTGAATATTATCATATTACTGCTTGTGGGAGTTTGCAGTGCACAAATTGCTTGCCCTGTTTCTTAAATACAACCATGACTACACTTCAGAAATACTTAATTGGCTTATAAAGCACATTGGGACAATCAGTTGTAGTGAAAGGCACTATATAAATGTGAATTTTTTTTTCCAACTTTTATCTCTTGAGTTCAGCACATCTTGGGAATGCAGAAAGAACAGGACTTGAAATACTGCCTGTGTAAAGTTGCCCTGAGAACAGCACCTGACTCGGTCCAAGTAGCGGAAATTCCACATTTTCTTCCTGCAGCGTTGCTCCTCGGTTTTCACAAACATGTTTAAGAAGCTTTTTCACAGGACCTAAGGAGCCCAAAAAAATTGGCCAAGTACTTAGAAGAATGAAAATGAGTCATAATTTGCAGTAGCAGGGCAACAAATGACATTCATTGTTAGTTAAGACTTCAGCCTGCCTGTTTAATCACAGTGATACTTGGTGCTGCAAGTTTCTGAAATTTTGTAGCAGAGAAACTGGGCATCTGGGACCTGAGTGAACAGGACAAACCAATCAAATTGAAGTTTGTGAAATTAAAGCACCAGGACTGAGAAGAAAATGTTGATTCGAGTGGTAAATTCAATGTCAAACCAAGTACGGAAGGCCTCTGGATTAAGAGAGAGAGAAAAAGAAAGAAGAAGTAACATTTTTATTTAGATTTTTAAAATCTCTGCGAATTAAAATCTAAAGGAATAAGAGTCCACACTTGTAATAATTAATTTTCAGTACCATAGAGTATATATCACACAAATTAAAACTTATTAGATTGTTAAATGAGTTGTTAGACTGAATTTGGAAAACAAATACAAATAAAATTTACAGTTAATTGGAGCATCTGTTTTCCATTCAGAATACCACTAAGGACTTTATGATTCAGTCCTCAAGATTTTGAAATTAATCCTGGAGTCTCTGGAGTGTGGTATCTCAACTGAGAAATGCCAAAACTGGATATTAGAGACATAGAGGTTTACAGCATGAAAACAGGTCCTTCGGCCCAACTTATCCATGCCTTTTTTTAAAAAAACCCCAAGCTAGTCCCAATTGCCCGCATTTGGCCCATATCCCTCTAAACCTATCGTACCCATGTAACTGTCTAAATGCTTTTTGAAAGACAAATTTATACCCTCCTCTACTACTACCTGTGGATAGGCTGACAAGACGTGAGGCCACATTGGATTTGGTACTGGGAAATGAACAGGGCCAAGTGTTAGATTTGGTTGTGGGAGAGCACTTTGGAGATAGTGACCACAATTCGGTGTCTTTTGTTATTGCAATGGAGAGGGATAAGGCCGTACGGCAGGGCAAGGTTTACAATTGGGGGAGAGGTAATTATGATGCGATTAGACAAGAATTAGGGGGCATAAGTTGGGAACAGAAACTGTCAGGGAAAGGAACTAATCAAAAGTGGAACTTTTTCAAGGAACAAATACTGGGTGTCCTTGATAGGTATGTCCCTGTCAGGCAGGGAGGAAATGGCCGAGTGAGGGAACCATGATTCACGAAAGAGGTGGAATGTCTTGTGAACAGGAAGAGGGAAGCTTATGTAGGGATGAGGAAACAAGGTTCAGATGGCTCGATTGAGGGTTACAAGTTAGCAAGGAACGAGCTGAAAAAGGGGCTTAGGAGAGCTAGGAGGGGACATGAGAAGTCCTTGGCGGGTCGGATCAAGGAAAACCCCAAGGCTTTTTACTCTTATGTGAGGAATAAAAGAATGACCAGGGTGAGGTTAGGGCCGGTCAAGGACAGTAGTGGGAACTTGTGTATGGAGTCAGTAGAGATAGGCGAGGTGATGAATGAATACTTTTCTTCAGTGTTCACCAAGGAGAGGGGCCATGTTTTTGAGGAAGAGAAGATGTTACAGGCTAATAGGCTGGAGGAAATAGATGTTCGGAGGGAGGATGTACTGGCAGTTTTGAATAAACTGAAGGTCGATAAGTCCCCTGGGCCTGATGAAATATATCCTAGGATTCTTTGGGAGGCAAGGGATGAGAATGCAGAGCCTTTGGCTTTGATCTTTGGGTCCTCACTGTCCACGGGGATGGTGCCAGAGGACTGGAGAATGGCGAATGTTGTTCCTCTGTTTAAGAAAGGGAATAGAAATGACCCTGGTAATTATAGACCGGTTAGTCTTACTTCGGTGGTTGGTAAATTGATGGAAGAGGTCTTTAGGGATGGGATTTACGACCATTTAGAAAGATGCGGATTAATCCGGGATAGTCAGCACGGATTTGTGAAGGGCAAGTCTTGCCTCACAAATTTGATTGAATTTTTTGAGGAGGTAACTAAGTGTGTTGATGGAGGTAGGGCAGTTGATGTCATATACATGGATTTTAGTAAGGCGTTTGATAAGGTCCCCCATGGTCGGCTTATGATGAAAGTGAGGAGGTGTGGGATAGAGGGAAAGTTGGCCGATTGGATAGGTAACTGGCTGTCTGATCGAAGACAGAGGGTGGTGGTCGATGGAAAATTTTCGGATTGGAGGCAGGTTGCTAGCGGAGTGCCACAGGGATCAGTGCTTGGTCCTCTGCTCTTTGTGATTTTTATTAATGACTTAGAGGAGGGGGCTGAAGGGTGGATCAGTAAATTTGCTGGTGACACCAAGATTGGTGGAGTAGTGGATGAGGTGGAGGGCTGTTGTAGGCTGCAAAGAGACATAGATAGGATGCAAAGCTGGGCTGAAAAATGGCAAATGGAGTTTAACCCTGATAAATGTGAGGTGATTCATTTTGGTAGGACTAATTTAAATGTGGATTACAGGGTCAAAGGTAGGGTTCCGAAGACTGTGGAGGAACAGAGAGATCTTGGGGTCCATATCCACAGATCTCTAAAGGTTGCCACTCAAGTGGATAGAACTGTGAAGAAGGCCTATAGTGTGTTAGCTTTTATTAACAGGGGGTTGGAGTTTAAGAGCCGTGGGGTTATGCTGCAACTGTACAGGACCTTGGTGAGACCACATTTGGAATATTGTGTGCAGTTCTGGTCACCTCACTATAAGAAGGATGTGGAAGGGCTGGAAAGAGTGCAGAGGAGATTTACCAGGATGCTGCCTGGTTTGGAGGGTAGGTCTTATGAGGAAAGGTTGAGGGAGCTAGGGCTGTTCTCTCTGGAGCAGAGGAGGCTGAGGGGAGACTTAATAGAGGTTTATAAAATGATGAAGGGGATAGATAGAGTGAACGTTCAAAGACTATTTAGAACATAGAACAGTACAGCACAGAACAGGCCCTTCGGCCCACGATGTTGTGCCGAGCTTTATCTGAAACCAAGATCAAGCTATCCCATTCCCTATCTTCCTGGTGTGCTCCATGTGCCTATCCAATAACTGCTTAAATGTTCCTAAAGTGTCTGACTCCACTATCACTGCAGGCAGTCCATTCCACACCCCAACCACTCTCTGGGTAAAGAACCTACCTCTGATATCCTTCCTGTATCTCCCACCACGAACCCTATAGTTATGCCCCCTTGTAATAGCTCCATCCACCCGAGGAAATAGTCTTTGAATGTTCACTCTATCTATCCCCTTCATCATTTTATAAACCTCTATTAAGTCTCCCCTCAGCCTCCTCCGCTCCAGAGAGAACAGCCCTAGCTCCCTCAACCTTTCCTCATAAGACCTACCCTCCAAACCAGGCAGCATCCTGGTAAATCTCCTCTGCACTCTTTCCAGCGCTTCCACATCCTTCTTATAGTGAGGTGACCAGAACTGCACACAATATTCCAAATGTGGTCTCACCAAGGTCCTGTACAGTTGCAGCATAACCCCACGGCTCTTAAACTCCAACCCCCTGTTAATAAAAGCTAACACACTATAGGCCTTCTTCACAGCTCTATCCACTTGAGTGGCAACCTTTAGAGATCTGTGGATATGAACCCCAAGATCTCTCTGTTCCTCCACAGTCTTCGGAACCCTACCTTTGACCCTGTAATCCACATTTAAATTAGTTCTACCAAAATGAATCACGTCACATTTATCAGGGTTAAACTCCATTTGCCATTTTTCAGCCCAGCTTTGCATCCTATCTATGCCTCTTTGCAGTCTACAACAGCCCTCCACCTCATCCACTACTCCACCAATCTTGGTGTCATCAGCAAATTTACTGATCCACCCTTCAGCCCCCTCCTCTAAGTCATTAATAAAAATCACAAAGAGCAGAGGACCAAGCACTGATCCCTGCGGCACTCCGCTAGCAACCTGCCTCCAATCCGAAAATTTTCCATCGACCACCACCCTCTGTCTTCGATCAGACAGCCAGTTACCTATCCAATCGGCCAACTTTCCCTCTATCCCACACCTCCTCACTTTCATCATAAGCCGACCATGGGGGACCTTATCAAACGCCTTACTAAAATCCATGTATATGACATCAACTGCCCTACCTTCATCAACACACTTAGTTACCTCCTCAAAAAATTCAATCAAATTTGTGAGGCACGACTTGCCCTTCACGAATCCGTGCTGACTATCCTGGATTAATCCGCATCTTTCTAAATGGTCGTAAATCCCATCTCTAAGGACCTTTTCCATCAATTTACCAACCACCGAAGTAAGACTAACCGGTCTATAATTACCAGGGTCATTTCTATTCCCTTTCTTAAACAGAGGAACAACATTCGCCATTCTCCAGTCTTCTGGCACCAGCCCCGTGGACAGCGAGGACCCAAAGATCAAAGCCAAAGGCTTTTTCCTCAGGTGGATGGAGCTATTACAAGGGGGCATAACTATAGGGTTCGTGGTGGGAGATATAGGAAGGATATCAGAGGTAGGTTCTTTACGCAGAGAGTGGTTGGTGTGTGGAATGGACTGCCTGCAGTGATAGTGGAGTCAGACACTTTATGAACATTTAAGCAGTTATTGGATAGGCACATGGAGCACACCAGGATGATAGGGAGTGGGATAGCTTGATCTTGGTTTCAGATAAAGCTCGGCACAACATCGTGGGCCAAAGGGCCTGTTCTGTGCTGTACTGTTCTATGTTCTATGCCTCTGGCAGCTTGTTCCTGACACTCACCTCCCTCTGAGTGAAAAAATTGCCCCTCTGGACCCTTTTGTGTCTCTCCCCTCTCACCTTAAACCTATGCCCTCTAGTTTTAGACTCCCCTACCTTTGGGAAAAGATATTGACTATCTAAGCTGATCTATGCCCCTCATTATTTTATAGACCTCTATAAGATCACCCCTCCTATGCTCCAGAGAAAAAAGTCCCAGTCTATCCAGCCCCCCCTTATAACTCAAACCATCAAGTCCCGGTAGCATCCTAGTAAATCTCTTCTGCACTCTTTCTAGTTTAATAATATCCTTTCTATAATAGGGTAAAGAAAATTAGTGGGAAGAAAATAGCTCTGGCTGGTCCAGGTTCATGATCATAATGAATGGCAGAGCAAGTTCGAAAGGCCAAATGGCCTCCTCCTGTTCCTATTTTCTATGTTTCTGTGCTTTCTTTGGGAGTCTGGGCTGCTCGTTTTACCTGAATCTCAACAGTGATTCTCACAAATAGCTTTACAAATTCAATCAGAAATTTCCCAGACATTGGCAGAGCCAGTACAACCTGGTCGTACAAACTGACAAAGGGTCCTCCAGACTCGAACAGTTAGCTCTATTCTCTCTCCACAGGTGCTGTCAGGCCTGTTGAGATTTTCCAGCATTTTCTTTTTTGGTTTCAACCAGGTCTTTTGCTGTTTTCCTCAGAGGGAGCAGGGGCGGGGAGGTTGTAGTTCTAATGGTCTTCTGCCAAAATTACAACAGGAGAACCATTGAACACTCCAAAGAATTTTGGGGTCAGTGGATGACAAAAACGGTTTGTTTTTAATGAAATATTGTCAGTTAGAATTTAATTAGCGCAAGAGTGTACGTACCATAGGTCACATTTAGCATGAATACTGTGTCGCCCTGCTTCAGATCCTGACTTCTTACAACACAGTTCATTGCCATGGTAACATTTGGTACCAGCACTAAATCAGTAGGAGAGCAATCTGAAATACAGCAAAAATAACCTCTAATGGATGTAGTAAATTGTGTCAAAAATATCAAAACAGTGGGAAACAGAAACACAGAGATACTATACAATATATGAGAGTGGGGAAAAGAAAAATGCAACATTTCATACCCACAAACTCAGCTAATCGCTTGGTAACAAATACCAGATGAGGCAGCAGCTCTCTGTCATAAAACCGCAGAGGTTGTCGTTCAATATGCACCTGCCATTTCTGTAAGAGAGTTTAAAATAATTAAACAATTGCTATTCTTCTGAATGCCGCGATCATTTAAAATAAAGATAAATAAAAATCTGTATCACGGACACAATTTGTGTATTTTCTTACTGTACTTGATCAACATGTTTTAGAAAGAAAGAAACCCTACAGTGCAGAAGGAGGCCATTCAGCCCATCGAGTCAGCACCGACAACAATCCCACCCACGCCCTATCCCCGTAACTCCACATATTTACCCCGCTAATCCCTCTAACCTACGCATCCTGGGACACTAAGGGGCAATTTTAGCATGGCCAATCAACCTAACCCGCACATCTTTGGACTGTGAGAGGAAACCGGAGCACCCGGAGGAAACCCAAGCAGACACGGGGAAAACGTTCAAACTCCACTCAGACAGTGACCCAAGCCGGGAATCGAACCCAAATCCCTGGAGCTGTGAGGCAGCAGTGCTATCCACTGTGCCACCCGTATGTGAGGTGTGTGTATTTTCTTACCCAAATTCTGTTTGGTCTCAATTTAAACAACTTCAGCACCAAGTGCTTTTGTGAGTTTAAAAATAAAGTTTATTTATTATTCCATGTTTGCCCTGCGGGTTTAAAAATGTGGGGCTGATTTTACCACATCGCCATGCCTAGCGAACAGTGCCACAAGACGGGAAATTAGTGTGCGATGCTAAAAATCCGATTCGTGCCCAGCACCAAACAGTTTCCAATCTTCCGGGCCCCTTCCAAGTGGTGCGAACTGCTTCCCACCTCTCTGGCAAGATGTCACATCCACATGAACCACTACTGGTCTGTACTAGTACGAGCTGCTCATGCCGGGGGTCTCAGAGGTCATTGAAGACTCTGGGTGGTCGGAAGCATGGCTTGATAGTGCTCATTGGGCAGTGCCCATCTGGCGGTGCCCAACAGACATCCTGGCAGTGCCACCACACATATTGGCAGCAGAGATTAGGCACCTCACCAGTGGACAGCAGGCACCCCAGAAGTGAACAACAGGCACCACTGGTGTGTTGGGGCAGTGCTGGAGGATGGGGCAATGACAGGGGGGCTCTGCAGAGGGGTTATGCAGAGGGGCTATGAAGGGGGGCTGTGTAAGGGGTCATACATGGGTCATACATGGTCGGTGCAGACTCGATGGGCCGAATGGCCTCTTTCTGTGCTGTAGGGTTTCTATGATTTCATACAGGGTTGTATCATGAAGGGGATCATGGTTGGGGGACATGTTGGGGGCCAGTCAGGGGACCCATTGGGAATGCCCTGATGCCCCTCTGTGGGCAACCCTTAGTGGGGTGGGGGGGGGGGGGGGGTGAGCATGTCGCTGACAAGGGGGGGGGTGTCCGATGTCCATGGGGGGTGGGAGGGGTCACCCATGCACTGTGAGATTGGGATGCCCTTGCAAAATGGTGGCCAGTGCTCTGAAGCCAGTTTCACCGGTGTGTTTAATATTTCAAGTCAATTACTTTTGATCAGGACTGGGAAAAGTTCAAGATATAACAGGTATTAAGCAAGCACAGAGGCAGGGAAAGAATGGAGGGCAGAAAAACCCTATTATCTAGGGAACTGGGAGGCAAGAATATCAATATACACAATACTCTGAAATGGCTGGATTTCCAGTAAGCTCATTGCTTTCAGAGACAGTACTGAATGTGGTGCTGTACAAGTGGCATAATACAGAACTGCTGGTTTATTGAGTGTGAACCAGTTGCTTTACACAACATTGAAGATATATAGCGTAGACTCAGAATCACTCTTTTATTAACTATGTTAAAACAGTGGCTATACATTAAAGAAAAGTTCTGTGAAGTGTTTGGGTGTTAATTGTATATCAATAGCGTTTAATTATATGCAGGTGGAAGCATTAATTGCGATTTCATTTAATAGAGCATGTATAAAGAGATACTCACTAAAACTGTGGTGTGGTTGAGCTAGGAGGTGTAAGGGTTGAATTTCACTCTGTCAATAAATGTAAGACTGAGTGAAGATCAGATCAGCCTCCACTGGATGGCTTTCCAGAATATAACATGGGATTGTCCTGAGGTTGTGAAAGGTGGCACAGAAATGCAAGTTCTTTCTTTCATGGTTGTCTTGTAACATTTATACAAGCGGGTTGAAATCTAGCATGACTGCAATAAGGAATTTGTCCGCCAAAGCCTCCGCATCTCAGTGGGGATACTCATGATTAGTGATTCTACTGTGCCTAGTCACTATATTGCCATATTATTAATGGTAGCCTGCAATCCTTACAACTGTTGCCTAGCTGAACAATATCAATTTCTAAAGTTGTATGTATGGAAGCAAATAAATTATCAGCATGGGCACGGTGCAATGATATTTCCTGTTGAAAGCATGCTGTATGATCACTATGCTGGACCCATCTTACAGCAGATCAGTCATCAGTCCCATCAATATAGTACCCAGAGGAAACCAGTACATGGGTTTCCTCCCGGTGCTCCGGTTTCCTCCCACAGTTCAAAGATGTGTGGGTTAGGTTGATTGGCCATGCTAAATTGAGCCTAGTGTCAGGGGGTTTAGCAGGATAAATATGTGGGGTTACGGGAATAGGGCCTGGGTGGGATTGTGGTCAGTGCAGACTCGATGGGCCAAATGGTCTCCTTCTGCACTGTAGGGATTCTATGATTCTATGACCTTCATCACAAGTGGTTTATGCTTCTGTACTTCCTTCTCATTTTCACTTATTTCCTCCTCTGTTGGCATCCTTCTATTTGCGAGTGATGATGGACACACAGCAAGCGATTCATTTAGATGGGTGTCTTCACTTGGTGCATCTTAGCTGATGGCTCTGAAAGGCAATCTTTGAGAGGCAGGTTCTCCCACAAGCGCTGCACATGAAGCTGCCAAGTGATGTTGTGGGTTGTTGTTTTCGGTTTTGGAGCATCAGTAAAGTAATGGAAGTGGTCATCAACAGCGCTTTCAAGCGGCATTTGTTTAGCAATAACTTGCTTCCTGACACTCAGTTTGTGTTCCGTCAGGGTCACTCAGCTCCTGACCTCATTACACCCTTGCTTCAAACATGGACAAAAGAGCTGAATGCCAGAGGTGAGGTGACAGTGAACTGTCCTTGACAACAAGGCTGCATTTGACCAAATTTTGTATCAAGGAACCCTAACAAGGCTGGTGTCAATGAGAACAACTTATCCAGTACAAGTACACAAATTGTAGCAACAAGCTGTTTTTAATATGAGTTAGCAACACGCCACACGTGATGTAGTAGCTGTGAAATATTTGAAATGTTTACTACATAACCACTTATTAGTGATAATTAGCTTAATTGGATTAGACAAGTATTCAGCACTATAGTGCTTACAGCTGCTTTTTCCAAACAACAATTAGGCAACAATCAGCTATTCTCCACTCCCAATACGTCCCTTTCACCCAAAATAGATCAAGTTTGTTTGTGATGGCAACTAGAGTCTCTTGGCTAATATTGCTGGGATCTCACCTGGGCAACATCCAGAGCATCTTTCAAAGTGCCGCCAAAAGCACCGTGATTCATAAATGTTGTCTCCTGTGCCAAACAAAGACAGTTGATTACAAAAGCATTACTGTAAACACACATCTTGTTTTTCTTATCACAGAATCTGAAGGCAGAATTTTATTGGCACGTCCACCTGAGGTTCATACGATCCCTCCCAAGGCCAACGAAGAATGCCGTTCTCCCAGCCTCACCTGTCCCCGGCATCAGGGCAGGAGTGCCAGTAAATTCCGCCATAGTCTTACACCACAAAAGGAGGCTGTTTAGCTCATCATGTCTTCGAAAGAGCATTTTTATTGAATTCAAGAGAATCCCATTGCCTCTTCCCGAAAGCCTTGTAATCTTTTTCCCTTTAAGTATTTATCCAATTCCCTTAGGAAAGTATTAATGTATCTGCTTTCACCGCTCCCTTAGGCAGCACATTCCAGATCATAACAATGCCGAAAAAGAAAATTCTTCTTGTCTCTGGTTCTTATGTCATTGTGAATCAATGTCCTCTGTTTATTGTGACTGCGAAGAGTTTCACCAATTTCAGTGCTGGCATTAGGTTAGTTGTTAAGTCTCGATAATGCTGGATTCCTCTGCAGAACCACAGAAATTCAAACTTACACCTCTTTTCCCCCTTTATCCTGCAGGTCTCATTCTAGCTCATTTTTCCATTCTACTATCTTTAGCTGCTAATCCATCCTAGCAATGCAGGACAGGGACTCAGCTGAAGAGAGAAGAGGATGAAGACAGTCTAGAGTCTTTCTTCCATCTTGTTGCAAATTGTGACAACGATGAGGAAGAGGAAAGTCAGCTCACGCTTGATTCAATGCACCCCTCAAACTCTTCCTCAAACCACTCAAGGTACAACTCAGCGACCGTTAGATTTTCAAGTCTGGGAGCAGAGAGGTGGAGAATGTGACAGCATGGCACTCAGTCACATTGAATCGAATGGGCATTGTATTCTTTGCTGGCAAGTGCAGCAACCACTATCACTGGTAGTGGAGCTGGTTTGCTGAAATTGAAGAAGGGTGACAAGTATTTTTAGCCTCCCTGAGTTGCAAACAGCAATGACCAGGAGATCAACTGCTCAATCTGGACGGGCAATCCCATCAGGTTGGCAACTCCAAATTACTATAACAGAAGCAGATTAACTCATTTTACATCTATTAACATATTTTAAAAAATCTTTAACTAAGATAATTAAAATGGAATGCCGAAAGGTGGGACAAGTAAATATTTACCCTTTGAACAGGCTGTATGCAGTGCACTAAGATACATTTCTTTACCTTTCATGCATTCTTGGCTCATGTTATTTTAATTCTCGCTTTCTTCCATATTTTCCTCCTATTCCTAGCACTAGCTCCTCCACCACTTTTGTAATGTTTTCCTTGTGCAGTCTACAACCGCTTCTTTGCAAAGCTAATTTCTCCTCAGTGTACCTGAACAGATGCCGGAGAGCGGCAACTAGGGAATTTTCACAGTAACTTCATTAGTGTTAATGTAAGTCTACTTGTGATACTAATAAATAAACTTTAAAATCTTTAAACAAAGACATCTGGAACATCATGCATACACAAACAGCATATAAAGGAACAGCATCAAAAGCATCGCCCTGGATAACAATTATTGATTCTGAGAGACTCCCAAGCATTCCAGGAAACCCTAGTTGAAGCAAAAGCAGGCCCAGCAGGAGGTCCTCTGATTGGTAATCTAGTCAGATGCATCTGATGACCCAAAATAAATAGGATCAGAGAATAATTAATTTTTTAAAAATGTAGTCACAAACCATCCAAGTAATCAGAGGTAAGAGCAAAATACTTCGGATGCTGGAATCTGAAACTAAAACAGAAAATGCTGGAAAATCTCAGCAGGTCTGACAGCATCTGTGGAGAGAGAATAGAGCCAACATTTCAGCTTGAAACACTGACTCTATTCTCTCTCCACAGATGCTGTCAGACCTGACGAGATTTTCCAGCATTTTCTGTTTTCGTGTCAAGCAGTTAGAGGGTTCTTCAGCCCCTGGACATGCACATTAATATGGGGATAATATTTGATCCTTCTTTTATTCATTCATGGGATATGCGTGTGGCTGGCTAGGCCAGTATTTATTGTCCATCCCTAATAGTTCTTGGGAAGGTGGTGGTGAGCTGCTTTCTTGAACTGCTGTAGGTACACCCAGAGTGCTGTTATGGAGGGAGTTCCAGGATTTTGAAGGAGCAGCAATATATTTCTAAGTCAGGATGGTGAGTGGCTTGGAGGGGACTTACAGGTGTTGGTGTTTCCATGTATCTGTTCCTCTGTCCTCCTAGGTGGTAATGGTTGTGGGTTTGGAAGGTGCTGTCCAATGTGAGGTCATCCATTTTGATAGGAATCATAGCAAAATGGACTATTATTTAAATGGTTAAAAAGCATGCTGCTGTGCAGAGGGACCTGGGTGTCCTTGTGCAGGAATCTCAATGAGTTGGTTTGCAGATGCAGCAGGTATTTAAGAAGGCAAATGGAATTTTGCCCTTCATTGCTAGAGGGATTGAGTTTAAAAACAGTGAGGTTATGTTGCAGCTGTATAAGGTGCTGGTGAGGCCACACCTGGAGTACTGTGTACAGTTTTGGTCTCCTTACTTGAGAAAGGATATACTGGCACTGGAGGGGGTGCAGAGGAGATTCACTAGGTTAATTCCGGAATTGAGAGGGTTGGCTTATGAGGAGAGACTGAGTAGACTGGGGCTATAATCATTGGAATTCAGAAGAATGAGGGGAGATCTTATGGAAAATTATAAGATTATGAAGGGAATAGATATGATAGAAACAGGGAAGTTGTTTCCACTGGCGGGTGAAACTAGAACTAGGGGGCACAGCCTCAAAATAAGGGGAAGCAGATTTAGGACTGAGTTGAAGAGGAACTTCTTCACACAAAGGGTTGTGAATCTATGGAATTCCCTGCCCAGTGAAGCAGTTGAGGCTACCTCACTGAATGTTTTTAAGGCAAGGATAGATAAATTTTTGAACAGTAAAGGAATTAAGTGTTATGGTGAGTAGGTGGGTAAGTGGAGTTGAGTCCTCGAAAAGATCAGCCATGATCTTATTGAATGGCGGAGCAGGCTCGAGGGGCCAGATGGCCTACTCCTGCTCCTAGTTCTTATGTTCTTATGAGCCTTGCTGTGTTCTTGTAGTGCATAATTTTAAGTAGGGTGGTGGATATTGGATTTAGATCATAGTCCTAATCCCCACCAGCCATCAATCTAATCAGTTAAACACTTGTTAAGTATACCAGAGAAAGGAATTTCAACATTTATTAGATGTTAAATGAATGTCAGGGGAATGAATTTTCGGTCAAAATTTAATTTGTCTGATCTCACTGGAATTTTGTCATGGGAAGGCAGTGGCATAGTGGTATTCGCAATTCACAGACCCAGGAGCACCCAGGTTTGAATCCCACCATGGAAGTTGGTGACATTTGAATCCAATAAAAATCAGGACTTAAAAGTCTAATGATGACCATGAAACCATTGCTGATTGTTGTAAAAATTCATCTGGTTCACTAATCCACTCTAGGGAAGGAAATCTGGCCTACATGTGACTCCAGATCCACAATGTGGTTGTCTCTTAACAGCCATTAGGAATGGGCAATAATAATATTTATTGGCCCAGCTAGCAATATCCAAATGAATAAAAAAAGCTTGCCAAATTGGTTTGTGTGCTATAGTTATCCAGGCAGATTCCTGTAAGTAGCAAGGGTCTCATTAAAATATAATCATCTGTTCTAGGCACATAAAGACAATGTCAGTGCTCTTTGAAGCAGGCCCATGATATAAGCTGATCCTAGGTTGTTGTTCCTCCTTATATGTGCTGGTAAACTTCTCAGTGCACTGTAACTGGCCCTCTGAACTGTTCAGTGTCAGCTCCCGGGTGCAATAACCTGTTTCACCATCTCTGATCACAGGTGCCAAGCAACTTGTTTTAGCACTATTTTACAGCCTGTCCTCCTGGTCACCTCTTCTACCAACATGGGTTATTTTCCCTGCTCATCTTTAACACAGATGACAGTGGGGAAGGAGCACCTCTCCTTTAAAGGCAGTCTGCATCACTTAGAGTGTCAGTGATACCCAAATTCCCTCCTCATTGCATCGACAAGCTGCTAACCCACAGCCCAAGCAATGTTGGCAGCTTTCCAATCTTAATTAAAGTTGACCACAAGTGCCAACTTTGCCTGTGCCCCTCCCTCATATGATCAAGCACACATTCCAATTGTGATGCCAATTTCCCTCCAGAACCTGGCATGAGTCGAATTGTTCCATCCAAGTGTCTTCCAATGTTGTGGGGATAAGTCAGTCAGAGAATTAAAATCAACAAAATAATTGGTCTGCTCAGGAAAACTGACAAAAGAGAAGTTAGAGAACAAACAGAAAAAAAGATCTGAAAGAATATATAATCATTTTTCAATAGTGCAAAAATCCTACCTCCTCGAGAAGGAAATGCTTTTTCCTCATCTCTTGACCAAATGATGGTGTGTTTCCATTTCCATACAAAAACTGAGGTGGGTTGAGCGGCAATGAAGGTGGGACATAATTTCCAGCCTAAATAGAATAGAAGTTTTAAAATTTGTAACCTTGGATTCAGCTTCCATATTTGATGTACAGTGCATTTACCAAGTGATAAACACAATATTTGTCAGGGTTGCCCAACAAACTATCTTTCTCTATGGAATGCATAGATCAGTATGCCTGGATATTTAAGTAGTTCCGTGTGGCAGGATTTGCCAAGACGTGGGAAGACCGATGGCCTTTGTACTTCTCTGTAGACCATCTTTAAAGGGTTCCAATGTCAACATACAACTCATGTGTGGCCAATACCACAAGGTCATGCAAGTGAATGCAAGATTCCCTGACAACATTCAATGCCTTCATTCCAAGGCAGTCAACAATGCTTTGTTATTTACAAACATCCAGTGAGTTAAAGGTTGTCTATTAAGGGACTAGGCAGATTTGTTGCTACCTCAGGCGCCAGCACTGCAGCCCAGAATACAATAGACTGTTTCCCAGCACCAAAGACATCTTTGAACATACAATGAACAGTGGTCCCAGAGCCTTGATGAGACAAGGATCATTCTGCTACACTAAACTACCAAAGTGTCCTTGATCTTCATTAAGTGCTGCATGTTGCACACCCTGGCAACTGACAGAGGTATGAGCTTGGAGGAGCAGCAAAAAGAGTTCTCCAGAGCGCAAATTCAGAAGGACTCTGAGCATCCAGTAGAGGAAGAGGGGCCCCTACCCACAGGCTGTTGCAATGTGTTGAAGGCATTTGGCAAACATTTTATAATGACTCAGAAAGCCCGACTGAAAAGGAACATAGTTTATTACAGCATGCAAAGTAAAACCACTACCATGGTGTACGCACATTGGTCCCTGCCTGGGACTACCGTTCTCAGGCCCAGTCCTGGGCCTGCCTTATAAAAGGCTCAGGCAATGAGTTCCAGCTGGGCGGGCCACTGTCTGTTACCAAGGGAACTCATATTCAATGAGACCCTACGATCAATCAATGATTCCCCATGGATTTTGTGGGGTTATCACACATTTGTAGACTAAATATATTTTCTTGAAAAATAACAATAGATTACTTTCACCATGTTCTCAGACCCATGATTATCAACTCTAGTAACAAAAGCCAAAAAAATTGTTTGCCCCGATTTTTGGACAAAGTCATGGTTTGAAGTCCACCCATGCCAGTTTTGATAGGTAGCACATAAACTTATTGCCATCTCATGTACCTGATAGTAGCAAAAGGCAGTACATCTGTCGAACAGTTGCTGGTCTCTGTTCACCTGTTCCCTGATTACCACTGAGCTAATTTTTAAAAAATTGTTCATGGGATGTGGGCAACGCTGGCTAGGCCAGCATTTATTGCCCACTGCCAATTGCAGCTAAGAGTCAAACACATTGCTGTGGATCTGGAGTCACATGTAGGCCAGACCAGGTATGGTTGGCAAATTCCCTTCCCTAAAAGGCATTAGTGAACCAGATGGGTTTTTACAACAATCAACAGTGGTTTCATGGTCATCATTAATTCCAGATTTTTATTGAATTCAGATTTCACCAGCATGTAGTGCAGCCAGCCTTGTGCTCTTAAGCAAGGTCTGTCCCTTTTAAAAGGGAATTGCATGGATTTGCTGCTGAATATTATTGCTGCAATTCTAAACAAGGGGAATGTTACACCATGGCAGAGAGGGGGCTTCGTGATCACAGGTGTCGGTGGAGGCCTTTGTGTGGACTGGGGAAGAAATTCTGTGGGACAGCCAGGATGCTCTCAACGATATTCCTCAGATGGCATTCAAAACTGGTGACCAGAGACGTCAAATCCAGTATCTGTACCTGAGACAACAAGAACTCTAGTAGCTTTTTGTGAGTGGTTAAGATCAGTGAATGCATCTTTACATGATATCTCTGGTCCAAAATACCTCCAAGTCATTCAAGCTGCTCAAAGCATTATGCTCCCATTAGGAGCCCCTGTTACTTAGGACTCATGCCTAAAATCCAGATATTTGGTTTCACCCTTACACACCTAACAATGTCACCAGCATCTCACACTGCATCTTGTTGTTTCCATATACCTCCAGTTGTTCAGATGTTGTTGGCACATCACCCAAACACGTAGCAATGCACTCAGTGACATTCTACCCTCTCTCTTGCAGGACAAGGTGGCTCATAACATGAGGCAGCAAAAAGAACAGGTGGGGGAGAAGAACACCTGCATCTCTTGGGCTCGATGAAGGATCTATTTCCCGCATCATGGGACTAATACCCATGCATTGTTGAGAACTTTGAGGACAAAGGTACATTCTGCTATATTCCCCTTCTCACCTCCCAGCTCACACTCATCCAACTTTCTGGCATGATGAGCAAGCTGAAGATGGTGTGATCATGGATCTCTTGTTTCCCATTCCACTGCCCCTTCCCTATTCTAACCGTCCTCTTTTGGATTACCTGCTCTCTGGAGTCCAAGAACTGCAGCCCAGCCATAGAAACCCCAAGAGGAGAGAAAGCAGCAACGATCAGTTCATTTGACACTTGCAGTTAGCAGCTCAGATCCTGGCACTGCACTTGAAGGCTAGTATAGAGTTGGGATCAGCACACAAAAAGTCACCAAACACGAGTGGGCTGTAGCAAGGTCAGGAATAAAATATAGTTTGTTTGCCAGCTCACTATACGGCAAGGTCTCAGATGGCTCTGCTACAGAGGATGAGGACCTCAGTTGGGACACAGCACACAGGAAAACATTGGTACTATGCTGGCTGCATTGGCTGACCTCCCTATTAGCTCCAATTTGGCAGACACCATTGCTCAAAGCTTGTTCTCTCATTTTGTTCCATCTTCCTCTCATCCTGCAGATCCAGAGACACTGCAACAGCAGTCCCCATCCTATTGCAACCATTTTTATGGATCTAATCCCCTGGTCACAAGGTGAGGATGCATCAACATTCCTTACCACATCCAGGAATTCAATACAACACCTGCAAAAACATACCAGACCACATCTTGTTTTTTGAAATAACCCTACCTGCAAGTTGAAAGTCTTGTCCTTTAAGTAATAGGTTCAGTTTGATCTTTGATGATTGCCAAGTGAGTTTGTTCAATGGACCTGCCTGGTCTAAGTGTGGTAATTGGACATCACATCAGGCAGTAGGGCTGTGTGACATCAGGAGCGCACCAGTTCAGCAGCTTCTGCCATTCTGAGTACCGATGGTGCACCCCAGGGATGCGCCAGAAGTGCTGTCAACACAGCACAATGTCCCCAAGGAATATGTTCGGATTCAGTAGTTTTGCTGGAGCCTTGTCCCATCAAGGCAAAACAAATTACATCCCCTCACATGATAATGCTCCTCTGCACAGGCAGCATGTAAATCAGATGAATAAATTAACATGGCTTTCGACCCAAAATCTGTGCTCCATATTATGTATTCATCCAGTTCAAAAGGTTTGCCTCTGAAATGAATACTTGCTCTGCTGATATTTTCGCTTTCTGCTCAATAAAGCTATAATTAAAAAAAGAGTCATGGGGTCATTTGCTGCACAGGAGGCCATTCGCCCACCAAGTCTATGTCTGCTCTCTGTGCAGCAATCCAGTAAGTCCCATTTCCCTGCTCTATTCCCTACTGTCCAGCAGGTTTACCACATTAAACTTATTGGCATTTTCTTTCTTTATCTTCCAGCTACAATTTGAACAAATTGAATGTTTCACATGTTCACCAGCTTTCAACAAATGCTGCCACATCAACTGTATAAAACTTGTGAACATTGTCATAAGATCAGGAAGCAGTGATAATGATAATGGTGACAGTTTAGAATTGCTTGAGCATTTCTAGAGTAATTGTGGCAGAGGAGTTCTTACCAAATGAATACTTCAGAGTAGTCTGCACACAGAAACCCCAATTTAAATATTACAATTTTTGAGACTAAGTGCTGCAATTAACTCGTAGTCAATCATTATATTACATTACCCAACTGGCTGCTTTGTTACAAGAAAGGAATTCCTGGTTTTCAAAATAAATATTTAAGTTAGCGTCTTCATAATTATAAAGCTACAATGTAAACAGGAATAATGATTAACTGTTAATGCCAAAAATCATATGTAAAAACCAAACCTTTACAGCTCCAAGAAGTTCTTGCACATTGGATGAATGAAACGACCCAAAGTCTCTTCTGGCAGAGGTCACTAGTTCAAAAAAGTAAAGATTTGCTTTTAAACTCGAGAGGTTTGATTAGCCAAACTAACATAGATATTGTTTCGATAGCTAACTTGTTTTACTGTTGGAAAGCTGGAGCCGGAATAAAGCGGAGAGAGTGGAGCCTGGGTACATAAGAACATAAGAACTAGGAGCAGGAGTAGGCCATCTGGCCCCTCGTGCCTCCTCCGCCATTCAATAAGATCGTGGCTGATCTTTTCGTGGACTCAGCTCCACTTACCCGCCCGCTCATCATAACCCTTAATTCCTTCACTATTCAAAAATTTATCTATCCTTGCCTTAAAAACATTCAATGAGGTAGCCTCAACTGCTTCACTGGGCAGGGAATTCCACAGATTCACAACCCTTTGTGCGAAGAAGTTCCTCCTCAACTCAGTCCTAAATCTGCTTCCCCTTATTTTGAGGCTATGCCCCCTAGTTCTAGTTCCACCCGCCAGTGGAAACAACTTCCCTGCTTCTATCTTATCTATTCCCTTCATAATCTTATATGTTTCCATAAGATCTCCCCCATTGTTCTGAATTCCAATGAGTATAGTCGCAGTCTACTCAGTCTCTCCTCATAGGCCAACCCTCTCAACTCCGGAATCAACCTAGTGAATCTCCTCTGCACCCCCTCCACTGTCAGTATATCCTTTCTCAAGTAAGGAGACCAAAACTGTACACAGTAAAAGCCGGGAGAGAGTGGAGTCTGGGGAAAGCCGGGAAAGAGTGGAGCCTGAGTAAATCAGAGAGGGTGGAGCCTGGGTAAAGCAGAGAGGGTGGAGCCTGGATAAAGCAAAGAGGGTGGAGCCTGGGTAAAGTAGAGAGGGTGGAGCCTGGGTAAAGCAGAGTGAGTGAAGCCTGGGTAAAGCAGAGAGGGTGGAGCCTGGGTAAAGCAGAGAGGGTGGAGCCTGGGTAAAGCAGAGAGGGTGAAGCCTGGGTAAAGCAGAGAGAGGGTGGAGCCTGGGTAAAGCAGAGAGGGTGGAGCCTGGGTAAAGCAGAGAGGGTGGAGCCTGGGTGGAGCCTGGGTAAAGCAGAGAGGGTGGAGCCTGGGTAAAGCAGAGAGGGTGGAGCCTGGGTAAAGCAGAGAGGGTGGAGCCTGGGTAAAGCCGGGAGAGAGTGAAGCCTGGGTAAAGCCGGGAGGGAGTGGAGCCTGGGTAAAGCAGAGAGGGTGGAGCCTGGGTAAAGCAGAGAGGGTGGAGCCTGGGTAAAGCAGAGAGGGTGGAGCCTGGGTAAAGCCAGGAGGGAGTGGAGCCTGGATAAAGCAGAGAGGGTGGAGCCTGGGTAAAGCCAGGAGGGAGTGGGAGCCTGGGTAAAGCAGAGAGGGTGGAGCCTGGGTAAAGCAGAGAGAGTGGAGCTGGGATAAAGTGGAGCTGGGATAAAGTGGAGCTGAGATAAAGCGGAGAGAGGGGAGCAAGGGATGGCGGGGTCCTGGACCTCACTACCTGAAAAGGTGGTGGAGGCAGAAACTGTCATCACATTGAAACAATTCTTGAATAAATTGAATATTTGTGAAGTGCCATAATCTATAGGACTATGGACCAACAGCTGGAAAGTGGAATTAGCTCTTCCTCTGCTGGGATAGATGTGATGGGCTGAATAGTCTCTTTCAACACCACAACATTTTATGGAATACCTGCTTTATAATTATTACAGATCTGTCAACCTTAGAAGCCTTTGGGCCAATTTTTAAATAGTCTCTGATTGAAGCTGCATTGAACCTATTGCCTACCTGTGGATTGTGATCTTAACCTGCAGGTGAGCAACCAAAAGGGACACACGTCAGATTCACTTAGGGTACTCATTGGCTCTATGTGGATTTGTTCCTGGAGTTAAAATCTCCCAGGTCCACTGCAGAATATAGGATGATTTGCCATCCGCCTCAGTCCCCATTCATATGCTTTTCCACTCGGCCCAGTTGCTTAGTCCCCATTTTTTGTACCAAAGTTAACTTCAAAAAGAGTCTGTGAATGTAATATAGCTCCACCTTATCCCCATCTCAGCTTTTTTGCTGATGAAACTCTTATCCATAGCCTTGTTTCCTCTAGACTTGACTATTGCAAGACTATTCCAATACACTCCTGGCCAGGCACCCATGTTCTACCTCCTTAAACTTTAAAACAATCTTTTATGGAATGTGAGCAGCACTAGCAAGGCTAGCATTTGCTGCTCATCCTTAAATCTCTTGAGAAGGTGGTAGTGAGCCACCTTCTAAAACCACTGCAGTCCACCAGGTGTAGGTACACCTACAGTGACATTAGGACACAATGAAGGAACAGCAATATAGTTCCAAATTAAGATTGGTGTGTGATTTGGACCACAAGGTGATCAAGCAGTAGTCTTCACATAATGTCCTTGAAGAGGAGGTAGTGGATCCTGTCGGATGCTTCCCTGAGCAGACTGTCAGTCATTTGACAGAACGCCTCATCACCAACACTTTCAAATAAGCACCAAGCTTGGCACTTCCATGCCCGTTGACCCACATTTTAGAACCAACAAACACTACATTGTAAAGTCAGTGGAATGTGTAAATAAAAAGCTTTGAAAAAAATTAAATCCTTCGACCACTTTCCCATATAGTTGAAAAAAGTCCAGGCAAGCTAATGAAAGTGCTAATCCTTCAAAGTTTCAAAAACCACAAAATACTTGAAAGCACTTGAATTATGTAAACACACATTGTGAAATTGACCGCAGAGATCAGAGACCCTGAAATGTTAATCAAACAATACTTGCTCTGGAAAAACTGTTATCTTTTATTCTAATATATGTCTCTCCTGTCTCAGGGGATTGAGGGGTGGGTGGAAGGGCAGAGCCTGGTATAGCGGACAGGAGGGGCCTGACAGGGTGGGTGGAAGGGCAGAGCTTGATATATATGGGACATGAGGGGGACCTTTAGGACTTGATTTTTCAAAGTTCCCCCCATGCACACCAAGGTCCACATCTCATCTCAGGGGCCATGAACCGTGATTCTTTAAAACCTGGCCCAACTCCAATGAAAGCTGGAAGAGTACGATATGCCTATCTCCATAATGGAACCAGGCAGATTGGGAACGTCAGAGGCAGGTTTCTGACAGGAAGTAGTCATACCCCTTAAGGGCACTCTCAAAATTCACGCAGCCTGGGAATGGGGTTGGGAACACTGAAATTAGGACCTGCCAATTTGATAAAGGAAGACCTGTGATTATGGGTGACTTTAATCTGCATATAGATTGGGTGAGTCAAATTAGTCACAGTACAATAGAGAAGGAATTTCTGGAGTGTATACAGGATGGTTTTCTGAACCAATATATTGAAGAACCAAAAAGGGAGGAGGCCATCTTGGACTGGGTATTATGCAATCAGAAAGGATTAGTTGGCAATCTAGTTGTGAGAAAACCTTTGGGAATAAGTAACCATAATATGATAGAATCCTTCATCAAGGTAGATAGTGATTTTGAGACCGGAGTCCTGAATCTCAATAAAGATAACTATGATGGTATGAGGCATGGGTTAGCTATGATGGACTAGGAAACATTACTGAAAGGAATTGATACGCATTCAAGGAACGAATAGGTGAACTCCAAAAGTTGTTTATTCCTATTTGACACAGGTGTGGAAAGGGAACTGTGGCCAAACATGACTTACAAGGGAAATTAGAGATAGTATCAGATTCAAAGAAGAGGAATACAAATGGGCAAGCGAAAGCAATAGACCTGAGGATTGGGATCAGTTTAAAATTTAGCAAAGGCGGACCAAGGAATTGATTAAGAAGGCGAAAACAGGGTATGAAAGTAAGCTAATGGGAACCATAAAAACTGTCTGTATAAGTTTCTGTAGATACATAAAGAGAAAAAGATTGACAAAAATGAATGTAGGCCCCTTACAGTCAGAAACAGGGGAATTCATAATGGGAAACAAAGAAATGGCTGAGGAACTAAATCCATACTTTGCTTCTGCCTTCACAAAGTAAGACATGAATAATGTACCAGGAGTTCTGAGTTTTTAGTGAGGAGCTGCAGGAAATCAGCATTAGTAGAGAAATGGCTTGGGGGAAATTAATAGGATTGAAGGCTAATGAATCTCCAGGGCCTGATAAACTTCATCCCAAAGTACTTAAGGAAGTGGCCCGAGAAATAGTAGATCCATTAGTGGTCATTTTCCAAAATTCTTTGGACTCGGGAGGGTAGCTAATGTAAGCCCGCTATTCAAAAAGAGAGGTAGGGAGAAAACAAGGAACTATAGATCAGTGCGCCCAACATCGGTATTAGGAAAGTTGCTAGAGTCCATTATCAAGGATTTCATAGCACAGCATTTAAAAAGCAGTGGTATAATCAAAGTCAGCGTAGATTTATGAAGGGGAAGTCATGCTTGACAAATCTACTGGAGTTCTTTGAGGATGTAACTAGTAGAGTTGACCGAGGAGAACAGGTGGATGTGATTTATTTAGACTTTCAGATGGCTTTCGACATAGCAGGATAGTACCGGACCAAACTAGAATTCCAGGCTAGCCACACGAACCCCCGCCAACTTTGGCAAGGTCTGCAAGACACAACAGGCTACAAGATGAAGGCATGGAAAATCGCCGGCTCCAACGCACCCTTTCCTGATGAGCTCAATGCATTCTACGCCCGTTTTGAGCAAGAGGTCAGTAAGAACACGCCCTCCACCCTGGAAGCCTCGGACGAACCTGTATCTGAGGTCACCATTGCAGGTGTCAGATCAGCTTTTTCGAAGGTCAACCCATGGAAAGCGACTGGCCCGGATCGGGTACCTGGACGAACACTCAGATCTTTCATGGAACAGCTGGCGGGGGTATTCGCAGACATCTTCAACCCCTCTTTACAACAATCTGAGGTCCCTTTCTGCTATAAGAAGACGACCATCATCCTATTACCAAAGAAAAGCCAAGCAGCGTGCCTTAATGACTATCATCCGGTGTCTCTGACACCAATCACCATGAAGTGCTTCGAAAGGTTAGTAATGGCATGAATCAATTCCAGCCTCCCGGACTGCCCCGATCCACTACAGTTTGCCTACCACTGCCACAGGTCCACAGCAAACGCCATCTCTCTGGCCCTGCACTCAACCTGGAACACCTAGATAACAAGGATACCTGTGTCAGACTCCTATTTATTGACTACAGCTCAGCCTTCAACACTATTATTCCCATGAAACTCATCTCCAAACTCTGTGGCCTGGGCCTTGGCTCCTCTCTCTGCGACTGAATCCTGAACTTCTTTTCCACAGACCACAATCAGTAAGGATAGGCAACCACACCTCCTCCACGATCATCCTTAGCACCGGTGCCCCACAAAGCTGGGTTCTCAGCCCCCTACTATACTCCTTATACACTTATCACTGTGTGGCCAAATTCCCCTCCAATTCGATTTTCAAGTTTGCTGACGACACCACCATAGTGGGTCAGACCTCAAATAATGATGAGACAGAGTACAGGAATGAGATAGAGAATCTGGTGAACTGGTGTGGTCACAATAATCTCTCCCCCAATGTCAATAAAACGAAGGGCATTGTCATGGACTTCAGGAAGCGTAGTGGAGAACATTTCCCTGTCTACATCAATGGGAACGAAGTAGAAATGGTCGAGAGTTTCAAGTTTTTGGGTGTCCAGATCACCAACAACCTGTCCTGGTCCTCCCATGCTGACACTACAGTTAAGAAAGCCCACCAACACCTCTACTTTCTCAGAGGACTAAGGAAATTTGGCATTTCAGCTATGACTCTCACCAACCTTTACAAATGCATCATAGAAAACATTCTTTCTGGTTGTATCACAGCTTGGTATGGCTCCTGTTCTGCCCAAGACCGCAAGAAATTACAAAAGGTCATGAATGTAGCCCAATCCATCACGCAAACCAGCCTCCCATCCATTGACTCTGTCTACATCTCCCGCTGCCTCGGCAAAGCAGCCAGCATAATTAAGGACCCCACGCACCCCGGACATTCTCTCTTCCATCTTCTTCCGTCGGGAAAAAGATACAAAAGTCTGAGGTCACGTACCAACTGACTCAAGAACAGTTTCTTCCATGCTGCTGTCAGACTTTTGAATGGTAACACTACATTCTGCACTCTCTCGTTTCCTTCTCTTTGAACGATATGCCTTGTCTGTATAGCGCGCAAGAAACAATATTTTTCACTGTATGCTAATACATGTGTCAATAATAAATCAAATCAAATTATTATGTAATGTTAAAGTGCATGGGACTAAGGGTAATGTCTTGAGATGGATAGAATGCTGGTTAGCCAGCAGAAAGCAAAAAGTTGGAACAAATCGTTTTTTTTCTGATTGGCAGGCAGTGACTAGTAGGGTATAGGGATCCCAACTGTTCACACTATGTATTAATGATTTGGGCGAGGGAAGTAAATATATATTTGCAGATAATACAAAGTTGGGTGGAGGGTGAGCTGTGAGGAGGATGCAGAGATGCTTCAGTGTGTTTTAGACAGGCTGACTGAATGGGCAAATGCATGGCAGATGCAGTGTAATGTGGATAAACGTGAAGTTATCCACTTTGGTAGCAAAAGCAGGAAGGTAGATTATTAATTGAATGAGTGTAAATTAAAAAAGCTGGATATTCAGCGAGACCTTGGTGTCCTCGTGCATCATAGAATCACCACAGTGCAGAAGGAGGCCATTTGGCCCATCAAGCCTGCACCGACAACAATTCCACCCAGGCCTTACCTCCGTAACCCCATGTATTTACCCTGCAGATCCCCCTGACACTAAGGGGCAATTTAGCATGGTTCATCAACCTGCACTTCTTTGGAGTATGGGATGAAACCACAGCATCCGGAGGAAACCCATGCAGACACGGAGACAATGTTCAAACTTCACACAGACAGTCACTCGAGGATGGAATTGAACCCAGGTCCTTGTGAGGGCAGCAATGCTAACTGCTGTGCCACCGTGCCGAACATCAGTCGTTGAAAATAAGTGCGCAGGTACAGCAAACAGTAAACAAGGTAAATGGTATGTTGGCCTTCATAGCGAGGGGATTTGAGTATAGGAATAGGGATGTGTATTGCAGTTGTATAGGGCATTGACGAGGCCACACATGGAGCGTTGTGTGAGTTTTGGTGTTCTTATCTGAATGAGGCCACTCTAGGCTAACATCTGTGTATGCTTAGCCCTGTTTGCTTCAGTCTATGCAAAGACTTCATTTTAAGATATGTCTGCCTATGCACAATTACATTTAAATGCTAGACTGTAGGGATTAACTAATTCTGCTAAGCTGAACAATTGTAGCTAACCTGACTACATGTAGGATCAGAAGACATGATGGGTTAGCTAAAAATTGACTGCATTCCTGAAGGATAAACAATGCAGGCAAACAGCAGTTTCCCACAACAGCAGCTGCGAAGATTGTTTTTCTAGACGGAGACAGCATGCGAAAAACACTTCCAATAATGAGATAAGGGTTGAAATATATTTTGAGTTTAGACTGTGTGTGTTCAGTTCAGTTTAGTTCTCAGATTCCGTTCATTTCAGTACATGTTTTTTTGTAGAGGGCCTGGCTGAGAAGCCAGTCTCCAAGTTCGCTTTTTTGCTTCTGTCAAGTTAATTTCTTAAGTTCTTTTCAATGAAAGAAAACCATTTTAAAACTCGTACCAGTGCTGTCCTCTCGTCTCTTCAAACGAATGAATGGACCCAACACTGAGGAAGGATGTTCTTGCTCTCGAGGAAGTGTAGCGAAGGTTTACCAGGCTGATTCCTGGGAAGGGAGGACTGCCATATGAGGAGAGACTAAATTGGTTAGGATTATATTCATTGGAGTTCAGAAGAGTTAGAAGAGACCTCATGGAAAGGATTAGACAGGGTAGATTCAGAAAGAATGTTTCCAATGGTGGGGAATAGGGGTGGGTTTGAGGATAGGGGTAAACCTTT
Organism: Mustelus asterias; assembly: GCF_964213995.1. Lineage (NCBI taxonomy): Eukaryota > Metazoa > Chordata > Chondrichthyes > Carcharhiniformes > Triakidae > Mustelus > Mustelus asterias. The sequence goes on from NC_135805.1 coordinate 29,941,571, forward strand.
TAGCACTGGAAATGTCTTCATCCAGAGGGTAGTGAATGTGTGGAATTCACTAGCATAGGAAGCCATTGATCCAAAATGTTATGATTTCAAGAAGGAATTAGATACAGCTCTTGGGGCTAAAGGAAGCAAGGAATATGGGAGAAAGGGTATTTGAATTTGATGATTGGCCATGATCATAATGAATGGCGGAGCAGGCTCAAAGGGCCGAATGGCCTATTCCCGCTTTTATTTTCTATGAATGTTTCTACGTATGCCCGCTATTTCTAAAGAGCTCCCAAGTCAACCAGACAGTTAAAATCTAGACTAACATCTTTGCTCTTTTTTCACATCTAAGCCCCCTTTTTCTTAATTCTTCAATGCCTATCTGAGTTTGCCTGAATTCTTTGATGACCAGCATATGGTACGACGGCGGGATTCTCTGATCCTGTTGGCAGTGCATCCCTGCTGCTCTGGCGGTGTGGGAATTTCCATTGACAGTGGTGGGAGCAGAAGATCCTGCCACCAGTGAACGGTGAGCCACTGAGAAAAACGCTGAGGGGAGGCCAGAGAATCTTGTCTAACATAGGAACATAAGCACTAGGAGAACAAATAGGCAATTCAGCCCCTCAAGCCTGCTCTGCCATTCAAGACAACCATGGCTAACCTCATCTTGCCTTCATCTCCTCCTTTCTGCCCACTCCCCATTACCTTTCATCCCGCTACTAATTAGTTTACTGTTCCCATGTCCACGGCACTCTTGGGTAGCGAATTCCAAAGATTCACATCAGTTTGAGTGAAGTAATTCCTCCTCAATTCTGTTTTTAATCTGTTACCTTTAATTGTGGTCTCTCGTTCTAGAATGACAACAAAGGGAAACATCAACTCTGGGGATGATTCTTCCATCCCGCTGCACTAAATGTTTCGGCTGGTTTGTGTGATAGACTGGGCTACGTTCACAACCCTTTGTAGTTTCTTGCGGTCTTGGTCAGAGCAGGAACCATACCAAATAGTGATACATCCAGAAAGGATGCGGCGTGGTGGCACAGTGGTTAGCACTGCTGCCTCACAGCACCAGGGACCCGGGTTTGATTCCCAGCTTGGGTCACTATCAGTGCGGAGTCTGCATGTTCTCCCCGTGCCTGATGGGTTTCCTCTGGGTGCTCCGGTTTCCTCCTACAGTCTGAAAAATGTGCAGGTTGGGTGCATTGGCCATGCTAAATTCTCGCTCAATGTACCCGAACAGGTGCCGGAGTGTGGCAACTAGGGGATTTTCACAGTAACTTCATTGCAGTGTTAATGTAAACCTACTTGTGACTAATAAATTAACTTTTACTTTACTTTTCTATGGTGTATCCGTAAAATTTGGTATGATAACGGACAGGCTGAATTTCCTTAGCCTCCTGAAAAATTTCAAGTTCTAAGCTCAACCTCATGCTCACTGGTAGATTTCAAAGATGTAAGGAAACTTTCTTTCATCCAAAATATGAAAATCTGTGAATCTCATAGCACTTTCATGAAAATTTGTGAATCTTACAGCCCTCTTGAAACCATTTGCCTGATATAGTGCCCTAAACGTATGGAGGCTAAATCTAAAATGTGCCATGTAATGTTTGTTACGTTGTTCTTGATCCATAGACATCCATGAAGAGCTCAAACGGAGGATGTAAAGTGGGTCAAGGTTCAAGGTGCCTACATTGTGGAAAGCGCTGTCAAGGACAGCGGTGACAATGCCCCCATGCACTAGTAAAAATGAGGAGAGCACTCAAAGGTGCCAATACAGTCAAGTTAAATATTATGTCATAGATTTCATTGTGAATTCTTTATGAGATCTCAAATAAAAAGGAGATGATTTCAAAAATATCTTCTCTCTGGCAGAATTAAGAAGTGTGCCTGAACAAAGACCCGAGAGCAACAATGGAATTCAAAGAACAAAGAAAACTACAGCACAGGAACAGGCCCTTCGGCCCTCAAAACCTGCACCGACCATGCTGCCTGACTTAACTAAAACCCCCTACCCTTCCGGGAACCATATCCCTCTATTCCCATCTCATTCACGTACTTGTCAAGACACCCCTTAAAAGTCACTACTGTATCCGCTTCCACTACCTCCCCCGGCAACAAGTTCCAGGCAGCCACCACTCTCTAAAAAAATCTGCCTCGTACATCTCCTTTAAACCTTGCTCCTCGCACCTTAAACCTTTGCCCCCTCGTAATTGACTCTTCCACCCTGGGAAAAAGCTTCTGACTATCCACTCTGTCCATGCCTCTCATAATCTTGTAGACTTCTATCAGGTCTCCCCTCAACCTCCATTGCTCCAGTGAGAACAAACCAAGTTTTTCCAACCTCTCCTCATAGCTGATGCCCTCCATACCAGGCAACATCCTGGTAAATCTTTTCTGTACTCTCTCCAAAGCCTCCACATCCTTCTGGTAGTGTGGCGACCAGAATTCAAAACTATATTCCAAGTGCGGCCTAACTAAGTTTCTATAAAGCTGCAACAGCTTTGGCTCACAGGGCTTAGGCAGAAAGGGCGAGCAGGGGTGAGTTAATTCATTTTTTTTGCTGTTTCTACCTGGTACTGGCAAGGTATCTAGAGGGGATGGGTGTGAAGGCAGTGCAATGTTCCTCTTGCACTATGTTCGAGGTGAGGGACGACGTCAGTGTCCCTGCTGATTATACCTGTGAGAAGTGCATCCATCTGCAGCTCCTCCAAAACCGTGTAAGGGAACTGGAGCTGGAGTTGGAGGAACTTAGGGATGCAGAGATGGCCATAGACAGAAGCTTCAGGGATACAGTTACTCCGCGGAATGAAAATAGATGGGTGACGGTGAGAGGGGCTGGGAAGAAGCAGTCGGTGCAGGGATCCCCTGTGGTCGTTCCCCTTAGCAATAAGTATTCCGCTTTGGATACGGTTGAGGGGGACGACATACCAGTGGTGAGCCGCAGTGAGAGGATCTCCGGCACTGAGTCCGTCCCTGTGGCTCAGGAGGGTAAGGAGGAGAGTGGGAGGGCAATAGTTATTGGGGACTCGTTAGTTAGAGGGATAGATAGGAGGTTCTGTGGCAGCAAAAGAGACTCGAGGATGGTTTGTTGCCTACCGGATGCCAGGGTCCGTGACGTCTCGGACCGTGTCTTCCGGATTCTTAAGGGGGAGGGGAAACAGTCACAAGTCGTGGTACACATTGGTACCAACGACATAGGTAAGAGAAGGGACGGGGATTTAAAACAGGAATTTCGGGAGCTGGGCTGGAAGCTGAGAGCAAAGACAAAACATGTGGTCATCTCTGGTACGCTACCGGTGCCACGTGATAGCGAGTTGAGGAACAGGGAGAGAGTGCACTTAAACATGTGGTTGCAGGGATGGTGCAGGAGGGAGGGTTTCAGATACGTGGATAATTGGAACACGTTCTGGGGAAGGTGGGACCTCTACAAACAGGACGGGGTGCACCTGAACCAGAGGGGCACCAATATCCTGGGAGGGAAATTTGCTACGGCTCTTCAGGGGGATTTAAACTAATTTGTCAGGGGAGTGGGAAAAGGAGTTGTAGTCCGGAAGTCAGTGTTGAGGGTGGTGAGATATTGGGGAAGGTATCAAGGTCAAGGGTGGGTACCGGTAGACAGGAAGATGGGTTGAAGTGTGTCTACTTCAATGCAAGGAGCATCCGGAACAAGGTGGATGAACTTGGGGCGTGGATTGCTACTTGGGACTACGACGTTGTGGCCATTACGGAGACGTGGGTAGAACAAGGACAGGAATGGTTGTTGGACGTTCCGGGGTATAGATGTTTCAGTAAGTGTAGGGAAGCTGGTAAAAGAGGTGGAGGAGTAGCATTGTTAATCAAGGATAGTTTAACGGCTGCGGAAAAGCACTTTGAGGGGGATATGCACACTGAGGTAATATGGGCTGCAGTTAGAAACAGGAAAGGAGCGGTCACGTTGCTAGGAGTTTACTATAGGCCCCCAAATAGTAATAGAGATGTGGAGGAAGAAATTGCTAAGCAGATTATGGATACGTGTGGGGGTCACAGGGTAGTTGTCATGGGGGACTTTAACTTTCCAAATATTGATTGGAACCTTTGTAGGTCAAATAGTTTGGATGGGGCACTTTTTGTGCAGTGTGTGCAGGAGGGTTTCCTGACACAATATGTGGATAGGCCGACAAGGGGTGAGGCCACATTGGATTTGGTACTGGGAAATGAACCGGGCCAAGTGTTAGATTTGGTTGTGGGAGAGAACTTTGGAGATAGTGACCACAATTCGGTGTCTTTTGTTATTGCAATGGAGAGGGATAGGGCCGGACGGCAGGGCAAGGCTTACAATTGGGGGAGAGGTAATTATGATGCGATTAGGCAAGAATTAGGGGGCATAAGATGGGAACAGAAACTGTCAGGGAAAGGCACTGATGAAAAGTGGAACTTTTTCAAGGAACAAATACTGGGTGTCCTTGATAGGTATGTCCCTGTCAGGCAGGGAGGAAATGGCCGAGTGAGGGAACCGTGGTTCACAAAAGAGGTGGAATGTCTTGTGAAAAGGAAGAGGGAAGCTTATGTAGGGATGAGGAAACAAGGTTCAGATGGCTCGATTGAGGGTTACAAGTTAGCAAGGAACGAGCTGAAAAAGGGGCTGAGGAGAGCTAGGAGGGGACATGAGAAGTCCTTGGCGGGTCGGATCAAGGAAAACCCCAAGGCTTTTTACTCTTATGTGAGGAATAAAAGAATGACCAGGGTGAGGTTAGGGCCGGTCAAGGACAGTGGTGGGAACTTGTGTATGGAATCAGTAGAGATAGGCGAGGTGATGAATGAATACTTTTCTTCAATGTTCACCAAGGAGAGGGGCCATGTTTTTCAGGAAGAGAAGGTGTTACAGGCTAATAGGCTGGAGGAAATAGATGTTCGGAGGGAGGATGTATTGGCAGTTTTGAATAAACTGAAGGTCGATAAGTCCCCTGGGCCTGATGAAATGTATCCTAGGATTCTTTGGGAGGCGAGGGATGAGATTGCAGAGCCTTTGGCTTTGATCTTTGGGTCCTCGCTGTCCACGGGGATGGTGCCAGAGGACTGGAGAGTGGCAAATGTTGTTCCTCTGTTTAAGAAAGGGAATAGAAATGACCCTGGTAATTATAGACCGGTTAGTCTGACTTCGGTGGTTGGTAAATTGATGGAAAAGGTCCTTAGGGATGGGATTTACGACCATTTAGAAAGATGCGGATTAATCCGGGAGAGTCAGCACGGATTTGTGAAGGGCAAATCGTGCCTCACAAATTTGATAGAATTTTTTGAGGAGGTAACTAGGTGTGTTGATGAAGGTAGGGCGGTTGATGTCATATACATGGATTTTAGTAAGGCGTTTGATAAGGTCCCCCATGGTCGGCTTATGATGAAAGTAAGGAGGTGTGGGATAGAGGGAAAGTTGGCCGATTGGATAGGTAACTGGCTGTCTGATCGAAGACAGAGGGTGGTGGTGGATGGAAAATTTTCGGACTGGAGGCAGGTTGCTAGCGGAGTGCCGCAGGGATCGGTGCTTGGTCCTCTGCTCTTTGTGATTTTTATTAATGACTTAGAGGAGGGGGCTGAAAGGTGGATCAGTAAATTTGCTGATGACACCAAGATTGGTGGAGTAGTGGATGAGGTGGAGGGCTGTTGTAGGCTGCAAAGAGACATAGATAGGATGCAAAGCTGGGCTGAAAAATGGCAAATGGAGTTTAACCCTGATAAATGTGAGGTGATTCATTTTGGTAGGACAAATTTAAATGTGGATTACAGGGTCAAAGGTAGGGTTCTGAAGACTGTGGAGGAACAGAGAGATCTTGGGGTCCATATCCACAGATCTCTAAAGGTTGCCACTCAAGTGGATAGAGCTGTGAAGAAGGCATATAGTGTGTTAGCTTTTATTAATAGGGGGTTGGAGTTTAAGAGCCGTGGGGTTATGCTGCAACTGTACAGGACCTTGGTGAGACCGCATTTGGAATATTGCGTGCAGTTCTGGTCACCTCACTATAAGAAGGATGTGGAAGCACTGGAAAGAGTGCAGAGGAGATTTACCAGGATGCTGCCTGGTTTGGAGTGTCGGCCTTATGAGGAAAGGTTGAGGGAGCTGGGGCTGTTCTCTCTGGAGCGGAGGAGATTGAGGGGAGACTTAATAGAGGTTTATAAAATGATGAAGGGGATAGATCGAGTGAACGTTCAAAGACTATTTCCTCGGGTGGATGGAGCTATTACAAGGGGGCATAACTATAGGGTTCATGGTGGGAGATATAGGAAGGATATCAGAGGTAGGTTCTTCACGCAGAGAGTGGTTGGGGTGTGGAATGGACTGCCTGCAGTGATAGTGGAGTCAGACACTTTAGGAAGATTTAAGCGGTTATTGGATAGGCACATGGAGCACACCAGGATGGTAGGGAGTGGGATAGCTTGATCTTGGTTTCAGATGAAGGTCGGCACAACATCGTGGGCCGAAGGGCCTGTTCTGTGCTGTACTGTTCTATGTTCTATGACTTGGCAATTTTTAAACTCAATACCCCGGCCAATGAAGGCAAGCATGCCGTATGCCTTCTTGACTACCTTCTCCACCTGCATTGCCACTTTCAGTGACCTCTGTACCTGTACACCCAGATCCCTTTGCCTATCAATACTCTTAAGGGTTCTGCCATTTACTGTATATTTCCTATCTTTATTAGACCTTCCAAAATGCATTACCACACATTTGTCCGGATTAAACTCCATCTGCCATCTCTCCGCCCAAGTCTCCAACCGATCTATATCCTGCTGTATCCTCTGATGGTCCTCATCGCTAACTGCAAATCTACCAACCTTTATGTCGTCCGCAAACTTACTAATCAATCCAGTTACATTTCCTCCAAATCATTTATATATATGTTACAAACAGCAAAGGTTCCAGCACTGATCCCTGAGGAACGCCACTTTTCACAGCCCTCCATTCAGAAACGCACCCTTCCACTGCTACCCTCTGTCATCTTTGACCGAGCCAGTTTTGTATCCACCTTGCCAGCTCACCTCTGATCCCCTGCGACTTCACCTTCTGCACCAGTCTGCCATGAGGGACTTTGTCAAAGGAGGATTTAGTACAATACAGCTTCCCAGTCTGAGAAGAAGCTGGAGGCTATGAACCACAAATTGTTCATAGGAAACTGTGGGATTGACAAAAATAGGTGAGATATAACTTTTATTTTATTGTTACATAAATACATAGATTTCTCGACTCACGCCATCTTACCGGCATCGGGTATACGGCAAGGTCAGCCTCACGCCCAAAAAGGGCTCGAGGCTGATTGTAATATTCAAATTCTATTGAAATTAGAATTTAAACATTACAACTGGGCCCAAGACACAACTGTCTTGGTTCACTTGTCTCTGCAGCCTCACTGGTGAAGGTTCTCATGATAGCCTCACTGGTAGGACCGGAAGACATAGGGACCTTCCCTGGGGAGGTCAGGGGCAGAGGGGTGACTGGCATGCTGACTCTGCCCACCGGGCAACATGGCATTACCCAAGGGGGAAGGGCCCAAGAGGGGCCAGGGTCAACTGCCACTCTGCGACAGGGATTGGGGAGGGGGGAGCGCTGTGCACTCTGCAACCGGCAATCAGCCGGTCCGTGCATGGGGAGTGGGAGGTTTCTGGCCGCAGAGCCCCGCAATAGCAGGGGGGCAATCGGCCCATGCAGCAGTTGGGGGGAGGGGGGGGGGAATAGGTCTGGATGGAGGGTGGTGATCAGTCTGGGCAGGGGAGGGCGTGCAGGGGGAGCAATTGGTCCATGAAGGCCAGCAGTAGCTGGGGGAGGCAGTCACTGACAATGCTCTGCGTTCAGAGAACACAGAGATCTGCACATGCATAATGGCACTCTCTGCTGCTATCTGGTGTTTTCCGGCTAGTTTAGGCCCCACCCCTCCCCCTGCTGGCAAGAAACAGATCCTGCTTCATTTTTTGACAGAGTTAGATAAGATTCCAGTTTTAACATGCCCAAAAAAAGTGCGATTCTCTCCCGTTTTCATGCTCGTTTGGCACTTAGAATTCCTTTTATTTATTTCTGAAGAGTTGGTTACCCCGCATAGGCTGGTCTCAAATGGAACAAGTTGGGCCAGTAAATTTAACCTGGCTAACTGGTCACAACTCAAATCAACTCAATAGCTTAATTGGAATCAATCAACTGGCCAACTGGGATCAGTTCAAACAGACTAGCTAGAACCAGTTCAAACTAGCCAATGATCAGTTTCAATTTCCATCTGAAAACTGGACCTTTTGAGAATTGATTTTTGTTCCTCGGCAACACTTTGGAATATTAAAAAAAATTTTTTTTTACTCCATCCTGAAAGTTTCAAAGCCAATGCCCAGAATGGACCAGGCAAACCCAAATCCATTCCTTGCTTACTCCAAAAACCAAATTCAAATTCCAATTGAATCCAATTCATGGTCCCCACTCGGGAGACAAACAGGATCCAAGCTGACAAGGTAAGGCATTGCACCGCAATCTGGGCTTGATCTGCCGTTTGATCTGAGGCAAAAGCAGAACATTTTATTACACTAAAGGCACTATTAAAATACAATTCGCTATTATTGATGAAGGACTGCTGAGACTTATATATGCACAATCCATATTTGAAAATTATGTCCGTCTCCACAGACTTCCCTCTAAATATAACCTGAAGAAAGAATAATAAATATTGTAAAATGTTCAACTTCATTTTATGAAAAACCTGGTACTGGGGAATGAGCCCGGTCAGGTCTTCAAAGTTTTGGTAGGGGAACATGTGGCAAATAGTGACCACAATTCTGTTAGCTTTAGGATAGTGATGGAAAAGGATGAGTGGTGTCCCAAGGGTAAGGTGTTGGATTGGGGCAAGGCTAACTTTAGTGGGATTAGGCAGAATTTGGCAGCTGTTGATTGGGAGAGGCTGTTTGAGGGTAAATCCACATCTGGCATGTGGGAGTCTTTTAAGGAACAGTTGTTAGGGCTGCAGGACAGGCATGTGCCTGTAAAAAAGAAGGATAGGAAGGGTAGGATTCGAGAACCGTGGATAACCAGGGAAATTGAGCGATTGGTCATAAAGAAAAGAGTGGCGTACATTAGGTCCAGGCAGCTAAAAACGGAGGGAGCTCTGGAGGAATACAAAGAAAGTAGGAAAGAACTCAAACGAGGAATTAGAAGGGCAAAAAGGGGTCTCGAAATTTCCTTGGCAGGCAGGATTAAGGAGAACGCCAAGGCATTTTATTCATACATTAGGAACAAAAGGGTTGTCAGGGAAAAAATCGGACCTCTCAGGGACAAAAGTGGGGAATTATGCTTAGAGCCCAAAGACGTAGGGGAGATCCTAAATGAATACTTTGCGTCGGTATTCACAAAGGAAAGGGATGTGTTGACTGGGAGTGTCTCGGAGGGGAGTGTTGACCCGTTAGAGAAAATCTCCATTACAAGGGAGGAAGTGTAAGGTTTTTTAGGGAATATAAAGACTGACAAATCCCCAGGGCCTGATGGAATCTATCCCAGCCTGCTCAGGGAGACGAGAGATGAAATCGCTGGGCCTCTGACGCAAATCTTTGTCTTGTCACTGGACACAGGTGAGGTCCCAGAGGATTGGAGGATAGCCAATGTGGTCCCGTTATTTAAGAAGGGTAGGAAGGATAACCCGGGAAATTATAGGCCGGTGAGCTTGACGTCCATGGTCGGGAAGTTGTTGGAGAGGATTCTTAGAGATAGGATGTATGCGCATTTAGAAAGGAATAAACTCATTAACGATAGTCAGCATGGTTTTGTGAGAGGGAGGTCATGCCTCACTAACCTGGTGGAGTTTTTTGAAGAAGTGACTAGAATGGTTGACGAGGGAAGGGCCGTGAATGTCGTCTATATAGACTTCAGTAAAGCGTTTGACAAAGTCCCTCATGGTAGGTTGGTGCAAAAGGTTGGATCCCATGGGATAAAGGGGGAGGTGGCTGGATGGGTGGAGAACTGGCTTGGTCACAGAAGACAGAGGGTGGTAGTGGAAGGGTCTTTTTCAGGCTGGATGCCTGTGACTAGTGGTGTTCCGCAGGGCTCTGTATTGGGACCTCTGCTGTTTGTGATTTATATAAACGATCTGGAGGAAGGTGTAACTGGGGTGATCAGTAAGTTTGCAGACGACGCGAAAATGGCTGGACTTGCAGATAGTGAGGAACATTGTCAGAGGCGACAGAAGGATATAGATAGGCTGGAAATTTGGGCAAAGAAATGGCAGATGGAGTTCAATCCTGACAAATGCGAAGTGATGCATTTTGGTAGAACTAATGTAGGGGGGAGCTATACGATAAATGGCAGAACCATAAAGGGTGTAGATACGCAGAGGGACTTGGGTGTGCAAGTCCACAGATCCTTGAAGGTGACGTCACAGGTGGAGAAGGTAGTGAATAAGGCATATGGCATGCTTGCCTTTATAGGACGGGGCATAGAGTATAAAAGTTGGGGTCTGATGTTGCGGTTGTATAGAACGTTGGTTCGGCCGCATTTGGAATACTGCGCCCAGTTCTGGTCGCCACACTACCAGAAGGACGTGGAGGCTTTAGAGAGAGTGCAGAGGAGATTTACCAGGATGTTGTCTGGTATGGAAGGACTTAGTTATGAGGAGAGATTGGGTAAACTGGGGTTGTTCTCACTGGAAAGACGGAGGATGAGGAGTGACCTAATAGAGGTGTATAAAATTATGAAAGGCATAGATAGGGTGAACGGTGGGAAGCTTTTTCCCAGGTCGGTGGTGACGTTCATGAGGGGTCATAGGTTCAAGGTGAAGGGGGGGAGGTTTAACATGGATATCAGAAGGACGTATTTTACACAGAGGGTGGTGGGGGCCTGGAATGCGCTGCCGGGCAAGGTAGTGGAGGCGGACACACTGGGAACGTTTAAGACTTATCTAGATAGCCACATGAACGGAGTGGGAATGGAGGGATACAAAAGAATGGTCTAGTTTGGACCAGGGAGTGGCGCGGACTTGGAGGGCCGAAGGGCCTGTTCCTGTGCTGTATTGTTCTTTGTTTGTTCTTTGTTAATGATCAAAGGGCTGAACTTTTACTTCAGATCACCTCCCGAAAACATGCAGCATAAAACTGCAAAGATTTATGATTTCTTTGGATATAAATGGAACTGTTCATTAAGCATTAAACCCCTACATCCCAGGGAACAAGTTGTACTTGTGAAGATCATGACGATTATGGATAACTCCCCAGGAACAAGTTACTCCAAGCAGAGTTGGCAACTTGCAATCGTATTCATAGAACATTCCATGGCAGGGATCCAACAAAGCCGCTGGGATGCATTACAGTTCTAGTTGGAGAGGAATAAATACTTGGCCGACTGTAATATTAGCATTCAACTTACGCACTTTTAAGACAAGGGACAGGACTGGCGGGATCTTCTGGTCCCGGATGGCACATCTCCACTGCGGGTTTCCCAGTGGTAGGGGGTGGATTCATTAGTGATGCCAACACACTGTCGAGAATGTCATTAACAGCATTTCAATAGTGGCTGCAATTTCGTGGCCGCATTAGCCATGGGTGCAATTCCCATAATAGCCGCTAAATCTCACGAGATGCCAAAAATGCAATTCTCGAGGGCTAGATTTCGGTTTGTAATCATCCCAACCTCCCTTCGATGGATGATTAGATTCACACCCAGAAAGTGGGTGAGCTAATTTTCACCCATTACCATCTCATTAACAGGCATCACAACTCATCGTCCACCCTCCCAGCCGGCATGGGAAACAGAAACCTGGTGCAATGACCTCCGAGAGGGAGATTGGAGGTGATCGTACATATCACTGCTATCCACCAGGGAGTCCGAAGGGAGAGAAGTCACCAGACAGCTCAAAAGGTAGGTGGGGAACAAATAAGAAGGTAGCTGTCAGAACATAAGACCTAGGAACAGGAGGAGGCCATCTGGCCCCTCGAGCCTGCTCTGCCATTCAATAAGATCATGGCTGATCTTTTTGTGGACTCAGCTCCACTTACCCGCCCGCTCACCATAACCCTTAATTCCTTTACTGTTCAAAAATTTATCTATCCTTGCCTTAAAAACATTCAATGAGGTAGCCTCAACTGCTTCACTGGGCAGGGAATTCCACAGATTCACAACCCTTTGGGTGAAGAAGTTCCTTCTCAACTCAGTCCTAAGTCTGCTCCCCCTTATTCTGAGACCATGCCCCCTAGTTCTAGTTTCACCCGCCAGTGAAAACAACTTCCCTGCTTCTATCTTATCTATTCCCTTCATAATCTTATATGTTTCTATAAGATCTCCCCTCATTCTTCTGAATTCCAAAGAGGATAGCCCCAGTCTACTCAGTCTCTCCTCATAAACCAACCCTCTCAACTCCGGAATCAATGTAGTGAATCTCCTCTGCACCCCCTCCAGTGCCAGTATATCCTTTCTCAAGTAAGTACACAGTACTCCAGGTGTGGCCTCACCACCACCCTATACAACTGCAACATAATCTCATTGTTTTTAAACTCCATCCCTCTGAGCAATGAAGGACAAAATTCTATTTGCCTTCTTAATTACCTGCTGCACCTGCAAACCAACTCCTTGTGATTCTTGCACGAGGACACCCGGGGTCCCTTTGCACAGCAACATGCTGCAGTTTTTTACCAATTAAATAATAGTCCATTTTGCTGTTATTCCTACCAAAATGGATGACCTCACATTTACCAACATTGTACTTCATCTGCCAGACCCAGGAATCAGTGATTGACCTTGCAGAGGTCTGTCAGTCATTTCGGAGAGGTCTATGAGCTTGGGGGATCCTGGAGGTCGAGGGGGTCCTGAAGGTCAGGCGGGATCTGTGAGGTCGGGGAGGGGGGGGGGGGGGGGGGGGGGTGCTGGGGGGAGATGGGAATGGGGGTGTCTTCTTCAGTGCCATGCAGTCTGGCCAACTGGGCTGGGTGACTGGATGACCCCTTGACAGTGCTTATTGGAGCCCCCTCCTTGCGGTTGCAGCTGAGGATTTACTATCCAGTGACTTTTAATGGTGGGATGATAGCAATGATCTCCCTGATGGCTGCTGCTTGAGTTACCAGGGTGCCTATTAACACAGCCTCGCACTGAGGGAGGACCAATTATACCCTGTTAGTAAGCTGAGATTTATGCTTGTAACACTGATGAGCCCTCAGAAGTTAATGCTTCGCACCATCAGCTCCCCACAGCACTTCATCCAAGGCTGAGTCTCAGCTTTCAGTAAGAGGGTTGGCAGACCTAGACATAATGATGACCATTTAATCATTGTCGTAAAAACCCATTCACTAATGTCCTTTAGGGAAGGAAACCGGCCATCCTTACTTGGCCTGGTCTAAATTTGACTCCAGACCCACAGCAATGTGGTTGACACTTAAATGTCCTCTGAAATGGCCTTGACATATTCAACCGCTACAAATGGAACAAAAAGAAATTAAACCGGACAGACCACCCGGCATCAACCTAGGCACCAGAAATGACAATGGCAAACCCAGCCCAGTCAACCCTGCAAAGTCCTCCTTAGTAACATCTTGGGGCTTGTGCCAAAATTGGGAAAGCTGTCTCACAGCCTAGTTAAGCAACAGTCTGAGTAATCATACTCACAGAATTATACCTTACAGATATCATTACTATCATCAAAGCAAATTACTGCAGATGCTGGAATCTGAAACAAGGACTCTGACGAAGGATGATCCAGACTCGAAATGTTAGTTCTGTTCTCTCTCCACAGCTGCTATCAGACTTTCCAGCATTTTCTGATCTGGTTTTGGACCACTATCACCATTCTTGGGTATGACCTGGCAGAACAGACCCAGCAGAGGTGGCAGGTGGCACAGTAGTATATAGTCGGAGAGGAATTGCCCTGTGAATCCACAACATTGACTCTGGACCCCATAAAATCTCATGGCACCAAACATGGGCAAGGAAACCTGCTGATTATCATGTACCATCCCCCTCAGCTAATGAATCAGTACTCCTTCATGTTGAAGACCACTTGAAGGAAGCACTGAGGCGAGGGTGCAGAATGTACTCTGGGTGGAGGACTTCAATGTCCATCACCAAGAGTGACTCGGTAGTACCACAAGCAAGCTGACTGAATCCTAAAAGACATAGCTGCTAGACTGGGACTGCAGCAGGTGGTGAGGAAACCATCAAGAAGGAGAAACATACTTGAACCCAGCTTACCATCCTACCTGTCGCAGATGCATCTGTCCATGATAGTATCGGTAGGAGTGGCAATCGCACAATCCTGTGGAGGGGAAGTCCCATCTTCACATTGAGGATACCCTCCATCATGTTGTGTGGCACTACCAGGGTGCTAATTGGAATAGACTTTGATGCTCAAAACTGGGCATCGATGAGATGCTATGGGTCATCAGCAGCAGCAAAATTGCACGCAACCACAAACTGTAACTTTAGGATCCGGCATATCTCCCACTCTACCATTACCACAAAACAAGATCAACCCTGGTTCAATGTAGAGTGTAGGGGGGCATGCCAGAAGCAACACCAAGTATACCTTAAATGAGGTGTCAACCTGGTGAACCTGCAAAACAGGACTACTTCCCTGCCAAACAGAATAAGCAGCAAGTGATTCCATAACCAAAGATCAGATCAGAGCTCAACAGTCCTGCCACATCCAGCTGTGAATGGTGATGGACAATTAAACAACTCACTGAAGGAGGAGGCTCCACAAACATCCCCGTCCTTAATGATGGAGGAATCCAACACATCAGTGCAAAAGGTAAGACTGAAACATTCACAACAACCTTCAGCCAGAGGTGCTGAGTGGATGATCCATCTTGGCCTCCTCCAGAAGTCCCCAGCATCACAGATATTAGTCTTCAATCAATTCAATTCACTCTACATGATGTCAAGAAACAGCTGAAGGCACTGGGATATGGAACAAGGATATGAGCCTTGACAATATATTCCAGCAATAGTATTGAAGACTTGTGCTCCAGAACTTGCTGTGCCCCTAGTTAAGCTTTTCCAGTACAGCTACAACACTGGCATCTACGCGACAATGTTAAAAATTGCTCAAGTATGTCCTGTACACAAGAAATAGGACAAATCCAACCTAACGAATTGCCCATCAGTTTACTCTCGATCAACAGTAAAATAATAGGAGCCAGTTTAGTTCAGTTGGCTGGACTGGTGTTTCACGAACAGCTTTCTCAACCTTGCCCCTTGCCTGAGGTGTGGTGATCTTCAGATTAACTCACCACCAATCAGCTTTCTCCTTCAAAGGGAAGGGCAGCTTGTGGTCATCTGGGACAATGGCGACTTTACCTTCCTGAGGAGGACACTGGGTTGCAAGGGAGTAGAATAGACAGTATTACAGTTGATAAGGAGGATGTGCAGGATATTCTGGAGGGTCTGAAAATAGATAAATCCCCTGGTCCGGATGGGATTTATCCAAGGATTCTCTGGGAGGCAAGAGAAGTGATTGCAGAGCCTCTGGCTCTGATCTTCAGGTCGTCGTTGGCCTCTGGTATAGTACCAGAAGATTGGAGGTTAGCGAATGTTGTCCCATTGTTTAAGAAGGGGAACAGAGACTTCCCCGGGAATTATAGACCGGTGAGTCTCACTTCTGTTGTCGGCAAGATGTTGGAAAAAATTATAAGGGATAGGATTTATAGTTATTTGGAGAGTAATAAATTGATAGGTGATAGTCAGCATGGTTTTGTGGCAGGTAGGTCGTGCCTTACTAACCTTATTGAGTTTTTTGAGAAAGTGACCAAGGAGGTGGATGGGGGCAAGGCAGTGGACGTGGTATATATGGATTTTAGTAAGGCGTTTGATAAGGTTCACCATGGTAGGCTTCTGCAGAAAATGCAGATGTATGGGATTGGGGGTGATCTAGGAAATTGGATCAGGAATTGGCTAGCGGATAGGAAACAGAGGGTGGTGGTTGATAGTAAATATTCATCATGGAGTGCGGTTACAAGTGGTGTACCTCAGGGATCTGTTTTGGGGCCACTGCTGTTTGTAATATTTATTAATGATCTGGATGAGGGTATAGTTGGGTGGATTAGCAAATTTGCTGATGACACCAAAGTCGGTGGTGTGGTAGACAGTGAGGAAGGGTGTCGTAGTTTGCAGGAAGACTTAGACAGGTTGCAAAGTTGGGCCGAGAGGTGGCGGATGGAGTTTAATGCGGAGAAGTGTGAGGTAATTCACTTTGGTAGGAATAACAGATGTGTTGAGTATAGGGCTAACGGGAGGACTTTGAATAGTGTGGAGGAGCAGAGGGATCTAGGTGTATGTGTGCATAGATCCCTGAAAGTTGGGAATCAAGTAGATAAGGTTGTTAAGAAGGCATATGGTGTCTTGGCGTTTATTGGTAGGGGGATTGAATTTAGGAGTCGCAGCGTTATGTTGCAACTGTACACAACTCTGGTGCGGCCGCACTTGGAGTACTGTGTGCAGTTCTGGTCCCCACATTACAGGAAGGATGTGGAGGCTTTGGAGAGGGTGCAGAGGAGGTTTACCAGGATGTTGCCTGGTATGGAGGGGAGATCCTATGAGGAGAGGCTGAGGGATTTGGGATTGTTTTCGCTGGAAAGGCGGCGGCTAAGAGGGGATCTTATTGAAACATATAAGATGATTAGAGGTTTAGATAGGGTGGATAGTGATAGCCTTTTTCCTCTGATGGAGAAATCCAGCACGAGGGGGCATGGCTTTAAATTGAGGGGGGGTAGTTATAGAACCGATGTCAGGGGTAGGTTCTTTACCCAGAGGGTGGTGAGGGATTGGAATGCCCTGCCAGCATCAGTAGTAAATGCGCCTAGTTTGGGGGCGTTTAAGAGATCCGTAGATAGGTTCATGGACGAAAAGAAATTGGTTTAGGTTGGAGGGTCACAGTTTTTTTTTTAACTGGTCGGTGCAACATCGTGGGCCGAAGGGCCTGTTCTGCGCTGTAATGTTCTATGTTCTATGTTCTATGTTCAGAGGTGCCATTGACAAGACAATCAAACAGCACTCACTCAACAAAAAACCTGCTCACAGACGCTCAGTTTGGGTTCCGCTAGGGTCACTTAGGTACTGATTTCATTACAGCTTTGGTTCAAATATGGAAAAAAGAGCTGAATGCCAGAGGTGAGGTGAGAGAGACATCAAGGCAGCATTTGACCGAGTATGGCATCAAAGAGTCTAGCAAATGGAAGTAAATGGGAATCAGGGGGGAAACACTCTGCTGGTTGGAATTATACCTGTCACAAAGGACGATGGTTGTGGTGATTGGAGGTCAATCATCTCAGCTCAGAGACATCATTGCAGGGGTTCCTCACGGTAGTGCCCGAGGCCCAGCCATCTTCAGCTGCTTCATTACTGACTTTCCTTCCATCATAAGGTCAGAAGCGGGGATATTCGTTGATGACTGCACAACATTCAGTATCATTCGCAACTCCTCACATACTAAAGCAGTCCATGTCCAAATGTAGCAAGACCTGGACAATATTCAGGCTTGGGCTGACAAGTGATATGTAACATTTGTGCCATGCAATGCCAAGAAATAACCATAAAGATTCTAACCATCGCCTCTTGACATTAAATGGCATTACCATCGTTGTCAACATCCTGGGGTTTATCATTGACCAGAAACTGAACTGGACTAACCATATAAATACAGTGGCTATCAGAGCAGCTCAAAGGCTAGGAATTCTGTGGCAAGTAATTCACCTTCTGACTCCTCAAAGCCTATCCACTATCCACAAAGTACAAGTCAGGAGTGTAATGGAATACTCTCCACTTGCCTGAATGAGTGCTGCTCCAATAACACCTAACAAGCTTGACAGCATCTAGGACAAAGCAGCCGCTTGGTTGCTACCCCTTCCACAAACATTCAATTCCTCCACCACCAACAAACAGTGGCACCCGTGTGTACCATGTATAAGATGCATTGCAGGAATTCATGAAGGCTCCTTAGGCAGTACCTTCCAAACCCACAACCAACCACTGCCATCTAGAAAGACAAGGGCAGCAGATGCCTGGGAACATCGCCTCCTGGAGGTTCCTCTTCAAATTACTTACCATGCTGAGTTAGAAATATATCGCTGTTCCTTTACTATTACTGGGTCAAAATCCTGGAACTCCCTCCCTAACAGCACTGTGAGTGTACCTATATCACAGGGACAGCAGCAGTTCAAGAAGGCAGCTCACCACCACCTTCTCAAGGGCAACTTGGGATGGGCAATATATGCTGGCCTAGCCAGCGACGGCCACATCCTATTATGAATTGAAAAAAACATACTGAATTAATAATGCAGAGGCCTACGCTAATTCTAATCCCTTGTGAAATTTAAATGTAATTAATTTAAAGCATTTGGAATAAAAAACTACTCTCAGTATGGTGACTATGGAACTAGTAGGGTGTTGTAAAAACCTATCTGGTTCACTAATGTCCTTCAGGTAAGGAAAACTGCCATCCTTACCCATTTTGGGCCCGAAAGACCCATAACAATGTGGTTGATTTTTAACTGCCCTCTGAAATGGCCTAGCAAGGCGCATAGTTGTATTATACTGCTACAGAAAGTCAAACAAGCATAAAACTGAATGGACGACTTGGCATCAACATAGGCACACCCTGGCATACCCTGCCCAATTGACCCTGCAAAATCCTCCTCACCAACATCTGAGGATTTGTGCCATACTTGTTCAGTAAATGTTGTCTAGCCAGCCACACCCACATCCCGTAAATTAATTTTTTAAAAGTTGGGTAAATTCAGAGCAGGTTGTGTAGCTCGAAACAGGACATCCATGACACTGTCAGCCAGCAGCAGCTGCAGAAATGTTTCAATAATAATCTATAATCTCACGGATCGACATATTCATCTCTCTACTATTGCCATCAAGCCAGGGGTTCAACCTGGTTCAATGAGGAGTGCAGGAGAGCGTGCCAGGAGCACCAGGATTACTTGGAAATGAGATGCCAAACTATTGACACTGCAACACAGAACTAGATGCATGAAAATAGTGGAAACAACAGGCAATAGATAGAGCAAAATGACCTCTTAACCAACAGATCTGTTCTAAGCTCTGCAGTCCTGCCACACTCAGTTATAAATGGTTTTAAGTTTAAGTTTATTTAGTAGTGTCACAAGTAGATTTACATTAACACTGCAACAAAATTACTGTGAAAATCCCCTAGTTGCCAGACTCCAGCGCCTGTTTGGGTACACCGAGGGAGAATCTAGCATGGTTCCTGGCACCTAACCAGCGCGTCTTTCAGAAGGTGGGAGGAAGCCGGAGCAGACATGGGGAGAACGTGCAGATTCCACACAGACAGTGAGCAAGTCAGGAATCGAACCCGGGTCCCTGGCACTGTGAGGCAGCAATGCTAACCACTGTGCTGCCGCGCTGCCCTGGGCAATTAAACAACTAACTGGAACATGAGTCCTCAGAAGCAAACCATACACAATGATGGCGGAGACTGGCACACCAGTGTAAAGGGCAAGGCTGAACCATTTGCAACCACCTTCAGCAAGAAGTGCCCAGGGGATGATCCATCTTGGCCCCCTCTTGAGGCCCTCAGCATCAGAGATTCGCTTGTCCTCAGCCAGTTTGATTAATTCCACTGGATATCAAGAAACAGCTGAAGGCAATGGGTATAGCAAAGGCTGTGGGCCCTGACAACAGCATAGCTGTAGTACTGACGACCTGTGCTCCTAGCCAAGTTGTTTCAGTACAGTTACAACAACTGGCATCTATCTGACAATGTGGAAAATTGCCTAGGTATGTCCAGTCCACAAAAAGCTGGAGAAATCTGGCCAATTACCGCACCATCAGCTTACTCCTAATCATCAGCAAAGTAATGGAAAGTGTTGTTGACAGTGATATCAAGCAACACTTGCTCACCAATACTCAGTTTGGGCTCCACCAGGGTCACTCAGCTCCAGACCTCATTACATCCTTGGTCTAAATATGGACAAAAGAGTTGAACTCCAGAGATGAGGTGAGACTGATTGCCCTTGAAATTAAAGCATAAATTGACCTGGGTGTGGCATCAAGGAGTCGTAAAAAGTCAATGGGAGTCAAAGGGTAAACTTTCCTCTGGTTGGAATCATACTTAGCACAAAGGAAAATGTTTGTGGTTGTTAGAGGCCAATCATCTCAGTCCCAGAGTCCATTGCGAGAGTTCCTCAGTGTCCTGGGGCGGCACGGCAGCACAGTGGTTAGCACTGCTGCTTCACAGCTCCAGGGACCTGAGTTCGATTCCCGGCTCGGGTCACTGTCTGTGTGGAGTTTGCACATTCTCCTCGTGTCTGCGTGGGTTTCCTCTGGGTGCTCCGGTTTCCTCCCACAGTCCAAAGATGTGCGGGTTAGGTTGATTGGCCATGCTAAAATTGCCCCTTAGTGTCCTGGGATGCGTAGATTAGAGGGATTAGCGGGTAAAATATGTAGGGATATGGTCGTAGGGCCTGGGTGGGATTGTGGTCGGTGCAGACTCGATGGGCCAAATGGCCTCTTTCTGTACTGTAGGGTTTCTATCATTCTATCATTTCTTTCTTTCCTAGGCACAACCAGCTTCAGCTGCTTCATCAATGACTTTTCCTTTGTTATAAAATCAGAAGTGGGGATGTTCACTAAAGATTGCAAAGTTGACTACCATTTATGACCAGATTCATAAAACAAATCATTCAATATTGCATACAAAAGCCAATAAGTCGCCCCTGTGCATTCCCTTCGTGCCTGAATTCTGTGTATCTCTGCCTGTCCAGTGCACCTATGCAGTGCTACTTCAGTGGTTAAATGTGACCTCCAGCAGTTTTGGGCCTAGAAGGCCTGGTTGTAGATGCACCATCTATCATGGATGGCAGTAATCTGGCTGACAGGCAACAGCCTTACTTGGCCTGGGGTGACTAGCAAATAACCAGGGACAACCATCGCCATAGTCTCAAATCAACCTGCTACCCAAAATCTAATGTTTCCATATATACTGCCTTTCAACCTATACATGACTTTTTTTGTCATCAACAAAATGTGGCTTTCAACTTTCCATCTCACCTGAGTCATTAATAAGTATGATGTGTAGTTGAGGCCAAAGCACAGATTCTTGCAGGCACTATTAGTCGCATTCTGCATACCTGCCCATTATCTATACTTTCTGCCTTTTGCTGCTTAACCAGTTTCCTAACCAGATCAATAACTTGCTTTCAGTTCCAGCACAGAAGGGGCCAATCCAGATGATTGTGCTGTGCTGACTTACCCTTGTTCTTTTTCCATAGCTCTGCAAATTTCTGCTTTACAAAAGAAAATCCAATTTCCTTTGAAAATTGGTACTTTGTTTCCACCACTTTTACAGGCAGTGCATTCCAGGGCATAACAACTTGTGTAAAAAAATTCCCTTCACCTCCCATCTGGTTCATAGGAACATAGGAATTAGGAGCAGAAGTAGGCAATTTGGCCCTTTGAGCCTGCTCTGTCATTCAATCAGATCATGGCTAATCTCTTCCTGGTCTCAAATTCACCTCCTTACCTGTTCCCCATATCCCTTTAACCTTTTTTTCATCAGAAGTGTATCTATCTCCTTCTTGAAACCATTTAATGATTCAGACTCCACCTTGCTTTAGGGCAGCGAGTTCCACAAATTCACTACCCTCCTTATCTCCTGATCAGTTTTAAATGTACCACCTCTCAACCTATACCTGTGATCTCTTGTTCTAGATTGTCCTACAAGGGAAAACATTTGGTCTACGTTTACTTTATCAATCCCTTTTGCTTATTAAATTCACTTTGTGCACTCTGATTACTGATTCTTCATGGAACATCTGATCTGTAATCTGTTGGTACCTTGCATATTTTTGAAGTTAATGCTACTTCCATAAGCTTAGAAATCTCCCAGTGTGGAACATGTCTGAGACTGATAGCCCATTGGACAAGTTTGAAAACACTTTGGTATCTTGTCGTGGCAGGCATTGTGGTTTACAAAGCAGCATACTTCTATTTCAAACATGTCTTCAAGCAGTTTGACACCATTTATCGGATCGGTCATAGAAATTCTAATGAAAAAGTGAGGCACAGGAGCAAAACCTTGTTTGTGGCAGAGCACTCTGGTTCTGCAAGCAAGCTATATAACAAGAATGATGGGACTTTGCAAGAATATGAATATCAAGTAAACATCAATTATCTGGAGCAATAGAAAGTTAAATGATCACCGGATGCTTCACTAATGATTTACTTATAAAGGCAAGTCTCGAGTTTTGCTGGCTGACAATGGCTGTCATCTGGAGCCATGTCATATCTCAGGACACAGGGTTACAAAGTCGGATTATATTAGAAGTTGGCCGAAGAAGGGTGGGAAAGAAAAATATTTAGATACTTCGAATTGTGTGATATGGTAAAATTGTCAAAAGTGAATTGGCAGTTCATTTTACATGTCTCCCAATTTTAATCTCTATTGAAGTCGATTTAAAATGAGCTGCCAAATCCTTTCCAATTCAAGTTGGAAATTGCATTGTGTTGTAGGTCATATTTTCTTTTAATTCTTTCTTAGCATGTCGGGATTGTTGATAAAGCCAGCATTTGCTGCCCTTCCCTGGTTATCCTGGGGAGGTGGTGAAAGGCCTTCATTTTGAATCACTTAATACAATGCAGAGGCAAGGAACTAGAGTCACACATATAGGTCAGACTCAATATGGACAGCAGGCTTCCCTCCCTGGAGGAAAGTAGTGAATAGCGATACAGCAGTAGGTTTAGCGATACAGCCATCTCATACTGCTGCTGTCGTTTAAGAAGAGAAATTGCTCGTTCATTCAATCACGACATCTGTCATTTGCTTTTTTAAGTCTTTAGAAAGTAGATTACCTAATGTGGCTCACGTCATCTTGGAATGACGTGAAAGGATAGACGTTCAGAGCTGTTTTAATCATCACAGCCACTGGCAATGCTCTGCCTGAAAATGAGTTTGCCTGCGAGTCACTATGTTGTATGTGACACAACTCAGTTAATAGCTGTTCCTACAAATTTCAGCCAAGTAAATCATTGGAGTTGCATGTATTTGTGTAAGTGCAACATGATTAGGTATGGACAGCTTCTAGTTTGGAGTGGGGGGTGTGGGGTGTGGAACTCTGGGCAGGATTTTATGGCTTTGCTCATCCCGAAACCATAAAATCAACGGACCTTTCCATTGTCTGCCCTTCGCCCGCTCTGATTCCCATGGCAGGCGGGGCGGTAAAATTCCAGTCTCTGTGTCTGGAGGTGATGGGGAAGAGTGAACCCATGGACAGATTTAAATATGAGGATGAGAATTTTAAGTTGTTGAAAGTCCAGAAGCCAAAAAATTCAGCGAGGACAGGCAATATAGATGAGCAGAACTGTGCAGGATGATATGCAGGCAGAAAAATTTTGGATGAGTTCAAGTTTAGGGAGGAAAAATGGGAGGCTGGTTAGGGGATCATCAAGAGTGCAGATGACAAAGGCATGGATGTGTATTTCAGCAGCAGATGGGTTGTTGAGATAGAGATGGGCAATAAGCAGGTGCACTTTGCAACTTATAGTGTAATGACACAAGTGTAATTCATATATATATATATATATATACATTTATAGTTTATTTTCTTGTTCAAAATTTCAGATTTGGCCTGCGGGCAGCCAGTATGTCTGGAAAAACATTTAGTTTAAGGGTGTGAAAGCAAGTTAATAACTCATTTTCAGCTAGAAATTTATTACTTAGATAGAGCTAATGGACTTGTGTTTGTACAAGATGTTCCCCTGGGATTTCTGATTAACG